>NC_053392.1:295626702-295941608 GCF_905171765.1 Bufo bufo | reverse complement strand
TGTGATGTCTGCTCCTCTGCTGGGACCAACCGACGAAAAGGACCAGCAGAGGAGCAGACAAGCCATTTAACACATCATATTTACAAATATAATGTGTTATCTGGCTTTTGATTAGATTTTTTAAAAATCATCAGCTTGCCAGCCCGAAGCCTCAATCAGACTTCGGTAGCTATTGCTAGAATATACAGTATCAATACAGGCGAGCAGGTGGCAGCACTGTACTAGTATATTATAAATGGAGTGTTCTTTGGTATCTATATAACTATCGGGCAATCAAATGATTGCTACTTATATAGTCACTCAGAGTAAGAAAAGGTTTTTAAAAATATAAAAAAAAATATAGAATTTCAAATAACCCCTCTCTCGAAAATCAAAATACATAACTAGGGATGAGCGAACCCGAACTGTATAGTTCGGGTTCGTACTGAATTTTGGGGTGTCCGTGACACGGACCCGAACCCGAACATTTTCGTAAAAGTCCGGGTTCGGGTTCGGTGTTCGGCGCTTTCTTGGCGCTTTTTGAAAGGCTGCAAAGCAGCCAATCAACAAGCGTCATACTACTTGGCCCAAGAGGCCATCACAGCCATGCCTACTATTGGCATGGCTGTGATTGGCCAGTGCACCATGTGACCCAGCCTCTATTTAAGCTGGAGTCACGTAGCGCCGCACGTCACTCTGCTATGATCAGTATAGGGAGAGGTTGCAGCTGCGACGTTAGGGCGAGATTAGGCAGATTAACTCCTCCAAAAGACTTCATTCTGTGATCGATCTGCAGCTGTGGATCATTGAAGTGCTATTATTGACTTGCTCACTTTTTTGAGGCTGCCCAGAGCGTTTTTAGATCACTTTTTTTCTGGGGTGATCGGCGGCCATTTTGTGACTTGTGGTGCACCAGCACGAGCTATCACCAAGTGTATTTAACCATCGATAGTGTGGTTATTTTGTGCTATATCCTACATCAGCTGCAGGCTGAGCCTGTGTCACCGAAGTGCATTTAACCATCAACAGTCTGGTTATTTTTTGGCCATATACTACATCAGCTGCAGGCTGAGCCTGTGTCACCCAAGTGTATTTAACCATCGATAGTGTGGTTATTTTGTGCTATATCCTACATCAGCTGCAGGCTGAGCCTGTGTCACCGAAGTGCATTTAACCATCAACAGTCTGGTTATTTTTTGGCCATATACTACATCTGGTGCAGGCTGAGCCTATGTCACCCAAGTGCATTTAACCATCAACAGTCTGATTATTTTTTGGCCATATACTACATCTGGTGCAGGCTGAGCCTGTGTCACCCAAGTGCATTTAACCATCAACAGTGTGGTCATTTTTTGGCCATATATTACATCAGGGGCAAGTTGAGCCTGTCACCCAGCGCCTAAAAAATAGACCTGACATTTCTATTCAACCAAATCTGTACTGTTTTAGCTGGTCAAGTTATTTGTATTGACCGTAAAAGCACACTTTTTTTTCTGGGTTGAAAAAGCATTCCCAAATTTGCCATTCTCAAAATAACTAGTTTCTGGTATTTGAGGCCTACTTGAAATCTATCCCAAAAAGAAAATCTTACATTGAAGGTATTGATAGTGTCATTCAGAAAAACCTAAGACACACGCTAGCGTGCTGATAGAAGTGTGATTCTGTGATTAAACCTATACCTGTCACACAGCGCAAAAAAAAACAGGTCTCACATCTCTATTCAACCAAATCTGCAGTGTTTTATCTGGTCAAGTTATTTGTAGTGACCGTAAAAGCAGACTTTTTGTTCTGGGTTGAAAAAGCATTCCCAAATTTGCCATTCTCAAAATAACTAGTTTCTGGTATTTGAGGCCTACTTGAAATCTATCCCAAAAAGAAAATCTTACATTGAAGGTATTGATAGTGTCATTCAGAAAAACCTAAGACACACGCTAGCGTGCTGATAGAAGTGTGATTCTGTGATTAAACCTATACCTGTCACACAGCGCAAAAAAAAAACAGGTCTCACATCTCTATTCAACCAAATCTGCAGTGTTTTATCTGGTCAAGTTATTTGTAGTGACCGTAAAAGCAGACTTTTTGTTCTGGGTTGAAAAAGCATTCCCAAATTTGCCATTCTCAAAATAACTAGTTTCTGGTATTTGAGGCCTACTTGAAATCTATCCCAAAAAGAAAATCTTACATTGAAGGTATTGATAGTGTCATTCAGAAAAACCTAAGACACACGCTAGCGTGCTGATAGAAGTGTGATTCTGTGATTAAACCTATACCTGTCACACAGCGCAAAAAAAAACAGGTCTCACATCTCTATTCAACCAAATCTGCAGTGTTTTATCTGGTCAAGTTATTTGTAGTGACCGTAAAAGCAGACTTTTTGTTCTGGGTTGAAAAAGCATTCCCAAATTTGCCATTCTCAAAATAACTAGTTTCTGGTATTTGAGGCCTACTTGAAATCTATCCCAAAAAGAAAATCCTACATTGAAGGTATTGATAGTGTCATTCAGAAAAACCTAAGACACACGCTAGCGTGCTGATAGAAGTGTGATTCTGTGATTAAACCTATACCTGTCACACAGCGCAAAAAAAAACAGGTCTCACATCTCTATTCAACCAAATCTGCACTGTTTTATCTGGTCAAGTTATTTGTAGTGACCGTAAAAGCAGACTTTTTGTTCTGGGTTGAAAAAGCATTCCCAAATTTGCCATTCTCAAAATAACTAGTTTCTGGTATTTGAGGCCTACTTGAAATCTATCCCAAAAAGAAAATCTTACATTGAAGGTATTGATAGTGTCATTCAGAAAAACCTAAGACACACGCTAGCGTGCTGATAGAAGTGTGATTCTGTGATTAAACCTATACCTGTCACACAGCGCAAAAAAAAAACAGGTCTCACATCTCTATTCAACCAAATCTGCAGTGTTTTATCTGGTCAAGTTATTTGTAGTGACCGTAAAAGCAGACTTTTTGTTCTGGGTTGAAAAAGCATTCCCAAATTTGCCATTCTCAAAATAACTAGTTTCTGGTATTTGAGGCCTACTTGAAATCTATCCCAAAAAGAAAATCTTACATTGAAGGTATTGATAGTGTCATTCAGAAAAACCTAAGACACACGCTAGCGTGCTGATAGAAGTGTGATTCTGTGATTAAACCTATACCTGTCACACAGCGCAAAAAAAAACAGGTCTCACATTTCTATTCAACCAAATCTGCAGTGTTTTATCTGGTCAAGTTATTTGTAGTGACCGTAAAAGCAGACTTTTTGTTCTGGGTTGAAAAAGCATTCCCAAATTTGCCATTCTCAAAATAACTAGTTTCTGGTATTTGAGGCCTACTTGAAATCTATCCCAAAAAGAAAATCCTACATTGAAGGTATTGATAGTGTCATTCAGAAAAACCTAAGACACACGCTAGCGTGCTGATAGAAGTGTGATTCTGTGATTAAACCTATACCTGTCACACAGCGCAAAAAAAAACAGGTCTCACATCTCTATTCAACCAAATCTGCAGTGTTTTATCTGGTCAAGTTATTTGTAGTGACCGTAAAAGCAGACTTTTTGTTCTGGGTTGAAAAAGCATTCCCAAATTTGCCATTCTCAAAATAACTAGTTTCTGGTATTTGAGGCCTACTTGAAATCTATCCCAAAAAGAAAATCTTACATTGAAGGTATTGATAGTGTCATTCAGAAAAACCTAAGACACACGCTAGCGTGCTGATAGAAGTGTGATTCTGTGATTAAACCTATACCTGTCACACAGCGCAAAAAAAAACAGGTCTCACATCTCTATTCAACCAAATCTGCAGTGTTTTAGCTGGTCAAGTTATTTGTAGTGACCGTAAAAGCAGACTTTTTGTTCTGGGTTGAAAAAGCATTCCCAAATTTGCCATTCTCAAAATTGTGGTGAACGGGAACAATGAGGAAAACATCTAATAAGGGACGCGGACGTGGACATGGTCGTGGTGGTGTTAGTGGACCCTCTGGTGCTGGGAGACGACGTGGCCGTTCTGCCACAGCCACACGTCCTAGTGAACCAACTACCTCAGGTCCCAGTAGCCAGCAGAATTTACAGCGATATTTGGTGGGGCCCAATGCCGTTCTAAGGATGGTAAGGCCTGAGCAGGAACAGGCATTAGTCAATTGTGTGGCCGACAGTGGATCCAGCACGTTCACATTATCTCCCACCCAGTCTTCTGCAGAAAGCGCACAGATGGCGCATGAAAACCAAGCCCATCGGTCTGTCACATCACCCCCATGCATATCAGGGAAACTGTCTGAGCCTCAAGTTATGCAGCAGTCTCTTATGCTGTTTGAAGACTCTGCTGCCAGGGTTTCCCAAGGGCATCCACCTAGCCCTTCCCCAGGGGTGGAAGAGATAGAATGCACTAACGCACAACCACTTATTTTTCCTGATGATGAGGACATGGGAATACCACCTCAGCACGTCTCTGATGATGACGAAACACAGGTGCCAACTGCTGCGTCTTTCTGCAGTGTGCAGAATGAACAGGAGGTCAGGGATCAAGACTGGGTGGAAGACGATGCAGGGGACAATGAGGTCCTAGACCCCACATGGAATGAAGGTCGTGCCACTGACTTTCACAGTTCGGAGGAAGAGGCAGTGGTGAGACCGAGCCAACAGCGTAGCAAAAGAGGGAGCAGTGGGCAAAATCAGAACACCCGCCGCCAAGAGACTCCGCCTGCTACTGACCGCCGCCATCTGGGACCGAGCACCCCAAAGGCAGCTTCAAGGAGTTCCCTGGCATGGCACTTCTTCAAACAATGTGCTGACGACAAGACCCGAGTGGTTTGCACGCTGTGCCATCAGAGCCTGAAGCGAGGCATTAACGTTCTGAACCTTAGCACAACCTGCATGACCAGGCACCTGCATGCAAAGCATGAACTGCAGTGGAGTAAACACCTTAAAAACAAGGAAGTCACTCAGGCTCCCCCTGCTACCTCTTCTGCTGCTGCCGCCTCGGCCTCTTCTGCTGCTGCCGCCGCCTCGGCCTCTTCTGCTGCTGCTGCCGCCGCCTCGGACTCTTCCTCCGCCTCTGGAGGAACGTTGGCACCTGTCGCCCAGCAAACATGGGATGTACCACCAACACCACCACCTGCGTCACCAAGCATCTCAACCATGTCACACAGCAGCGTTCAGCTCTCCATCTCACAAACATTTGAGAGAAAGCGTAAATTCCCACCTAGCCACCCTCGATCCCTGGCCCTGAATGCCATCATTTCTAAACTACTGGCCTATGAATTGCTGTCATTTAGGCTGGTGGACACACACAGCTTCAAACAGCTCATGTCACTTGCTGTCCCACAGTATGTTGTTCCCAGCCGCCACTACTTCTCCAAGAGAGCCGTGCCTTCCCTGCGCAAACAAGTGTCCGATAAAATAAAGTGTGCACTGCGCAACGCCATCTGTGGCAAGGTCCACCTAACCACAGATACGTGGACCAGTAAGCACGGCCAGGGACGCTATATCTCCCTAACTGCACACTGGGTAAATGTAGTGGCGGCTGGGCCCCAGGCGGAGAGCTGTTTGGCGCACGTCCTTCCGCCGCCAAGGATCGCAGGGCAACATTTTTTGCCTCCTGTCTCCTCCTCCTCCTACTTAGCTTCCTCCTCCTCTTCTTCCACCTGCTCATCCAGTCAGCCACACACCTTCACCACCAACTTCAGCACAGCACGGGGTAAACGTCAGCAGGCCATTCTGAAACTCATATGTTTGGGGGACAGGCCCCACACCGCACAGGAGTTGTGGCGGGGTATAGAACAACAGACCGACGAGTGGTTGCTGCCGGTGAGCCTCAAGCCCGGCCTGGTGGTGTGCGATAATGGGCGAAATCTCGTTGCAGCTCTGGGACTAGCCGGTTTGACGCACATCCCTTGCCTGGCGCATGTGCTGAATTTGGTGGTGCAGAAGTTCATTCGCAACTACCCCGACATGTCAGAGCTGCTGCATAAAGTGCGGGCCGTCTGTTCGCGCTTCCGGCGTTCACACCCTGACGCTGCTCGCCTGTCTGCGCTACAGCGTAACTTCGGCCTTCCCGCTCACCGCCTCATATGCGACGTGCCCACCAGGTGGAACTCCACCTTGCATATGCTGGACAGACTGTGCGAGCAGCAGCAGGCCATAGTGGAGTTTCAGCTGCAGCATGCACGGGTCAGTCGCACTGTGGATCAGACCCACTTCACCACCAATGACTGGGCCTCCATGCGAGACCTGTGTGCCCTGTTGCGCTGTTTCGAGTACTCCACCAACATGGCCAGTGGCGATGACGCCGTTATCAGTGTTACAATACCACTTCTATGTCTCCTTGAGAAAACACTTAGGGCGATGATGGAAGAGGAGGTGGCCCAGGAGGAAGAGGAGGAAGAGGGGTCATTTTTAGCACTTTCAGGCCAGTCTCTTCGAAGTGACTCAGAGGGAGGTTTTTTGCAACACCAGAGGCCAGGTACAAATGTGGCCAGACAGGGCCCACTACTGGAGGACGAGGAGGACGAGGATGAGGAGGAGGTGGAGGAGGATGAGGAAGAAGCATGTTCACAGCGGGGTGGCACCCAAAGCAGCTCGGGCCCATCACTGGTGCGTGGCTGGGGGGAAACACAGGACGATGACGATACGCCTCCCACAGAGGACAGCTTGTCCTTACCTCTGGGCAGCCTGGCACACATGAGCGACTACATGCTGCAGTGCCTGCGCAACGACAGCAGAGTTGCCCACATTTTAACGTGTGCGGACTACTGGGTTGCCACCCTGCTGGATCCCCGGTACAAAGACAATGTGCCCACCTTACTTCCTACACTGGAGCGTGATAGGAAGATGCGCGAGTACAAGCGCACGTTGGTAGACGCGCTACTGAGAGCATTCCCAAATGTCACAGGGGAACCAGTGGAAGCCCAAGGCGAAGGCAGAGGAGGAGCAAGAGGTCGCCAACGCAGCTGTGTCACGCCCAGCTCCTCTGAGGGCAGGGTTAGCATGGCAGAGATGTGGAAAAGTTTTGTCAACACGCCACAGCTAAGTGCACCACCACCTGATACGGAACGTGTTAGCAGGAGGCAACATTTCACTAACATGGTGGAACAGTACCTGTGCACACCCCTCCACGTACTGACTGATGGTTCGGCCCCATTCAACTTCTGGGTCTCCAAATTGTCCACGTGGCCAGAGCTAGCCTTTTATGCCTTGGAGGTGCTGGCCTGCCCGGCGGCCAGCGTTTTGTCTGAACGTGTATTCAGCACGGCAGGGGGCGTCATTACAGACAAACGCAGCCGCCTGTCTACAGCCAATGTGGACAAGCTGACGTTCATAAAAATGAACCAGGCATGGATCCCACAGGACCTGTCCATCCCTTGTGCAGATTAGATATTAACTACCTCCCCTTAACAATATATTACTCTACTCCAGGGCACTTCCTCATTCAATACTATTTTTAATTTCATTTTACCATTATATTGCGGGGCAACCCAAAGTTGAATGAACCTCTCCTCTGTCTGGGTGCCGGGGCCTAAATGTGTGACAGTGGCCTGTTCCAGTGGTGGGTGACGTGAAGCCTGATTCTCTGCTATGACATGAAGACTTATTCTGTGCTGACATGAAGCCAGATTCTCTGTTACGCGACCTCTCTCCTCTGCCTGGGCCTAAATATGTGACAGTGGCCTGTTCCAGTGGTGGGTGACGTGAAGCCTGATTCTCTGCTATGACATGAAGACAGAGTCTGTGCTGACATAAGGCCAGATTCTCTGTTACAGGACCTCTCTCCTCTGTCTGGGTGCCGGGGCCTAAATGTGTGACAGTGGCCTGTTCCAGTGGTGGGTGACGTGAAGCCTGATTCTCTGCTATAACATGAAGACTGATTCTGCGCTGACATCAGGCCAGATTCTCTGTTACGGGACCTCTCTCCTCTGCCTGGGTGCCTGGGCCTAAATGTGTGACAGTGGCCTGTTCCAGTGGTGGGTGACGTGAAGCCTGTCTCTATTCTATGACATGAAGACAGATTCTGTGCTGACATCAGGCCAGATTCTCTGTTACGGGACCTCTCTCCTCTGCCTGGGTGCCTGGGCCTAAATATGTGACAGTGGCCTGTTCCAGTGGTGGGTGACGTGAAGCCTGATTCTCTGCTATGACATGAAGACAGATTCTGTGCTGACATAAGGCCAGATTCTCTGTTACAGGACCTCTCTCCTCTGTCTGGATGCAGTGGCCTAAATGTGTGACAGTGGCCTGTTCCAGTGGTGGGTGACGTGAAGCCTGATTCTCTGCTATGACATGAAGACTGATTCTGCGCTGACATCAGGCCAGATTCTCTGTTACGGGACCTCTCTCCTCTGCCTGGGTGCCTGGGCCTAAATGTGTGACAGTGGCATGTTCCAGTGGTGGGTGACGTGAAGCCTGATTCTCTGCTATGACATGAAGACAGATTCTGCGCTGACATCAGGCCAGATTCTCTGTTACGGGACCTCTCTCCTCTGCCTGGGTGCCTGGGCCTAAATGTGTGACAGTGGCCTGTTCCAGTGGTGGGTGACGTGAAGCCTGATTCTCTGCTATGACATGAAGACAGATTCTGTGCTGACATCAGGCCAGATTCTCTGTTACGGGACCTCTCTCCTCTGCCTGGGTGCCTGGGCCTAAATGTGTGACAGTGGCCTGTTCCAGTGGTGGGTGACGTGAAGCCTGATTCTCTGCTATGACATGAAGACAGATTCTGCGCTGACATAAGGCCAGATTCTCTGTTACGGGACCTCTCTCCTCTGCCTGGGTGCCTGGGCCTAAATGTGTGACAGTGGCCCGTTCCAGTGGTGAATGACGTGAAGCCTGATTCTCTGCTATGACATGAATACAGATTCTGCGCTGACATAAGGCCAGATTCTCTGTTACGCGACCTCTCTCCTCTGCCTGGGCCTAAATATGTGACAGTGGCCTGTTCCAGTGGTGGGTGACGTGAAGCCTGATTCTCTGCTATGACATGAAGACAGATTCTGTGCTGACATAAGGCCAGATTCTCTGTTACAGGACCTCTCTCCTCTGTCTGGGTGCCGGGGCCTAAATGTGTGACAGTGGCCTGTTCCAGTGGTGGGTGACGTGAAGCCTGATTCTCTGCTATGACATGAAGACTGATTATGCGCTGACATAAGGCCAGATTCTCTGTTACGGGACCTCTCTCCTCTGCCTGGGTGCCTGGGCCTAAATGTGTGACAGTGGCCTGTTCCAGTGGTGGGTGACGTGAAGCCTGATTCTCTGCTATGACATGAATACAGATTCTGCGCTGACATAAGGCCAGATTCTCTGTTACGGGACCTCACTCCTCTGCCTGGGCCTAAATTTGTGACAGTGGCCTGTTCCAGTGGTGGGTGACGTGAAGCCTGATTCTCTGCTATGACATGAAGACAGATTCTGTGCTGACATAAGGCCAGATTCTCTGTTACAGGACCTCTCTCCTCTGTCTGGGTGCCGGGGCCTAAATGTGTGACAGTGGCCTGTTCCAGTGGTGGGTGACGTGAAGCCTGATTCTCTGCTATGACATGAAGACTGATTCTGCGCTGACATAAGGCCAGATTCTCTGTTACGGGACCTCTCTCCTCTGCCTGGGTGCCGGGGCCTAAATGTGTGACAGTGGCCTGTTCCAGTGGTGGGTGACGTGAAGCCTGATTCTCTGCTATGACATGAATACAGATTCTGCGCTGACATAAGGCCAGATTCTCTGTTACGGGACCTCTCTCCTCTGCCTGGGTGCCTGGGCCTAAATGTGTGACAGTGGCCTGTTCCAGTGGTGGGTGACGTGAAGCCTGATTCTCTGCTATGACATGAAGACAGATTCTGCGCTGACATAAGGCCAGATTCTCTGTTACGGGACCTCTCTCCTCTGCCTGGGTGCCTGGGCCTAAATGTGTGACAGTGGCCTGTTCCAGTGGTGAGTGACGTGAAGCCTAATTCTCTGCTATGACATGAAGACTGATTCTGCGCTGACATCAGGCCAGATTCTCTGTTACGGGACCTCTCTCCTCTGCCTGGGTGCCTGGGCCTAAATGTGTGACAGTGGCCTGTTCCAGTGGTGGGTGACGTGAAGCCTGATTCTCTGCTATGACATGAAGACAGATTCTGTGCTGACATCAGGCCAGATTCTCTGTTACGGGACCTCTCTCCTCTGCCTGGGTGCCTGGGCCTAAATGTGTGACAGTGGCCTGTTCCAGTGGTGGGTGACGTGAAGCCTGATTCTCTGCTATGACATGAAGACAGATTCTGCGCTGACATAAGGCCAGATTCTCTGTTACGGGACCTCTCTCCTCTGCCTGGGTGCCTGGGCCTAAATGTGTGACAGTGGCCCGTTCCAGTGGTGAATGACGTGAAGCCTGATTCTCTGCTATGACATGAATACAGATTCTGCGCTGACATAAGGCCAGATTCTCTGTTACGCGACCTCTCTCCTCTGCCTGGGCCTAAATATGTGACAGTGGCCTGTTCCAGTGGTGGGTGACGTGAAGCCTGATTCTCTGCTATGACATGAAGACAGATTCTGTGCTGACATAAGGCCAGATTCTCTGTTACAGGACCTCTCTCCTCTGTCTGGGTGCCGGGGCCTAAATGTGTGACAGTGGCCTGTTCCAGTGGTGGGTGACGTGAAGCCTGATTCTCTGCTATGACATGAAGACTGATTATGCGCTGACATAAGGCCAGATTCTCTGTTACGGGACCTCTCTCCTCTGCCTGGGTGCCTGGGCCTAAATGTGTGACAGTGGCCTGTTCCAGTGGTGGGTGACGTGAAGCCTGATTCTCTGCTATGACATGAATACAGATTCTGCGCTGACATAAGGCCAGATTCTCTGTTACGGGACCTCACTCCTCTGCCTGGGCCTAAATTTGTGACAGTGGCCTGTTCCAGTGGTGGGTGACGTGAAGCCTGATTCTCTGCTATGACATGAAGACAGATTCTGTGCTGACATAAGGCCAGATTCTCTGTTACAGGACCTCTCTCCTCTGTCTGGGTGCCGGGGCCTAAATGTGTGACAGTGGCCTGTTCCAGTGGTGGGTGACGTGAAGCCTGATTCTCTGCTATGACATGAAGACTGATTCTGCGCTGACATAAGGCCAGATTCTCTGTTACGGGACCTCTCTCCTCTGCCTGGGTGCCGGGGCCTAAGTGTGTGACAGTGGCCTGTTCCAGTGGTGGGTGACGTGAAGCCTGATTCTCTGCTATGACATGAAGACAGATTCTGCGCTGACATCAGGCCAGATTCTCTGTTACGGGACCTCTCTCCTCTGCCTGGGTGCCTGGGCCTAAATGTGTGACAGTGGCCTGTTCCAGTGGTGGGTGACGTGAAGCCTGATTCTCTGCTATGACATGAAGACAGATTCTGCGCTGACATAAGGCCAGATTCTCTGTTACGGGACCTCTCTCCTCTGCCTGGGTGCCGGGGCCTAAATGTGTGACAGTGGCCTGTTCCAGTGGTGGGTGACGTGAAGCCTGATTCTCTGCTATGACATGAAGACAGATTCTGCGCTGACATAAGGCCAGATTCTCTGTTACAGGACCTCTCTCCTCTGCCTGGGTGCCTGGGCCTAAATATGTGACAGTGGCCTGTTCCAGTGGTGGGTGACGTGAAGCCTGATTCTCTGCTATGACATGAAGACAGATTCTGTGCTGACATAAGGCCAGATTCTCTGTTACAGGACCTCTCTCCTCTGTCTGGATGCAGTGGCCTAAATGTGTGACAGTGGCCTGTTCCAGTGGTGGGTGACGTGAAGCCTGATTCTCTGCTATGACATGAAGACTGATTATGCGCTGACATAAGGCCAGATTCTCTGTTACGGGACCTCTCTCCTCTGCCTGGGTGCCTGGGCCTAAATGTGTGACAGTGGCCTGTTCCAGTGGTGGGTGACGTGAAGCCTGATTCTCTGCTATGACATGAATACAGATTCTGCGCTGACATAAGGCCAGATTCTCTGTTACGGGACCTCACTCCTCTGCCTGGGCCTAAATTTGTGACAGTGGCCTGTTCCAGTGGTGGGTGACGTGAAGCCTGATTCTCTGCTATGACATGAAGACAGATTCTGTGCTGACATAAGGCCAGATTCTCTGTTACAGGACCTCTCTCCTCTGTCTGGGTGCCGGGGCCTAAATGTGTGACAGTGGCCTGTTCCAGTGGTGGGTGACGTGAAGCCTGATTCTCTGCTATGACATGAAGACTGATTCTGCGCTGACATAAGGCCAGATTCTCTGTTACGGGACCTCTCTCCTCTGCCTGGGTGCCGGGGCCTAAATGTGTGACAGTGGCCTGTTCCAGTGGTGGGTGACGTGAAGCCTGATTCTCTGCTATGACATGAATACAGATTCTGCGCTGACATAAGGCCAGATTCTCTGTTACGGGACCTCTCTCCTCTGCCTGGGTGCCTGGGCCTAAATGTGTGACAGTGGCCTGTTCCAGTGGTGGGTGACGTGAAGCCTGATTCTCTGCTATGACATGAAGACAGATTCTGCGCTGACATAAGGCCAGATTCTCTGTTACGGGACCTCTCTCCTCTGCCTGGGTGCCTGGGCCTAAATGTGTGACAGTGGCCTGTTCCAGTGGTGAGTGACGTGAAGCCTGATTCTCTGCTATGACATGAAGACTGATTCTGCGCTGACATCAGGCCAGATTCTCTGTTACGGGACCTCTCTCCTCTGCCTGGGTGCCTGGGCCTAAATGTGTGACAGTGGCCTGTTCCAGTGGTGGGTGACGTGAAGCCTGATTCTCTGCTATGACATGAAGACAGATTCTGTGCTGACATCAGGCCAGATTCTCTGTTACGGGACCTCTCTCCTCTGCCTGGGTGCCTGGGCCTAAATGTGTGACAGTGGCCTGTTCCAGTGGTGGGTGACGTGAAGCCTGATTCTCTGCTATGACATGAAGACAGATTCTGCGCTGACATAAGGCCAGATTCTCTGTTACGGGACCTCTCTCCTCTGCCTGGGTGCCTGGGCCTAAATGTGTGACAGTGGCCCGTTCCAGTGGTGAATGACGTGAAGCCTGATTCTCTGCTATGACATGAATACAGATTCTGCGCTGACATAAGGCCAGATTCTCTGTTACGCGACCTCTCTCCTCTGCCTGGGCCTAAATATGTGACAGTGGCCTGTTCCAGTGGTGGGTGACGTGAAGCCTGATTCTCTGCTATGACATGAAGACAGATTCTGTGCTGACATAAGGCCAGATTCTCTGTTACAGGACCTCTCTCCTCTGTCTGGGTGCCGGGGCCTAAATGTGTGACAGTGGCCTGTTCCAGTGGTGGGTGACGTGAAGCCTGATTCTCTGCTATGACATGAAGACTGATTATGCGCTGACATAAGGCCAGATTCTCTGTTACGGGACCTCTCTCCTCTGCCTGGGTGCCTGGGCCTAAATGTGTGACAGTGGCCTGTTCCAGTGGTGGGTGACGTGAAGCCTGATTCTCTGCTATGACATGAATACAGATTCTGCGCTGACATAAGGCCAGATTCTCTGTTACGGGACCTCACTCCTCTGCCTGGGCCTAAATTTGTGACAGTGGCCTGTTCCAGTGGTGGGTGACGTGAAGCCTGATTCTCTGCTATGACATGAAGACAGATTCTGTGCTGACATAAGGCCAGATTCTCTGTTACAGGACCTCTCTCCTCTGTCTGGGTGCCGGGGCCTAAATGTGTGACAGTGGCCTGTTCCAGTGGTGGGTGACGTGAAGCCTGATTCTCTGCTATGACATGAAGACTGATTCTGCGCTGACATAAGGCCAGATTCTCTGTTACGGGACCTCTCTCCTCTGCCTGGGTGCCGGGGCCTAAATGTGTGACAGTGGCCTGTTCCAGTGGTGGGTGACGTGAAGCCTGATTCTCTGCTATGACATGAAGACAGATTCTGCGCTGACATCAGGCCAGATTCTCTGTTACGGGACCTCTCTCCTCTGCCTGGGTGCCTGGGCCTAAATGTGTGACAGTGGCCTGTTCCAGTGGTGGGTGACGTGAAGCCTGATTCTCTGCTATGACATGAAGACAGATTCTGCGCTGACATAAGGCCAGATTCTCTGTTACGGGACCTCTCTCCTCTGCCTGGGTGCCGGGGCCTAAATGTGTGACAGTGGCCTGTTCCAGTGGTGGGTGACGTGAAGCCTGATTCTCTGCTATGACATGAAGACAGATTCTGCGCTGACATAAGGCCAGATTCTCTGTTACAGGACCGCTCTCCTCTGTCTGGGTGCCGGGGCCTAAATGTGTGACAGTGGCCTGTTCCAGTGGTGGGTGACGTGAAGCCTGATTCTCTGCTATGACATGAAGACAGATTCTGCGCTGACATAAGGCCAGATTCTCTGTTACGGGACCTCTCTCCTCTGCCTGGGTGCCGGGGCCTTAATGTGTGACAGTGGCCTGTTCCAGTGGTGGGTGACGTGAAGCCTGATTCTCTGCTATGACATGAATACAGATTCTGCGCTGACATAAGGCCAGATTCTCTGTTACGGGACCTCTCTCCTCTGCCTGGATGCCTGGGCCTAAATGTGTGACAGTGGCCTGTTCCAGTGGTGGGTGACGTGAAGCCTGATTCTCTGCTATGACATGAAGACAGATTCTGCGCTGACATAAGGCCAGATTCTCTGTTACGGGACCTCTCCTCTGCCTGGGTGCCTGGGCCTAAATGTGTGACAGTGGCCTGTTCCAGTGGTGGGTGACGTGAAGCCTGATTCTCTGCTATGACATGAAGACTGATTCTGCGCTGACATGAAGCCAGATTCTCTGCTATGGCATGAAGAGACTGATTCTCTGCTGACATGAAGCCAGATTCTTTGCTATGGCATGAAGAGACTGATTCTCTGCTGACGTGAAGCCAGATTCTCTGCTATGGGACCTCTGTCCAATTGATATTGGTTCATTTTTATTTTTTTTATTTTAATTTTAATTCATTTCCCTATCCACATTTGTTTGCAGGGGATTTACCTACATGTTGCTGCCTTTTGCAGCCCCCTACCTCTTTCCTGGGCTGTTTTACAGCCTTTTTAGTGCCCAAAAGTTCGGGTCCCCATTGACTTCAATGGGGTTCGGGTTCGGGACGAAGTTCGGATCGGGTTCGGATCCCGAACCCGAACATTTCCGGGAAGTTCGGCCGAACTTCTCGAACCAGAACATCCAGGTGTTCGCTCAACTCTATACATAACCAATAAAAAATATACATCGTGGGAATTACCACATGTGAAATCGCCTGTACTATCAAAATATAACAATATTTATCCCAATTTGCCATTTTTTGCCTTTCACTTTCCCCCAAAAAATGTAATAAACAGTAATCAAAAAGTCACACACACTTCAACGTGGTATCACTGAAAAGGATAGATCGCCCTGCAAAAAATGAGCCCTCATACAGCACTGTACACAAAATTACAAAAAAGTTATAGGGGTCAGAATATGGCGATGGAAAGAAAAAGGAAATGTTCAAGGTTTTTTAGTGTGGTATTGTTGTAAACATGAAGAATGAAGCTAACAGGTAAATTTTACCACATAGGGAACGATGCAAAATAAAAAAGCATACAACTGTTTTACGACATAGGCAACAACGTAAAATAAAAACCCATAAAACTGTGTCAGAATAGCATTGTTTTTCCAATTTGTAATTTTTTCCAGCTCCCCACTACATAATATGCAAATAGTACCATTAGAAAGTACAACTTGTCATGCAAAAAAAAATCCTCAGAAGGAAAAATGGAAAAATAAAAAAGTTATGGCTCTAGGAAGGCAGGGAGCGAAAAATGAAAAGCAAAAATGGAAAATCGCAAGGTCCTCTAAGGGTTAATTAATATGCAAATTTTATTTAAAAAAGCCCAAGGGGTAGTCCCATCACTAAAGGGGCTCCTGTCTATAGGACTGAATTGACCATGGTTCCTCCCTCTTATCCAGACGTCATCAATCCACCAGTTGAATTCCTGTAGCAGGCGCACAGCTCAGCTCACTGTACTACCTGCGCGAGATTTCAACCGTTGGTTGGTTTTCCAGCGCAAATCTGAATTAATGATTGTGCTAAATGACAAACTTAGATCTCTTACATCTGATTTTCGAATCCATTGTGTCCACTTCCTGTCAAATTTCCATTTTGAATCTGATAGCATACCAGACAATTATGAAAGCGGGCTATTACTCTGCCTGTTGTATGGACAGGATGATCGTCGATCATTGCATGCTCATTTTCAGTGGCCTATTTCATGGGTCAATGGGAAGTACATGGGTGAGGAACCATAGTCTTTCCTCCCCCATCCAGTTTTATTGTTTATCAACAGCACATTCTTGTTTGCACAGGTAGACGTGCTGCCAATGATTTGGCATCATTCGTCCTGGTGAAATATGCAAACCAGCTGACAAAGGAGTATTTGTATGTTTATCGGCTAATTGGCAGCACTATTATATGGGGCAATCATAGGGAACGCTATCAACGCTTTTTAGTGATAGTTGGCCCAAAAATCGCTCTAATGGACTTCTCTGATGATGTAGAAAATGTAAGTGAAAGCGTTATTACATGCATGACATAGTGGCATAGAGAAACACACCAAAAGCAAGAGACTTTGTTCTGTGGCTCGTGCGTAGATTCTGAAGAGACAGATTGCAGGTACTTTCATATGCAGCCTCAGAGAGAAGGTGATTTATCACATACACTCTGGAGGAAAGTACTTTATGTCCCGATTTTCAACTTTTTCCATAGATGAATATTTCTTTTGATAAATTGTATCTTCTGTTTAAGCAAGAACACCAGACACTGAATAGGGAAGCTTGAAAAATGTAGATAGTATCCGTAAGAAATCCACTGTTGTTGTCTGGGCTGAGTGACATTGTGAACAGTTCTGCAAGGTACTTCATTTTTCTCATCTCAGATTGATATATTTTTTTAAACAAAAAAGCCTTCTTCCTGTGAACAATACTGCTACTGTCACATGACATCTTCTTTAACCACTTCATTACCAGAGTGCTTACTCCGCTTCCTTACCAAGCTACTTTTTTTAATTTTAGCAATGGGCCTACTGTAGCTACAAATAACTTTTTTTAATTTCTGAGCCAATCTACATGTATTTGATATTATTTTTCACATTATTTTACACATTAAGACCTTTCTATTGTGTCATTAGGTGACAGGTGTAATTTCATAAAGAAATTGAAGAAAAAACAGAAAATTAGGAAAAACTGTATTTTTCCTTTAGCAATTTTTCCATCTGTTACAAAAGGTTTTATAACAAAATATTTCTAAAACCATTACCGTTGTTTGCATTGTGAAAATGGATGATATTTGTGCAATTTATCTGCTGTTTGGGCAGTGGAAGTGGAGCGTTTAATAGATTTTGGAGGCCTATTTTTCTATTGCTGGTTTTATGGCACCATACTTCCAGAACACGTTATACACTACCAAACCCTTAGAAACACCCACAAAGTGACTATTTACCATGTTTTATGGTATTCATCTTAGGGAAATTTGGACATTTTCAGTTTTCACTTTTTTAATAAAACTGAATGAAATTAGGTGGAGAAAAATGAAAATATTTTCCCCCCAACTTTTTGATTCAGTGGCTTATTTTTCACATTCAACATGTATCCTTAAAAAAACACATTACCACATATTCATATACTCCTGCCATTTGATATGATACCCTATATGTGCTTTTTACATATATTTTGGCTCACTGCAAGACTTCAAAGGACTGGAGCTCATTATATGTAGAATTTGGGGGCTTATTTTTCCATTGCTGATGTTGTGAACTGCCGAAATAGCATCTCAAAATAAGGAAATGCGGTCAGGATTTGACAATAATATCGGGTGTTTCTTTGAACTCCATGCTTTGTACAAACCTGCACTTCTTCTGTGGGGTAGTTTTGCTTCTGGTGTGAGGAATGGTGTCAGGGTAATGTCTTTCACTTAGGGTACTTTCACACTTGTGTTGTTTGATTCCGGCAGGCAGTTCCGTTGCCTGAACTGCCTGCCTGATCAGGCAAACTGTATGCAAACGCATGTCATTTTTTTTTGACTGATCAGGCATTTTTCAGACTGATCAGGATCCTGATCAGTCTGAAAAATGCCTGATCAGTCAGAAAAATGCATTGCAATACCGGATCCGTTTTTCCGGTGTCATCAGGGAAAACGGATCCGGTATTTATTTATTTTCTCATTTTTAAAGGTATGCGCATGCGCAGACCGGAAGGACGGATCCGGCATTCCGGTATTTTGAATGCCTTATCTTGCACTAATACATTCCTATAGAAAAAAATGCCGTATCTGGCATTCAGGCAAGTCTTCAGTTTTTTTCGCCGGAGATAAAACCGTAGCATGCTACGGTTTTCTCTTTTGCCTAATCAGTCAAAATGACTGAACTGAAGACATCCTGATGCATCCTGAACGGATTACTCTCCATTCAGAATGCATGGGGATATACCTGATCAGTTATTTTCCGGTATAGAGCCCCTAGGACGGAACTCTATGTCGGAAAAGAAAAACGCTAATGTGAAAGTAGCCTAGTCTGCTGACAGAATCAGGCCCAGATCTCACAGGGCAATCAAAGGGCAACCAGTTAAACTTTTCATTTTTGTTAATAATAACCTTTTGAAAATTGAGGAAAGAACCCCAATTTCCAGATTCTTTGTATACCTCATAGGAAATGTATACTGCTAACTGCAGCAGATACAGATACACCTTTTTGTACTAGTGCTTGGACTTCTGTAGTGCCAGGTATGGTTTCATCATTTGGTTGTTGAAATCTACTGTCTCCATTTACGGAGTTGCTTTTCAGCTTGTGTGTCTCTTCGACATCCTGGGACTAAGGAACTGACATGAATTGTGCTGAATAAATAAACATTTCTCTTATCTTTGTACTTCACAATGGCAAATTCTGACCTGGACAGGACAGATACACTGATTCTCTTCTTTAGATTTTTTTTGATAAGTGACTCTGGGAAACCCCTCTTATTTTATTCTAATTGTCCCACCAGACACTGCACCCCTCTGATACAAGTGTTTGAACAGTGAAATACTGGTATAGTGGTTGTCCACATACAGATGATAGCCTTGTCTTGTCTTAGTAGTGGATTCATTAGATCTAACTTCCTATTCATGGCCATGTAGGATGGGCAATCAGGGGGATCTGACTTAATGTCTTTTCCTTCATACACTCAAAATGTATAAGTGTAACTGGTATCACTTTTGCCTAATTTATACATATTGACACCATATTTAGCACATTTACTTGGGTTATACTGTTTGAATGACAGTCAACCAGTAAAGTGGACCAATGATTCATCAACTGCGACATTTTCTGGGAGGTATAAATTTCTCAAAGTTTTCCCTTAAGGTACAAGATAAAGGGACCTCGGTTTGTTACGTCTGTCTTGTCGAGTTGTTTTGTCTCTGCAACAAAGGGAGTTATTGTTGAAATGATGTCAGCTCAGTTTTTTGGGGGGATTCCCATGTTGAACATTAGGACAAGGAATTTTGTTTTTGGTACACTTCCAAAATTTGGGTTTTGCATAAGATGAATTTAGATTGTCTGCCAAATATTGCTAGGCATATAAATTTGTCTGATATAAAATTTCCTCATAAAATTCATCTGCAATAAAAAATGTTAAAATATGTGGGGAAAAATGTTCACCCTGCACATCAATGCCAGCTTGTTCTGTAAGGGTACTTTCACACTAGTGTTTTTCTTTTCTGGTATTGAGTTCCGTCCTAGGGGCTCAATACCGGAAAAGAACTGATCAGTTTTATCCTAATGCAATCTGAATGGAGAGCAATCCGTTCAGTATGCATCAGGATGTCTTCAGTTCAGTCACTGTACGGTTTTTGGACGGAGAAAATACCGCAGCATGCTGCGGTATTTTCTCGGTCCAAAATTCCGGAACATTTGCCAGAATGCCGGATTTTACATTGAAATGCATTAATGCCGGATCCGGCCCTAAGTGTCCCGGAAAAACGCAACCGGTTTTGCGGTCTGCGCAGCATGCGCAGACCTTTAAAAATATGAAAAAGATAAATACCAGATCCGATTTTCCGTATGACAACCGGAGAGACGGATCCAGTATTGCAATACATTTGTGAGACGGATCCGCATCCTGATCCATCTACAAATGGTATCCGTTTGCATACAGATTGCCGGATACGGCAGGCAGTTCCGGTGACGGAACTGCCTGCCAGAATCCAGCGACGCTAAAGTGTTTTCTTTTATTTGAGGTAGGGGGGTGGGGGGCATCTTCACATCTTCAGCGCTGAAAAGTCTGCACGTCATTTTATTTTATTCAAACAACCAAAAATGTATTCAAATGATAAAGATGTGTTCAAATATACATACACATATATATATATATATATATATATATATATGTATTAAGGCAGATTGCCTGGATTTGTGGGAGGGGCTAAGGTCCGCCTCCAGCCTATTTAGGGCACTCCCCTTACCTGGCTCCTGCATCATTGAGGTCTGAGCTTTGAGAGAGGAGGTCGCTTGTGGAGTGTCTGGAGAGTTGCCTGCGAGTCGCTGAATTCCTGGGAGTTTTTCGTTGCCATCAGTTCTGGATTTGGAGCATTTCGGTTCTATTTTTCCGGCCTTACTCAGGTTCACTGTGGGTCACGTTTGCCCGTTAAACTGCGAGTCATCCATACGGTGCAGCCGGGGCCTCACGGTTGCCCCCTGTACCGGTTCAATTCATTTCACCAAACGCTGCACCAATGTCACTGTTTTCTCATACAAGTCACCAGTATTTCATTTCTGTCACGCCTTTGTTCATGCACAAGTTGTCTACATGGTACCACCATTCCGGTCAGCACCCCTGCGGCATGCATGCAGTAGTTTCCTGGGCAATCCCCCATTTCTGTTCATTTCTTTTCACCAAACGCTGCACGAATGTCACAGCTTTCTCGCCCAGGTCACCAGCATTTCATTTCTGTCACGCCTTGTTCATGCGCAATCTGTCCACACCGTACTACCATTCCGGTCAACACCTCTACAGCATGCGGCATGGTTTCTGGCCTAATCCCCCATTTCTGTTTCATTTCATTTCATAGACGCTGCGCTAATGTCACGGCTTTCTCACAGTCACCAGCATCTCATTTTGTCATGTCTCGTTCAGCAATCTTCCCACAGGCACAACACTGTGGTCAGCACCCCTGGGGTTCCAGGCTCGTTCCCCATTTCTTTTTCAGTCCATATCACCCCACAATCATCCCCCCCCCCTCCTCATGTTCATGTGCACGGCTGCAGGAGCACAAATGCGTATGAGTCATTTTGTACGGTACAGCAGGGCCTCACGGTTGCCCCTGTACCGGTTCATCTCACTTCATCAATGCGCACCAATGTCACGGTTTTCATGCAAGTCACCAGCATTCATTTCTGTCACACCTGTTTCATGCATATTCATTCACAAACCGCACCACCATTCCGGTCAACAGCTCTGGCAGCATGCGACCAATGGTTCGTGGATTAAATCCCCCCTTTTTCCATGGTTCTTTTCACACACTGCATCCATGTCACGGCTGCTCGCAGCAATCACCAGCAGCTCATTGCTCATGCCTATTCTGGCGTCTCCCCACAGGACCGTCACTCCGGTCAGCTCCCTGATGGTTCCAGCCCATTCCCCATTTTCTGGTCATTTCATTTCACCCCTCAACATCCAACATTCATGCCCTCCTCCCCTCCTCGTATTCATGTACACAGCACAGGGGCCAGCCGCGGTACACCCCCCATTCTTTTTCAACCTTCACTGGGCTTACCGCTGCACTGACATCCCCTCCCCACCGCCTCCTGTCTGGTTACCGCTCCTCCTGCCGCGCGGCCAATGGCGCCCGGCCGCGTCCTGGTGCCTGGTCTGCGCATGCGCGGCCGGGGTTCTGCGCATGCGCAGCATTTTCGTCGGCGCATGCGCGGTGTCCCGGCGGCCGTGTGGGGACTTCGGACGAATGGGATCAAAATAAATGGGTTTTGTTTTCCTATGCTCCAAAGGTTACTCCTCACAACAATCATATAAACTGCAAACACGATCTCCATGTTTCACTTACTTCACCAACAACGTTCATAGCCCCCCCCCCCCAGATATTCTCGTGCGCAGCTACAGGGGCCAGCAGCGGTGCAACCGGCACACCCCCTATTCATTCCAACCTCCTCTGGGCTGACCGCTGCGCAGACATCCCCTCCCACCCGCCTCCTGCCTGTTTTACCGCTCCTCCTGCCGCACGGCCGATGGCGCCCGGCCGCGTCCTGGTGCCTGGCCTGCGCATGCGCGGCCGGGGTTCTGCGCATGCGCGGCGATTCTACGGCGCGTGCGCGGTGTCCCGGCGGCCGTGCGCGCCGCATCCGTTGCGGGGGGCCGCCGTCGAGCGGCGGGAGGGCCTTCTAGCACGCCCCTCCAGTCATATAACACCCCAGCTGCCCCAATAAAAGAAAGGGAAAACGCCATCAAACACCTTTTGAATAAACATGAAAGATTATGAGCCAGGCCCTCTTGTCCAAAATCATGTATGATCTTATAAATGCTCTTCTGGCTGAAAGGGCATAACTTCCCATACACACACTCAGCTGCAAAGAGACTGTCTCAAAAGGGTTCTTCACCTTTTTGTTAACGATGATCTACCCTTTGGATAGGTCATCAGCGAGAAAAAACAAAAAAAAAACAAAAAAAAAAAACAATAATGGAAGCACTGGGGGGAGGAGTTATCGTCTGGTCATCCAAAAAAAATAAAAAAATCTATAGTAAATTGGTTGCGTCATAATAAATAAATAAATAGGAGGGAATTGCAGGGACACGGACCAAAATGTTCCATTAAATTGCAGGCACGCGCATTCCGCCTCACGGCCCGCACTGGTCTCTTTTCACACCAGGCGCAAGCTGTCATTTCATGAACAACCGCCATGATCCTCCGGGTCATGTATATGTACCATATGCATTTGCACATTTCATCACACTATGTTATGTCTACCCTCCCCCTTTTTCAGGCGGTCAACCCATACTGGTTTTACACTACCGTGTATCCGGAGAATTTTTCTTGCTACCAGGTACGTTCACCTGCTCATTTACCAAAATCTTCCTTACATTTCGGATGGTCCCGTTAGGGTCAGCGTGCTGGCTTTAGGGGCACTATCATCCCACTAGGTACCCCCCCCTTCTTTGGCTTCGCCGGCAGTTAGTGGTCCGCGAGGCCGACACCCCGCCTCAAACGTACAGAGGCACCTGCCCAACGCGCCACCTCGTTAGTAAGCCGCCTCGCGTGTTGCATAGAGAGGGCCTCACCTGTCACTCCCTTCCCCTAGTCCTGTCTTACAGTCACCGAGAGGCCAACGCTCCTGCCACTACCACGAGTGGCCTCATTATCCCCTCGCGCCAAATCATAGGTAGAGCCTCTCAAGCCGCTTGGCAAATTAGCAGGGCCTCATCTGTCACCATGCAATTATAATTTTTCGCCGTCCGGCCTAGCTAGCTTGCCAGCACGATCCTGTGTTTTCCCAAGCTAATCAACTGTTTTGTTTTACTATGTCTCTGGAAGGGATAGAGAACTTCTCCCTACCTGGCACCCCTGCTAGATCCGTCACTGCTACCCAGGGAGACGGTCTAGCCAGTCCAGCACCCATCAGATCCTGGACAATCCCGCGCATAACGACGGAGTTAAGGTGACGGCATGTTCCCTTCCCCGCCACGGCGAGGTAAGCAGAGCTTTTCCGGCTGCTGCGCACGCCAATCGATAACAGGGAGGCAGGGGAAGGACCTAGCCAGTCCAGCACAGGGGATATACATACCATGCTGTCCTCCCTAAATGTCATCCATGTCTAAAGTCAACGCCAGGTTGGAGAGGCTGGAATCGGTCACCGCGACCCTCTCCTTGGCAGGGCCACCACCAGCAGCGTCACCGGCGCTGGCCGGATTGCCAGTGATCACGTCGACCGTTAGCCGGGAGGACCAAGAAGTCAGCCCGGCGCACATAATACCGGAGGAGGAACCTGGGGTACCCATCGCCACCAAGAAGACAGAAGGGCCAGACACGGTCATCACCTTTCCTGGGTACCCAGTTGGATTCAGCCTCAATGCAAGCCAGTTTGCCATCCGGGAAGATCCAGGACATTCTCGCCCACATAGTCAACTTGCAGCGTACTCAAGTTGTGTTTAATAGTGTTCCAGGGTGTAGTAGTGCAATAGACACTAACCTGAGACGGCTGACTCTCTGCATAGGCAGGTGATGGTAGGAAAATGTTCGTGACGCCAGTGCCAATTAAACGGTGGCACGCCGTTTGCTGATAGCAGGAATAAATGAGGAACCACGTGATGTTAAAACAGAACTCCAACTTTAGTAGTTATATTTATAGAGACATTCACGGAAGCGCAGTTCCTTTGCATACAGTCGATTTTTCAATACGGTTGATGCAGGCAATACAGATTGAGCAAGGTGACTACAGAGTGTTAAACACACAGGACTTGCAGTACAGGAGCTTGCACTCTATCTCTGACTGATCCTGGGACATAGAAAATCTTCTCCAAGGCCCAATACCTTAACTCTGGCGTATATCCTTGGTTCTCTCTTTATAAAGTACCTCCTCTGTTATCTTGTGTACCTCTTGCTTTCTTGCGCTTTGCCTCTGTCTCTTTCTCTCTTTCCTCAGACTCTAGAAGCTTCTGAACAGTGGTCTTCCTGCTTCTGCATATATATATATTCAGGAGGGGAACCTTCTCCTTGGATTTGGAACCCGGTTACAGGGACTTCAATACCCTCTCCTGGTCCGCAGGCTTCAGGCCTGGACTTGTCTCTGACATAGTCTAAGCTCCAGCTTCAGACTACAGGCTGCAGCTTTAGACAGACACTTAGACTAGACTGACTTTTGCTTCCCTGACTGGGCCTTATATAAACTAGGGCTCCCTAGCTCCCTCTACTGACTAGAAGCTGGAATGACACCCCTAGCAGGCCTGTACATGCAAGTTTCACAGTAACAGGGAAATACATAGCATTACATTACATGACATTTTATAAAACTGACATATACCAACTTCCCCATGACTAAGGAGGGACGACAGCACACCAAGTGACACTTTTGTAGTGACGGGCATTACAGTCCCCGTACACTACAAACTACCTTCAACTCAGCACCGGCAACCGCAAAGAACTGCAGTCCCTGATGGGCTCCCTGATCTTTGCCATGCGCATCCACCTCAGGGTCGCTCATTTATATCACGACTCCTGCACCTCTCCCCTTTTTCCTACACGACTCGCACGGGTTGTCCCTGGATGCCCACGCTGCAGGCAGGTCTGGGCATATGGGGGAGATTTCTGTCCACCTGGAATGGCGGGAGCTTGTTTCTCCCTCAGCCGTCGGACTCTTCCCCCTCTATCTGGTCAGATGCGGCATCTACCAGGCTTCGCAGGTTTTTGGGAACGATTGGCTGTGGGGCAGCTGGCCTCCTGCGGTCCGGGGTTTGGAAGGATTCTCCACTGCCTCAGCGCTTTTTAGATCTACCCCATCGTGGCGGCTGCCGTAGCGTGGGGTCATTCATGGGCAAACATGTCGGTCCGATGCTATTCAGACAAACCATACGACCTGCCAGTTCTCACAGGATCGTTCCAAATCTCTCACAATCGTGAGGTTTCTGCGGAGACTTCCTTGGTTGGCCACTAGCAATAATTTCTTCTTACATTGTTTCCATGTCCCGGGGGTGGGCAATACGGCAGCTGTCAGTCTGTCTCGCGTCAAATTTCAGGCATTTCATCAAGCTCTCCCATCAGCGTCACCCACGGCCTCCATCACTCCATCATTTCAAACAGCTCATTCTGGATTAGAAGGCATCATGCGGCATAGCCAGTCTTTGTCCCGCTTAGCACTATCAGACGTTACACATAGAACATACGACAGAGCATTCACACTATTTAACAGGTCCTGGTGGAACACAACATCACGCACCCCTTTTGTCATGATGTCTCTTCTGGGGTTGGCTTCCATTTTGCCACCTCAAACTCATGTCATACAACACCATCAAACCATATCTCACTGGCATTTCAACATCATATGCTAATCATACACCCCGATAACATCAGCTTCATGTCCTCGCACCAGATCAAATCCATACTCAGAGGTATTCAGGAAACGGAACCCGCACGTCCAGCCCAGGGGCTACCCATAATCAATCATATCTTCAAAGAATTATCCGACTTACTGGACGCCACGCCTCTGGAAACAGATACCAACTCCATCATCAATACGGCATTTACTTGGCCTTCTACGGATTCCTGAGTTCCGGGAAATTCACTACAGCCTCCACGACCCGAACCTCACCTTGTCTTCTTGTCTCCCACTTGTCGAAACACATGGTTCACTACATCCTGTCCTCACCTCACTCCAAGAATAGTCAGCACTTACCCGTCAACATTTCATATTACCCCACGCACAACAGATGGTGTCCAGTCAGGGTCGTGGATGCTCACAATCAGCGTCACAAGTTCTACCCTCTCAACCGCTACTTCAACTACATGGTTTGGTACTCACCACCACCACCTTCATGACCCATGTCGGGTCATCCCTCACACAACTAGGCCTCAACGCAGCCAACTACTCAGGGCCCTCCTTTCGCATTGGAGCCACGTCCACGGCCTCCAGTGCCAACATCCTCACTCATGTCATCAGGGGATTGGGGCGCTGGGAGTCATCTGCTTACTCGCAATACATTCCCAATCCAACACAAGAGTTTAAGAGTGGCTTTCAAAAACATGTCGGGTTAAGCTATTGATACATCAATTGGCTACAATAAACTGGTTATTTCCATTTTTGCCCTCTTCTTTCTCAGGCCTACCTCATCCTCGGTTTCGGCACACCACAACCGACTGCACTCATTCCCTGCTTTCCCAGGGCTCTTCACTGTACTACCGTAAGCCCCTTACACAAGTATTAAGGCAGATTGCCTGGATTTGTGGGAGGGGCTGAGGTCCACCTCCAGCCTATTTAGGGCACTCCCCTTACCTGGCTCCTGCATCATTGAGGTCTGAGCTTTTGACCCTCCCACCACTCCACTCATTTACAACTCATTTCTTCCATATCTTTTCCATTGGGTAGGCCCTCTTCTTTCTCAGGCCTACCTCATCCTCGGTTTCGGCACACCACAACCGACTGCACTCATTCCCTGCTTTCCCAGGGCTCTTCACTGTACTACCGTAAGCCCCTTACACAAATATATATATATAGGTGTGTGTTTGCTTATGTAAATATTTTGTATGAAAAAGAACACCTATATGTGTGAATATGAAACACTAAAAAGACCGTTAATCTTACTATAAGTAAAAATAACAAAACCCTTTTCTTAATTTTTTTTAATAAATAATACTGTATATGCAGATATATTATTCAGTCAGAAGACCTGTATGTATACTTGTTTGTTGTGAAAAAAAGAAAAGATGCATGTGTATACACACACAAAAGATGTATAGACAGTTATATAATGTATGCAAAAGATTGCTATATGCTAATCATACTAAACAATATTTTCTGAAAGAAAAAAAATTATATTCCTGTATGTCACAGACAAAAGATTTCTATACTATTACTTAAAATATTTATTTTATTTTCTGAAAGTGCGCACACACAAAAACGATTATACCTTTATGATGTAGGCAAAAGACCGCTTTACGCTAATAATACTAAAGAATATTTATTTTCTTTTTATGAAAGAAAAGTTGTATACTGTATATGTGTATCTTGAGCCCAGAAAAGACATACCAACTATAGCTAAAACTAATAACTACAACACATTTGTTTATAAATGAAAATATGCGTATTTGTATATTTTACGCACACAGGTCAGGAAGGGATTAAATGGCCATTACAGCGGGAACACTGTTCTTCTGTGTCCTGAAGTAACTTTGTAGCCAGCAAAGCCTCTGTCTCACAAAGAACAAAAACAACGTTAGCAAAGACAGATGCTCTGATGGAGTTTTTTTAGACTTCTTTTATTTAAAAAATTTTTTAGCAATCGATCACTGTGACAGGCTGTCAGGGTGACCTACAGCCTGAGAACCACTTTAATCGATCCCCAGGGTCTTCACTGTGCACCACAGGGCATCAGCAGATCGTAATGCAACCTGACCCTTTTATACGTTGGGATGCATTTAAAAGCCTATGGCCACAACGTACAAAGTTGCTGGGAGGTAGGTGTCATGATGGGGAGTGGGGGAAACCCCCACCGTACAATGTCAGGGAAGAAAGGAATGCCGCCGGGCCTGAAACCAAGGATAAGGTTAGCGGGACACCTCCTAGCACATCCCTAATCCTCGCCCTGACTCCTAACTGCATGAGCGGACCTAGAAGCTCAGGAAACCTAGAGCCCTATTAACCCTGATGATGCCTGGTAGTTAGGTCAGGGCCAGAGATTACCTGTTCTTCTAAGAAACGGAAGAGCCGGAGTCTCTGCAGGCCTAACAGCAAGGAGAGGAGCAGACAGTAAGCAGAGGACAACCTGGCAGGTAAGTGTCCTGTGGCAGAATGACAACAGACCACAGGACCACAACGTCACTTACCTGCCCATAACAACTAAAAGGAACGAGTCGTCCACACCACAACCACTGCATCTTGTGAAAAGCACTGAAGCCAAAACACACAAATCTGAATTCAGTACCAACACCAAACACAGGAACAGTAGTAGCTGCCTGGACCACCCGCAAGATGCATGGCGGATCCAGACAGCGCTGCTGAGTGTCTTGGTTCTCTTTTCTGACACAGATCCATCTTTTTCTTCTACAGCTCTTCCCAGACCTCACGCAGACATTTTTTCTTTTGGTTGCTGTCCTGGCCATTTACATCTTGCTACTTCTTTCATTTATACAGGCAGAGTATTTCACCTTATCCAACCATTCGACCCCAAACCCCCCGTCCCACATCCACACACACACACACACACACACACACACCATGTTAGCTTTCACTATGACTGGAATTCCTTTTCTGCTTATTGGGTTACAAAAGCTAATGCTAAGCTATTCTGCCTCCAGTAATGTGCAGGGGGCATGGGTTCATGCTGACAAGCTGCCCCCTTTTTTTGGACCTCAGTGATGATGTTCCTATGGGCCATATACACTGGCAGCTATCAAGCAAGTCTGTATGAGGATACCTTGTAAATGAACTGCCTGACAGCTCTCGGCTAAGGATGGATGGAGCATGACGAGACAGCTAAGCCTGCAGACATCAGTATTGATGACCCATGCACAGGGGCCTGGCCTGTCCCTCCAGCAAGCACAGCCTACAGATCAGACTTCAGTGACATTCTGTGTACAGGGCAGGACTGCTCCCTCCTGCAGCCCTAGGCTGGTGCACGGAACGTCATCCGAGCGGGCAAAGAAGCTGATGTCACAGGTCAGGAATATGGGAAAGGGGCCAATGTAGAAGAGGTTAATCAATTGAAGATACATTACTTTTATTTTGATAGAAACATACAAAAAATAAAATAATAACTTGGTCAACCCTTTAACACTGCTACAAGAGTTTGTTAAGCTTCACGTATAAAACTTATATAGATCTGAATATCAAAAACAATTCTGCAGTAGTAAATAGGAATTACAAGCAAAGTCCACCTTTGAATGTCATTGCTAAGTTTACATACAGAGTAAGGCGTCATGCACATGGCAGAGACGTCCACAGGCCAGTCCCATACTGTGCCACCATATGGTGCTCTAGACGCAATGCTCCATGTTTGCTCCATAATATGAAATGAAATCGGAGGCATATACTGTAATAAAATTAAGCTCAGGGCGGTGCAGAATTCTGGAATAGGTGCTGCTAACCCAAAATAGAGGGACACCCACCCTCTAATATTGATTAGTAAATTTGAGACCAAAGTTAGGGCGAGTACACTGCACTTGGACCACAATAATCCGATAAAATGTATGAATAATATTTAATTAAATCACAATCAAGATAAACACGTGTATATTATAAAACCCACAATAAAAATCAAAAATAAAATCAAATACAATGCTTAAAGCCAGAGATTCACACAGATTTGTTCATATATGGAAGTAGTCTCTTATATTCACAAAACGCTGGAGTATATAGATATATTGCTGCACCGTAGTGCAATACTCTACAGCTGCTGGACTCCAATGTGAAATATGTGGATGAACATACACAAAAGTTAATAGTAAAACTCTGGACTCTTGCACAAAGTTCAAGTGCTATGCGGTCACTGGATTCCAATGTGGGCAATGTGCGTAATCAGGCTAATCTCCTGCTGTGTATGATATCTCACACAGCAGTCTCAGTTCCCATAATCTTGTACAGAATAGGATGAATGTCACGCTGATTTTGATCTCATGCCCATAATAAAGTTCCACAGATTGAGTCTTCTTACCTTCCATATGGTTTGTGTCTTGTATATGCGTCTTTGTGAACGTTGGGAGATAGACGAGCGGCGCGGGATACTGCCGGCGTCTCGCTCCTTACTCCTGCAGCTCGCTTACCCGAAATCTCGCGGGACTTAGAGCGTGATTTGGGTCCAGCACAGTGGAAGGCAGTAAACTTTCCCAATTCTTCAATCTAAGTTCTGATCATCCGAATATTCCTCTGTCTCGATATTTCAGCATGGCCATGCATAAAGGTGCGGAGGTGCTTCTTTTACAGGTACGCGATCCAGCCCAGACGCATTTCGGGAACTCAACTTCCCTTCATCAGTGGTACCGCATTACCTGTTTGCCTCCGCCTTTTATATCCTTGATTAGCACCAAATCATGGATCACTGGATTCACTTCATGGGGAAAGATTCACATGCGTTTTTTGCATGCGTTTTCCATGCGGCTTTTTTGTGTATATGCGTTTTTCATAATGTATGCTCCTTCTCACATTCTATACATCTTGTATGAACGAAATTGTTATTACAGGTTGCATACGTAAGTTATTTATGTTTTAAGTAATAAGTCTTGAACATGAAATCAGACAAAGTAGATTGTAGTCCACCATGTAATATGGATATATTGGTTAACCCTGGCTCTTTAAAATTCCATATGAGCATTTTATAATCTCTACATTACAATACAACAATATATATAGTGAATAAGAATATATATTAAATATATAAAAATGTGTATAAAATTTTAAAAGTTGATTAAAAGGAAGAATGAGAGAGAAAACTGTAAAAGAGAGAGAAAATGCTCAATCAGGTAGGTTTGGGACATAAAACATTTTTGGGGTCCAAATCTTAACTCTTCAGCGGTCCGACATTAGGATCAGCCCTAATTCCCACAGGATATCCATACTGGGCCAAGTGGTATATAGATTTGTACTAAGCTTGATCGTGGTGTATCGAGTCCACGACGCCCGAGTCCACCATGAAGTGAATCCAGTGATCCATGATTTGGTGCTAATCAAGGATATAAAAGGCGGAGGCAAACAGGTAATGTGGTACCACTGATGAAGGGAAGTTGAGTTCCCGAAACACGTCTGGGCTGGATCGCGTACCTGTAAAAGAAGCACCTCCGCACCTTTATGCATGGCCATGCTGAAATATCGAGACAGAGGAATATTCGGATGATCAGAACTTAGATTGAAGAATTGGGAAAGTTTACTGCCTTCCACTGTGCTGGACGCAAATCACGCTCTAAGTCCCGCGAGATTTCGGGTAAGCGAGCTGCAGGAGTAAGGAGCGAGACGCCGGCAGTGTCCCGCGCCGCTCGTCTATCTCCCAACGTTCACAAAGACGCATATACAAGACACAAACCAGACGGAAGGTAAAAAGACTCAATCTGCGGAACTTTATTATGGGCATGAGATCAAAATCAGCGTGACATTCATCCTATTCTGTACAAGATTATGGGAACTGAGACTGCTGTGTGAGATATCATACACAGCAGGAGATTAGCCTGATTACGCACATTGCCCACATTGGAATCCAGTGACCGCATAGCACTTGAACTTTGTGCAGGAGTCCAGGGCCGTAGATAATTTTTTTCCTGGGGGGGGTTCAGCTTTCTCAAATTATAAGAGTCATCATCCACATCCACAGATATCTCCCCCCCCCCCCCCCCATAACAGTGTCCCTGACAGTGTCCCTATTGTAAGACGGACCCGCCGTTCCTTATGTAAGTGACTAAGTGAGCTACTTGTGCAAAGTATATGTGCTACTACTATCTAATAATCTATCACTACTAACTTACTGGGACTGGGACTGTCAGGACTCCAGATAGGCTCCAGGCTGGCTCCCGCTCTTCAAACACAAAAAATAGGCGGCCAGCGGCAGCGTAACGTGACGTCACTCACTACGTCACGCCGCAGGCGCATGCTCCTCCCACTTTATTAATGAAGGCGGAGCAGGCTCGTGACGTTGGAGTGAGTGACGTTACGTGGCCGGCCGCCGGGAGGCGGAGTCACGGAGGCGGAGCACAGGAGCAGTGGGGGTGGACTGAATACACTGTCTGTATGTGTCTTTGTGTCATAGTTACCATCTGTGCGGTCGCCGGTCGGATACTAGTGCGGGGCTGGCAGGCGGCAGTGCAGGAGGCGGAGCACAGGGGTGCGATTAGGGTGTGATTTAATTAAATATTATTCATACATTTTATCGGATTATTGTGGTCCAAGTGCAGTGTACTCGGCCCTAACTTTGGTCTCAAATTTACTGTAATGCCGCATAGAATACTATGTGTACCATTACATTGCAGCTCGGAGATTATATGGCGGCCATAATACAGTTAACAGTCATTACTCTCTTCATAAAAAGCTGTGTATCTTTGTGAATACATTGCATTACCTAGTGTATGGACAAAAAAGGTACCTGGAGCATACCTGTGCAATATTGGTGATAAGGTGTGCTGGTCTCGGAGAACTCCTTTAACAGGAGTATATGCTATAATACGTTTCCCACTCTTATGCATCAATGTAAGGGTATGTTCACACATAGCAGATTTGTTACAGACATTTCTATGATGGAAAATCAATTCCATTTATTAGAATTGGTTTGTATCTCTGACTCTGGCATGCATTTTTAAAAACCCTCTTCAGATGTATGGAACCGTCAGAAAAAGTTCTGCAACAAATATGCTGAAATCTCTCAATTTACCCTAAAAGTTAAAACCACCTGAATTGTCTATTTCGCTTTGATCAATTACACATGTTTAACTACTTTTGGTGACCATAACTGTAATGCCCAAAATAAAATGAATATGACAAACCTATATACTATAAAATTCCATTTGACACTCAAAGCCATTTAAAAAAATAAAAAAAAAAATTTCTATATCTAGGGGAAACAAGAAGTAGTTTAACTGAGGGCCTCGGGCAAAATGCAAGTGGAATAACTCAGACTAGGTTTGATGACCCATGAATTTATAGAGGGTTGACTCACCTTAATAACATTGGTGTTAACCCTGAGCTATTTCCTCTGCCATAGTGTTACAGTTATGTGAACTTAATTGATTCCCTATTTTTGTGATTGGACTGATATAGGAGGTAAAATATCACTGCATTTTCACTCATTAATCTGCTTTCTTTTGGACTCTTTGGCATAAAACTGTAGCACATCAGAAAAAATACTTCCTTGTATGTTAAAATTATTCAAATAAAGCTGTCACTTTACTGCTGTTTTCAATGGCAGAATGAACTCTGAATTTATGATAGGCATTACAAACACTTCAGCTATGAAGCATGGTGATGTACTGCAGAAAATCAGTTTGTGTATAACACAACATATATTTATTGCCTCTGACTTGTACACAGTTTCATTATAAAACATGCATCTATAAATTGTCAATCTATTTATTTTTCATACAGTTTTCTTTCTGTCTATCTATCAATGTTTATTTATTAGTCTATATATATGTCTATCAAACTATTATATATATCTTATCTTTCTATTAGTCTATCATTAATCTATCGTAAAATATCTATTATATTTCTGTTTATATCAGTCTGTTTATCTATGTAGCTTATCTATCTGAGACAGTAGTATTCAATCTACAAAAGTCACGTATATGTTCTTTTTCGAAACACCAAAAAATCAGGTATGGTATAAGTTCTGTTAAATTTACTTTCAGATACAGAGTACCTAGATCAGCAGGAAGTAACCAATACCATTAAATAAATGGTTGGGATAATTGACACTGCTATGTCTACAAAAAGTAATACTAATAAAGTTTTACTAAGAACACTTTCCTATTGCATTTTTTTATTTCCTGAAATATATCTTGCAGGCTGGGAGCCTGTTCCGAAGCGGCTCTTATTCTTTCGGCCTCATCAGACTGACCGCCACCTCTCTCCCCAGACCGGGGACTGTCCCCTACAAACACTGACTCAGAGTTCCCCTCCAAGAGCGGTTCCCCCTCCTGTTCTAATAGCTCGTCCTCATTTTTTTTCTTTGCAGGGCTATGTTAGCGCATACTAGTCAGGAGTAACTTTTTGGATTTCTCATTTCTTTTAGGGACTGGGGAAACCGTAGTATTCAACTCCAGTTGGCCATTTGCCTTTTTCCCTGTACCCTGTCTCGACATTGTCCCACTACACCCCTGTCCACCCTTTCCTCCTCCCCAGACTAGCCCAAGTAGTCTATCAGTATAGAACCTCAGAGGGGGACAGTTCACATAAGACAGTATATCTATCACATACGCATAAAACAACAATTTTCACAATCAGTAACAGTCCGTCTTTACTATTAGTAGTGTAGTAGCGATTGGTTGATTAGAAGGTCTACGAGTAGTATCGTCGACGGTTAGTAAAGCAATAACACTATCACCTATGCTAAAATTAGCAATTTCTCTTGTATCCACAGACAAATATTCATTAGCTGTCTAACTGGCTATCTATGGTTGTTAATAAATACAATACAGTTAAGTGACCAGGAGTTCCGTAGTTAGTAACAGCAGCAGTTACAAGTTGTTAGTTCATAGATATTAGAAACTCTTGATTAGAAAGTCTCTTGATTATTTGTGTTATTTGAATTAGTTTCTGTTTACTCACAGACACTAGTCGCCATTTTTCCTTATGTGAGTGAATTACCCTAAAGGTGCTTGCATGCTGTACTGATTTCAAATTCCATACCATCCCCACCATGGACAATTAGGTCCCGAGGTAAACTAGCAGTATCTGCTTTATAGCAACCGGCTAGTGAAATTGGAATTCAGACCACTTCGGCATTTTTAATGCCTGCAAAAAAGGACTTTTCTACTAGGAGTGCTGTTGATGGTACAAAACATTCCCTGTTCCAATCCATCGTTGTGTTCTTCCCAGCCGAACGGCCTCTGGACCCGCTACCCGCCCTCTATTGATCTTTATGGCCCAATTCTCGGCCTCCATCGTGGTCTAGCACCCAAATGCCGGCTTGAGTTTTTTTGGGGGGGCCGCACAGATTCCACCAGTACTGTTATTATTTAGAGCCTGTTGTTCTCACCCCCTTAATCCCTCCAACCGACACTCCCCACTCCCCAGCTTTTTTGAGTCCAGTTAGGTTTACACAATTCCGATGCGGATATGGCGGGGTGACCAGGTCACACCACCCTACCCAGAGTTCCAGGGGGGAGAAGGGGAAGATCCTCCAACCAACCCCACACTTTCACAACACCGTCCTATGAGTTTACCCGGAGGAACCCCTCAGGTTCTTACCGCCCCCACCAATGGGGTGTTGGCCTTCCGGCAGCAGGATCTCAGCATAGGGCAATTGATAGACGACCAGCAGAAAAAGAACCGGGCAGCGGGGCAAGAGGTATCCAGCCGACTTCAGGCGCCATCAGCTGACCTCATAGCCGGCGCCGTTACAGGAGCTGGTGTAGAGCAGATTCCAGGAGCTGGAGTAGAGCAGGAGCTAGGAGCTAGAGTGAAGCCGACTCCCCACTGCTTTCCCGGCAGCCTCAAGACAGAAGTCGCGACGGCATCAGAGCTTCAGTCAAAGCGGGATCGCATCGGACAGGGAGCACGGACGCTGAAGGGGGGTGCACACGTCATCAGTGTGCGTCCGCACGCATGCTCCTCAAATCCCGTAACACGCATGTTCCTCAAATCCCGTACGGCGTTACAGGACCTCTCTCTCCTGACTGGGAATATTAGGGAATCGGTCGGACTCCTTAGGGAGGACCTATAAAACTATAAAGATAGACTGACAGAAGTAGAAAAGAGAACATCAGAAGTGGAGGACATAGTGCAGACAGTGGTTAAAGAGAAAAATAAGTTAATGGTAGAAAATAAGGAAATAAAATATAAACTAATACAGCTGGAAAATAGGGCCAGGAGGTCAACTTTGAGATGCCTGTGGATCGCAGAGGGGCAAGACCCTCGCAGTTTTATACAGGGAGTGCAGAATTATTAGGCAAGTTGTATTTTTGAGGATTAATTTTATTATTAAACAACAACCATGTTCTCAATGAACCCAAAAAACTCATTAATATCAAAGCTGAATATTTTTGGAAGTAGTTTTTAGTTTGTTTTTAGTTTTAGCTATTTTAGGGGGATATCTGTGTGTGCAGGTGACTATTACTGTGCATAATTATTAGGCAACTTAACAAAAAACAAATATATACCCATTTCAATTATTTATTTTTACCAGTGAAACCAATATAACATCTCAACATTCACAAATATACATTTCTGACATTCAAAAACAAAACAAAAACAAATCAGTGACCAATATAGCCACCTTTCTTTGCAAGGACACTCAAAAGCCTGCCATCCATGGATTTTGTCAGTGTTTTGATCTGTTCACCATCAACATTGCGTGCAGCAGCAACCACAGCCTCCCAGACACTGTTCAGAGAGGTGTACTGTTTTCCCTCCTTGTAAATCTCACATTTGATGATGGACCACAGGTTCTCAATGGGGTTCAGATCAGGTGAACAAGGAGGCCATGTCATTAGATTTTCTTCTTTTATACCCTTTCTTGCCAGCCACGCTGTGGAGTACTTGGACGCGTGTGATGGAGCATTGTCCTGCATGAAAATCATGTTTTTCTTGAAGGATGCAGACTTCTTCCTGTACCACTGCTTGAAGAAGGTGTCTTCCAGAAACTGGCAGTAGGACTGGGAGTTGAGCTTGACTCCATCCTCAACCCGAAAAGGCCCCACAAGCTCATCTTTGATGATACCAGCCCAAACCAGTACTCCACCTCCACCTTGCTGGCGTCTGAGTCGGACTGGAGCTCTCTGCCCTTTACCAATCCAGCCACGGGCCCATCCATCTGGCCCATCAAGACTCACTCTCATTTCATCAGTCCATAAAACCTTAGAAAAATCAGTCTTGAGATATTTCTTGGCCCAGTCTTGACGTTTCAGCTTGTGTGTCTTGTTCAGTGGTGGTCGTCTTTCAGCCTTTCTTACCTTGGCCATGTCTCTGAGTATTGCACACCTTGTGCTTTTGGGCACTCCAGTGATGTTGCAGCTCTGAAATATGGCCAAACTGGTGGCAAGTGGCATCTTGGCAGCTGCACGCTTGACTTTTCTCAGTTCATGGGCAGTTACTTTGCGCCTTGGTTTTTCCACACGCTTCTTGCGACCCTGTTGACTATTTTGAATGAAACGCTTGATTGTTCGATGATCACGCTTCAGAAGCTTTGCAATTTTAAGAGTGCTGCATCCCTCTGCAAGATATCTCACTATTTTTGACTTTTCTGAGCCTGTCAAGTCCTTCTTTTGACCCATTTTGCCAAAGGAAAGGAAGTTGCCTAATAATTATGCACACCTAATATAGGGTGTTGATGTCATTAGACCACACCCCTACTCATTACAGAGATGCACATCACCTAATATGCTTAATTGGTAGTAGGCTTTCGAGCCTATACAGCTTGGAGTAAGACAACATGCATAAAGAGGATGATGTGGTCAAAATACTCATTTGCCTAATAATTCTGCACGCAGTGTACAAGTCTGGTTGAGGGAGCAATTGGGTCAAGATGTCTCTGAATATAAAAACTTTGTGGAGAGTGCCTTTAGAGTGTCGGCAAAGATACCTCCTCCAGGTACTAGACCGAGGGTAATGATTTTGAATCTGCTCTCGGTCAGGGACAGGGAGGAGATATTGCGCAGTGCAAGAAGGAAAGAAAGACTGGATTACGCGGGTACAACAGTTATGATATTTCCAGATTATGCAAAAGAAACGGTAAATGAAAGAAGCCGGTTTATGGATGTGAAAAAAATACTGCGGTCAAAGAACGTTAAATACTCAATGATGTTTCCGGCTAAGCTGAGAATTGAATGGGAAAGTAAATTGTGTTTTTTTAAGACAGCAGAGGCAGCGGGAGAATGGGTTAAGGAAAAGATAAAAGGCTGAGCGGCGGGCTGGGTTGTACGGGGTGCCGTAAGGGGGAATGCTAGTTTAGAGAACCAGGACTAATGTTTCCTGGATCATTTGTGAGGGATGGGGGAGGTTTGTCGGTTGCCCTTTTTTTCCTTTCTCCTCCTCTCTCTCAATCCGTTGTCCCCCCTCCCCTCTATCCACGTGGTGCCATCCTCCTCCCTCTCCTGTCTCAGTATTCCCGACAATATTGGGGGCCCTCCATACTCTGGGAATGGATAGGATTATCAACAAAAAAACATGAGAATTATCTCATGGAATATTAGGGGGTTGAGTAGGGGCTCCAAGAGAGTTGCGGTCTTTGATGTAATACATAGATCTCTCCCCACAATAGTTTGTCTGCAGGAAACACATCTGACGAAGGAGACCAGGGATGGGATAGGCAGACCATGGATGCAATACGCTTTCCACTCAGTGTATTCAGCATACGCGAGAGGGGTAAGCATATTAATACATCGGGACATAGACATAAAAATAGTGAAAGTAACTATAGATAGGGAGGGCTGTTATGTCCTGTTGGACTGTATACTGAAGGTAGGGCGTGGTTAATAGCAAGTGTGTATATACCCCCACCCTTTAAAATTGACGTCCTATTAAAAATCTATAATATAGCACTTAAGGCAGGGGATAAATTACTGTTGGTGGTTGGAGATTTCAATAATGTTATGGATGCAAGAATAGATAGATGTAAATCGGTGAATAATCAAGATCCCTGCATGGGATCCAAATTAGAAAATATTACTAAGTAAAGACTTTAGTACTATAGTACTTCATTAGCTTTTTAGGAGAGTAATAGAGACGATACAATATATTGAATTGGATTATTCTATGATTGATTGACATTTGGAGGGTTATGCAACCTAATTCACGGAAATCACGTGTTAATCACAGATAGATTTAGTTTTCACAAATGAGAAAAGCTCACTGGAAATCAGAGGGGTGAAATATGGGCAACGGGGAGTTTCGGACCACAATCCAATTAATATAAATATTAAAACACAAAAAATAAAAAAAAGAGGGATGAACATAAGTATAGGATGGATAAATATGATGGATACACATGATAAGATCTTGCGAGAGATAAGAGAGTTTTTTTAGATGAACGATGGATCAACGGCAGTTAATATAATATGGGAGGCTGCCAAGGCCTTTATTAGAGGGATTATTATAAAGTATACAGCGCTATATAAGAAAGGAATAAGGGAGAAAAAAACAATACTAGAAGGCGAGGCAGAAAAAAATGAAAAAAATTATATTGCAAATCCCACAGATCAAAACTATACTTCCTGGATAGAGAAGGCCTCGGAACTAAAGGATGAATTTCTCCTATTGGCAGAACAACAAAAAGAAAATGACGTAAGGGATAATTATATCCACGCACATATCCCTGGTAAAAAAATTAGCGGCCTTGGTAGCGACCTAAACAAAAAAGAGTATATCCATTGTATAATGGATGAAACAGGACATAAAAATACTGAGCAAACAGTCAAAACAGAGCTACTCCAAAAATATTTTGCTGATATATATAGAAGTAAGATAAACAAAAATTCAGAGCAAATACAACAGTTTTTGGATGAAATCACTATTTCGAGGTTAACAATAGATCAATGCAAGTCCCTGGAAGCTCCCTTGACCCCGTCAGAAGTCTATGAGATGTTAAATGGGATAACAAAGAACAAGGCTCCAGGCATAGATGGCATCCCGTTTGAGGTGTATGTTCAATATAAAGAAATACTAATTCCGAAACTGCTTACAGTTTGGGAGTCAGCGAAGCAGGTAGGAAAACTGCCCGACTCTATGCGGGAAGCCTTGATCACACTTATCCTAAAGCCAGGCAAGGACCCGGCCCTGTTGGACTCGTATCGCCCTATCTCACTGATTACCACAGACAACAAAATATTAGCTAAGACTTTGGCAAATAGACTTAGGAGAGTGATCTCTGTGCTTGTTCATGAGGATCAGTCGGGATTCATGTTGGGCAAAACCACCACAGAGAATATCATGAGATATTTTGTGAACACCCAGTTTGAACCCACAAATTGCGGAGAACGGTGGATTGTAACTATAGACGCCTCAAAGGCTTTTTACACGATAGAATGGCCCTTCCTGTTTAACACAATGAAGAAAATGGGATTTGGTGATTGCTTTGTTACATGGGTAGAACTACTGTATGAAGAAATCTCTGCAAGGCTGATAGTAAATGGAGAACACTCAGATGGCATACCAATTGGCAGAGGGGTTAGACAGGGATGTCCCCTCTCCCCTCTGCTCTTTGCTATAGCTATTGAACCACTTGCAGACATGATTAGACAGGATCCGGGAATTGAGGGGTTCATATATCGTACCCACGAGGAAAAAATTGCTTTGTATGCGGACAATATCATGCTATTTGTGGGCTCACATGGGTCACTAAATAGGATATTTCAGGTATTTGAGCAATTTGGTAAATATGCGGGACTCAGTATAAACTGGTCTAAATCAGCATGTATCCCGATTGATCCTCTGAACGATTTTAGACCGGGACAGTTGTAAATTAAGACGATGAACGAACCCGTTAAATATTTGGGAATTCAGATCACCCCGGACCCCAATGACTATCTTAGATTAAATGTTACTCCGAAAATCCAGGAAATTAAGAAGAAAATAGAGGTATGGAAAAGACTGCACATGTCGATGGCAGGTCGTATTTCACTGGTTAAGATGTGCGTACTACCCGCCTTGAACTATACCCTGTGGAATACACCAGTGATAATCCCCAAAAGATACTTTAAAATAATAGTTAGTTTATTGACCGATTTAATATGGCGAGGGAAAAAACCGAGGATAAAGGCACAGATACTGAATATTCAGGAGAGGGAGGGCGGACTGTCTGTACCAGATTTGGAACTCTATTTTAGGGCAGGGATTATAAAAAATATGATAATATGGAGTAATATGCAAAGTTACAAAAATTTAATAGCAGGGATAAATAAAAGACTGGAGAAATGTAACATATTTCAAGTTATGGAAACGGGTGTTCTGGCCCAACAGGGAGGTAAATATAGATCTTTGATCCTGTTGATGGCCAAGAGTTGGGAGATGGTAAAAGAACTATGGTCCCAAACTGGGCTTTATGCAGCCACCATACTATGGGACAATATTGGCCTCACAGAATTAGAGTCACTTGATCAGAAGATCTGGTGGAAATATGGAATATACAAACTGGGACAGGTATGGGAGGAGGGGGATGTGGTACCCTATGGAGAGTTGGAAAGGAAGTACCAACTGAAGAATGTAGGGTTGAGGTTTTACTACTTACAACTACAACATGCATTGTATAAGACGATAGGGAAAGGCACACAAATAGCCACCTTGCCACAGCCCCTGGACAATATTACTGAGTTAAGACCTGGCAAGAAACTGATCTCAAGAATATACCAATGGCTGTCGCACCAAAAGAATAACAGAAGAGCAGTTGCTAACCTGACCCATAAATGGCAGGGCATTTTGGAACCTGTGCGGGAAGACTTCTGGGATTCAGCTATACAGGCAAAGACTAAGGTTTCAAGGAATTTCTCTCATAGAATAATCCAATTCAATATATTGTATCGTCTCTATTACTCTCTTAAAAAGCTAATGAAGTACTATAGTACTAAAGTCTTTACTTGCCAAAAGTGCAGAGAGATAGGGGTAGACGATATACATATATTATGGACATGTATAAAAATTCTAAATTACTAGGCAAAGATAATTGAAAAAATTTAGTAATACCATCAGTTTACAGTGCCCAGACATTTTGAGGAATGTATCTTAGGGGTGCTGGACGGGGTGGAAGGTTCTCAACACAGGGAAATTGCAACCAAATTATTGTTCCAAGCCAAGAAATGTATAGTTGGGGGGGGGGGGGGGGGGGGCCCCTACAGTTAAAGAATGGGAGAACTGCACAAGGATGCCGCTAGCCAGTGAGGAGTTCTGCTAGACCGGGTTGAAGAAAAAACATAGATTTGCCAGGATGTGGCGGAGGTGGCTAAATAACTAAAAACTGAGGGTCGGTGGGGGAGAGGGACAATGGAGGGAGGACGGTAATAATATTTTTTTTTTTTTTTTTTTTCTTTGGCGGCAACCGACATACAATGGGTGGGGGTCTGGGGAAATATTTATAATGCAATTACTATGTAACTATGTAAGAACAAGATGTTTTGGGAAAAACTTTGTACGAATTGAAAAGTTGTAATAAAGATTTATTTATAAATAAAAAAAAGAAAGGGCCAGTGAAGAACACTTTCCTAGCAAAGCCGACATTCCCTGCAGAGTTATTCCTATCTTAAATAAGAAATGTTCAATAGAGTAAGGAGTGGTTTGATACATTAATAACATTTTCCCACCAAAAACATTGATGGCATATCAATAAGACATATCATCCATGCCTAATTGTTGGGGGTCTAGGTTCTGACAACCCAAGTAATCCCAAGAAGGGATCAGGGATGCATCTGCCATGAGGTGAGATAAACATCTCACCTCAGGTAGTGGCCGACTTACCTCCATGGGGGGCGTCAGTTTACGGGGTAGACTAGGGAGTCTATGGTTCCCATTCCTGCTGTTCAGCCTCATAGGCCACAGGCCAGTAGACCTCAAGTCTATGAGGTAGTAGAATGGCACAAAAAGTTACAATGACATCATCACAACTTTCTGCATCGAGGCAGGCAGCGCGATGACGTGGTCACAAATACCTGCATCAAGACGCAGTAATTTGTGATCATGTCATCACACTGCCTGAGACCTGGAACAGGAGGTCGCATTGATGTCCTCACGAGTGTGCCGGGACATGGAGTAAAATGAATATTTAGATTTTTTTTTTATATGTGGGGGCACTACAGGCTAGAGCATTTTTTGGAGTGGCATTACGGGCTGGTGCACTACAGAGGGGTGGCATTACAAACTGGAGCACTACAGGAAAGGGTGGCATTACAGCCTGGAGGCCTTAAACGAGGCTAGGGGGTGCCATTACATGCTGGAGCACTCCTTTTTACCTATGCCTTTTTGTGAATTCTCTTAGAACATCACTTTTATTTCATAATTTAAAAGCAATGGTAGGTGACTAAAAACAATACAGTCAGGAACACAGTGCTTCTATGCATTTTCACAAGATACAGCAGTGTGCACTCCTGCTGAATCCTTATTGACATCATTAGCTTGAATATTAGCTCCTCTACTATAGTAAAACATATTCAGGCTCTGCTTCCGACCAGAAGAACTTCAGCTGTGTTTCTGGTGGATACTCAGACACTGCTTCCAAACAGCAGAACTTCAGCAGTGTTTCTGGTGGATACTCAGACACTACTTCCAAACAGGTAAGGAATTTGTTAGACAGGTTCTCACTATTGTCTGATTGCAAATGAGCATAGGTGATTAAGGTGTTCAATTTGTTGTTGGGGGAGGAGCTTTTGTGGGAGTGTGTGTATATATAGCCACATAGTATTAGCTTGCCTTATTATAGCTTGCTGCATTTTCAAACTGCTGCTTTTATAAGTGCATTGGAGATATTCAGGAGGTAATCTGGAGGTGGATACAATCTATAAAAGTAAGATTTGTTTGTTTAAAATCTTTCCCCTCTTTAAAATGGCAGACCTGGTTCTGTGCAGGAATTGTTGTGCTTTTATTTCAGGTTCCACTCTTCGGAGGTTTGGATACTGTCTGATCTGTAGACAGCTCTCCATAATGCAGCAGGAAATTGCATTTGTGAAATCTGAGATTTGTAAATTAACTGTTAAACAAACTCAGGCTGGGAACGTTGCAATGCCACTGCCACAGAGGCCACCTAGAAATGGAAGATGGGTTACTGCAGGTTCTGGTAGACTGAGAGTTGTGGATAGAAGACAAGTCCTACAGTCTGTGGCTCTCCATAATTCATTTGCAGCACTTTCAGAGTGCAAGAGCAAAACGGAGGATGGCTCAGGCACAGTGGGTGAGAAACAATCATCTCCCATGCCTAAAGTATGCAAGACTGCAGCCAAAGACAAAAAGGGAAAGGTGAGGACTGATAGTAAGCAGCTGTTGGTGGGAGATTCTATCATAAGAGGTGTGAAGTTTGAGGAAAATGTTTTTGTGAGATGTCTCCCTGGTGCTACCGCTAGCAGGGATAGACGACGTATCCTTAATATTGTTAGGCAAGCAAAGCATGAAAGGGAGGTGGATGTTATTGTCCATCTTGGGACAAATGATCTGGCTTGCAATGAGGTTTCAGAGGTGAAGGAAGCTTTTCAAACACTTGGAAATGATATACGGGAGGTTGCATCAACTGTTTCATTCTATGCAGTTTTGCCTGTGCATAACCTTCAGCATGACAGAAAGATGCGTATTAAGGAATTCAATGCATGGCTTGGTGAATGGTGTCTGAACCAAGGGTTTGGCTTTGTATCTCATGTCAGCTCTCGTTGGAATGGAAATGAACTGTACAAGAAAGATGTTTGCATCTTTCTCTCAAGGGAACGAATGTCCTCAGTGAACAGTTCCAAGTATTTGCTAAGGAGCATTTAAACTAGGAAAGGGGGGCAAAAGGGTGATAATCCAGCAGTCCGACTGCCCCCCGGAACAATGCCTGAAGATGCCAGTAGCACACAGGTTAAGAAATGACAAGCTCAGAGTCTTGTCTACAAATGCTCGCAGTTTAGGGAATAAGATCAATGAACTTGAGTCTATAATGGCATCTGAGAATATAGATTTAGTGGCTGTTACTGAGACAGGGTTCAATGGGAGTAATGACTGGGATATAACAATACCTGGGTTCTCTCTATATAGGAAAGACAGAGAAGGCAAAGAAGGGGGAGGGGTGGCCCTGTATGTGAAAGATTGCATAAAATCTAATTTAGTACAAGTTAGCGAGACCAATTTAGAGTCAGTTTGGGTTACTTTGCAGCTTGATAATCATAAGGTAACTCGTGTAGGTGTGATATATAGACCACCTAGCCAAGTCAAAGAATTAGATGATCTACTAGTTGAGGAAATAGCTAAAATGACATTGAAAGGGGAAGTTATCATTATGGGAGACTTTAATCTTCCTGATGTAAACTGGAAAACAAAAATAGCTAGTTCTGCCAGGAGTACAGATATTCTAAATTCTCTACTGGGATTATCTCTACAGCAAGTAGTTGAGGAGCCAACCCAGAAGGAGGCCATTTTAGATTTAGTATTCACAAAGGGGAATTTGGTATCTGATATTACTGTAGAGGAAAGCTTGGGATCTAGTGATCACCAGTCAGTGTGGTTTACTATAAGTACAGTGACTGAGTCACACCACACAAAAACAAAAGATTAGGCAGAGAGAGGCCAAGCAAGTTATAAGAGCTTCTAGAGCACAGGCAGAAGAGAAATTAGCTCAGTCAGTGAAAAAAGGCGATAAGACATTCTTCAGATACATAAATGAAAAAAGGAAACTAAAACAAGGAATTAACAAATTTAAAACAAAAGAAGATATATGGAAGAAGATAAAGAACTAGCTGACTGCCTCAATGAATACTTCTGTTCAGTTTTTACAAAGGAAAATGAAGGAAAAGGACCTCAGTTAGGAAGGAAGATTTTGTGTCTTTACAGAGGAAGAGGTTCTAAGTCAGCTGTCTAAAATTAATACAAATAAGTCACAGGGGCCTGATGGGATACACCCAAAGCTATTAAAAGAGCTTAGCGGTGAACAAGCAAAACCATTAACAGATTTATTTAACCAATCACTGGTAACAGGAGTCATCCCAGAAGATTGGAAATTAGCAAATGTGCCCATTCACAAGAAAGGTAGTAGGGAGGAATCGGGCAACTATAGGCCAGTAAGCCTGACATCAATAGTGGGGAAATTAATGGCAACCATACTTAAGGAGAGGATTGTGGAACATCTAAAATCCCATGGATTGAAAGATGAAAAACAGCATGGGTTTACTTTAGGGAGATCATGTCTAACTAATCTTATTGATTTTTTTGATTGGGTGACTAAAATAATAGGTGGCGGAGGTGCAGTAGACATCGCTTATCTAGACTTTAGTAAGGCTTTTGATACTGTCCCACATAGAAGGCTAATCAATAAATTACAATCTTTGGGCTTGGACTCGCATATTGTTAAATGGATTAGGCAGTGGCTGAGGGACAGACAACAGAGGGTTGTAGTCAATGGAGTATATTCAGACCATGGTCTTGTTACCAGTGGGGTACCTCAGGGATCTGTTCTGGGACCCATATTGTTTAATATTTTTATCAGCAAAATTGCAGAAGGCCTCGATGGTAAGGTGTGTCTTTTTGCTGATGACACAAAGATTTGTAACTGGGTTGATATTCCTGGAGAGATACACCAAATGGAAAAGGATTTAGGAAAACTAGAGGAATGGTCAAAAATCTGGCAACTAAAATTAAATGTTGATAAGTGCAAGATAATGCACCTGGGGTGTAAAAACCCAAGAGCAGAATATAAAATCAGTGATACAGTCCTAACCTCAGTATCTGAGGAAAGGGATTTAGTGGTCATTCATTATTTCAGAAGGCTTAAAGGTAGGCAGACAATGTCATAGAGCAACAGGAAATGCTAGCAGAATGCTTGGGTATATAGGGAGAGGCATTACCAGTAGAAAGAGGGAGGTGCTCATGCCGCTCTACAGAGCACTAGTGAGACCTCATTTGGAGTATTGTGCGCAGTACTGGAGACCATATCTCCAGAAGGATATTGATACTTTGGAGAGAGTTCAGAGAAGAGCTACTAAACTGGTACATGAATTGCAGGATAAAACTTACCAGGAAAGATTAAAGGACCTTAACATGTATAGCTTGGAGGAAAGACGAGACAGAGGGGATATGATAGAAACTTTTAAATACATAAAGGGAATCAACAAGGTAAAAGAGGAGAGAATATTTAAAAGAAGAAAAACTGCTACAAGAGGACATAGTTTTAAATTAGAGGGGCAAAGGTTTAAAAGTAATATCAGGAAGTATTACTTTACTGAGAGAGTAGTGGATGCATGGAATAGCCTTCCTGCAGAAGTGGTAGCTGCAAATACAGTGAAGGAGTTTAAGCATGCATGGGATAGGCATAAGGCCATCCTTCATATAAGATAGGGCCAAGGGCTATTCATAGTATTCAGTATATTGGGCAGACTAGATGGGCCAAATGATTCTTATCTGCCGACACATTCTATGTTTCTATGTTTTGGCAGCAATTTGGAGTCTTTAGGGGTATAGGTAAAGCTTGGTTTCTTCAGACCAGAGAATCTTGTTTTTCTCTCAGTCTGAGAGTCCTCTAGGTGCTTTTGAAAACTTTCATGTATCTTTTACTGAGGAGAGGGTTCTTTCTGGCCATAAAGCCCAGATTGGTGGACTGCTGCAGTGATGTCTGACCTTCTGGAAGTTTCTCTCATCTGCACACAGGATCTTTGAAGCTCAGCCAAAATGACCATTGGGTTCTTGGTCACCTCTCTTACCAAGGCCCTTCTCCCTTGATTATTGTCATTGACTTTGGTGGAGCATGTTGTCCAGGTTGTTTCAAACATCTTCTATTTAAGACACTCAAAGGCAACAATTTTTTGTACCGTTCTACAGATCTGTGCCTCCACACAATCTTGTCTCTGATTTTCACAGGCAGTTCTTTCCTCCTCATGGCTTGTTTTTTGCTCTGATATGAATTGTCAGCTGTGATACCTTATATAGCCTGTGGTATGTCTTTCCAAGTCAAGTCCAATCAACTGAATTTACCATAGCTGGACTCCAATCAAGGTAGGTTTAGAGAGACTACCTAATTTATTATTGTAGATGTATGAAGCTGGCAGAGAAGAATTATAGGCGCAGAGGCGGGTCAGCCAATCCTCTCTTTCCCAAGGGACCTGCCTTCTCAAAGTCGTTTCAGAGACCCCATAATCAATCATCTTGAGCATCTTGCTGCTGCTGCCATTGTGTGAGCAGGCAGCATTTGCATGTAGCTGTGCCTTGGGCCCCCAAAATTTATGTTACCGGTAGGCACTAGGCATCACAGTCCATTGTGGAAGTGCTCATTAGTTATTGGTTTCTGCCTGGCGTTCCCCCTTGAGGTGGCGCCCCCTAAGGATGCACCCCTTGCCTGCTACTAGAAACGGTCCTGCTTATGTCCAGGTGAAATTTTTGTTTTTCCTTTTTAATAAAATTGCTAATATTTCTGAATTCTTTTTTAATTATTTTTTTTTGTTAATGGGGATTGAGTGCAGATTGTAGGGGGAAAACGTAATAATTTTTTTTCTAATTTTAGCACAAAGCCGCAAAATAAAAAAATGCAAAAGGGACTGAAGACTTTCCAAATGCAGTGAATAAATATAGAAACATGCGGTTATTTCCATAATGTGTATAACCAGACTTGTATTTTGGCTACAGATCTATTGCAAGAACTGCCATTATATAAAACTGGCATTAACCCTCTTAACAGATGCTGAATGTACCACTACTTATTAAGAACCATATGCTGGATATCCTGTAAGGTTAATGCTGCCACCTCAAGTCTTGAGCTATATTCTATTTTAGCCAGTGAGGCATATTAGAGCACCGAAACCATAAATAAGAAGATACAGTAAATTACTGATGTGACACTGAAACAACTCAGCATGAAATCCTCCTATGCACTGTGGACTAAACAACCTGGACTAAAACGATTGCATATAGGAGTCCAATTATTATTTAATACCATAAATAGTTATGTATGGACAGTGCTAACAATGCTACTTCTTCTCTAATCTGCCTAAGTATTGACTTAAAAATATACAATAGTTACTTATCTACTTGTTGATGTATTGAGTCTTGATTTTTCTGCATACATCCAACTGAATAATGATCAAAAACTTCTTGAATGTATTTGAAATGCAGACAGACAGAAAGGGGGATTTATCATAGACCAGAATTTTACACTGGTCTATAATACACTCTGCGCTGCCAGAGCAGCAAACTGTCATCCATGCGACACGTGACCTAGTTATTAAAGTTTTGAAAATTTCGATTCAGATGCTTTGTTGAATTTCTCCCAAAAATGTTCTTCATTCCAAATGAATTCATCATGAAGCGCCTTAAAGGGAACCTGTCACCGGGATTTTGTGTATAAAGGTGAGGACATGGGTTGCTAGATGGCTGCTAGCACATCCGCAATACCCAGTCCTCATAGCTCTGTGTACTTTTATTGTGTAAGGCCTCATGCACATGACAGTGTTTTTTCATATGACAGGGGGAAAAAAAGGAAGGTTAATGAAAAGTGTAATTTTATTGCACCAAGGTCTTGTGGAAAAAAACGGACACGGACGCGGACACGGATGACATACCAGTTGTGCATCCGTTTTTTTTTTACGGACCCATTGACTTGAATGGGTCCGTCATCTGTTTTCCACTGACAAGAATAGGACAGGTTATATTTTTTTGATGGACTGGAATCACAGCTCCATAGAAATTAATGGGACCTCCGCTAAACGGTGAAAAATGACGGAACGGACGCGGATGCACACAATGGTCGTGTGCATGAGGCCTAAAAAAAACGATATCTCAGGGACAGGACTCATCTCAGGTTAATTTGCATATGTATCAAATTGTTTTTTTTTACCCAATAAAAGCACACAGCGCTATGGGGACTGGGTATTGCGAATGTGCTAGCGGCCATCTAGCAACCCATGTCCTCAGCTCTATACACAAAATCCCGGTGACAGGTTCCCTTTAAATCAGCTATATCCCTGCAGGGAGAGTGTGCTTCTGGGTACATCACTGTGCATTACAGCAACATACATAGCTAGTCCTTTCTGGTAGTGAAACAGTTAGGCTACTTTCACACTTGCGTTCGGGGTTCCGCTTATGAGCTCCGTTTGAAGGCTCTCACAAGCGGCCCCGAACGCATCCATATGGCCCCAATGCATTCTGAGTGGATGCGGATCCGCTCAGATTGTATCAGTCTGGCAGCGTTCAGCCTCCGCTCCGCTCAGCAGGCGGACACCCAAACGCAGCTTGCAGCGTTTTCGTGTCCGCCTGGCCGTGCGGAGCCAAACGGATCCGTCCAGACTTACAATGAAAGTCAATGGGGACGGATCGGTTTGTCTTGGCTCCGCTTTGACACGGATCCGTTAGAAACCGTTCACGTCTCTGCGCATGCCCAGTAACTTCCTGTCCCTCCTCCTCATCATCGGCCATTTTGGATTGTCGACTTGGTGAGACTGGTAAGTGAAGTTTTGTCTGTTTGTCTATCTTTCTTTTTTATCTATCTATCTATCTATCTATTTCTAGGGGGGGCTGCTGGCACTTGGGAAGGGGTGTGTGTGTCTGGAACAGTGGGGGCTGCTGCCACTGGTGGTGGGGGCTGCCTTTATGGGGGGCTTCTGGCACTGGGGGGGCTGATGGCACTGGGGGGGGGGGGTACTAGGCATCGGAGTGTTTGGCTCCCCTGTTTTGGCCAGTCCCCTACAGTCAGAGGGACAACTGTTCTCTCCGTCTGAGTGTAAGGGGCTGTCTGAGACAACGGAGTGTTTGGCTCCCCTGTTTTGGCCAGTCCCCTACAGTCAGAGGGACAACTGTTCTCTCCGTCTGAGTGTAACGGGGTGTCTAAGACAGCGGAGTGTTTGGCTCCCCTGTTTTGGCCAGTCCGCTACAGTCAGAGGGACAACTGTTCTCTCCGTCTGAGTGTAAGGGGCTGTCTGAGACAGCGGAGTGTTTTGCTCCCCTGTTTTGGCCAGTCCCCTACAGTCAGAGGGACAACTGTTCTCTCCGTCTGAGTGTAAGGGGGTGTCTGAGACAGCGGAGTGTTTGGCTCCCCTGTATTGGCCAGTCCCCTATGGTATACGGTAGACATAGCATAGAACATTAATGTTTTATTTAAAGAACAATTCCTAACTTTCCTTATTTTTTTCCTACAGAACTGCCACCGTCACTCGGGAGCCTGAACAACCTCCTGAGGCGGAACCAGAACAGATCGCTAGCGCCAGCCCTCCTGTCCCTCATGTATCGGCTCAGGATAATCCGGGTCCCCTACCGAATCCCTCCGCTCATCAGAGGCTCTTAGGTTTTCGCCAAAATTTGAGAGCCCTGGTGAGCGGGCAGAGATCCGGTAGGCCAAATCGAACTGATTATGCAAACCTTGTAGAGGTCGTTTCCGACGCTCTAGAAGGTTTTGCCCAACATCAGATGGAGTTTGGTGCTGACTTGATTCGCCGCTGGGAGGGGGCGGAGTCAGCATTTCAAAGCTGCTCAAACTAGCATTATGGGCTAAGCATGATCAGTTTGATGGACTCAATGATGCCGGAGCAGTTACATGAGTTCAAGATCATGCTAGAGAACGGGTCATGGGAAATTATGATCGTAGACCCTATGATTGGCACATGAACAAGCAAATGCTTGTTCATTGTTCAATCTTGTGCCCTTTCATATGAGCCCTTGTGGGAGTCACAGTCCATCAGCATCATCAGGAATTCATTAATAAATTGTAATTTTACCGTTTAATGATTTCCCGATGACGCTCTAATATAACTAGTGTGATTACCACAAGGGACACGCAAGGGACATACAGTTTTTAAAAGGGGTATTCACATAGACAATGGGGGGATTTCGCTTGAATATGCCCCCATTGTCTGATAGGTGTGGGTAACATTGGTAGGACCCGCACCTATATCGAGAACGGAGCGGGGAGTACTGTGGCTGGAGGACAACAAATTTCCCGTGGTACGTCCACCACCAAGCGCTAATCCCCGCCTCTCCCATAGAAATGAATGGAGGGCGGCGGCGCAGTGCGACCTCATCCACTTTCTTGGCTCCGTTCTCAATATATGTGAGGGTACCAGCAGTGGGACCCGCACCTATAAGACAATGTGGGCATATTTTAGTGGTATGCCCCCATTGTATGAGATCAGAAAACCCCTTTAAAGTCTCTTGCACACAACTGTATGCCCCAAGAGACATATGGTCCCTGAGTGGGCCATATGTCCCATAGTAGCATTGATCGTGCGCACAAGAGTACACAGCATCATAGTGTACAATGATTCTGTGCAAGTCGAGCTGCCCGCGGGGATATAGTCTTGCACTAATAGATCATATGAGTGCGGGACAATAGCCCAGTTTGCGGCACAACATGGTCAGCATCATGATGCTCTGTACTCCCGTACGCACGATCAAGGACGATCAGGGACATATTGCCCACTAACGAACACTATTCATCTTTAAGGTTATGTAGTCGTGTACAAGAGTCCGAAAGGTGTGGTCCATTATCAAAGCCGGACCAACTTTGAATTTCAACAAGATAGCCCTGGAGAAATATAGGAGTATGTCAACCCTGGGGTTCTGAATACATGAAGATGGAACCTAGAGATGCTACTTATTCCAAAACGGATCCGCTAAACGGATGGCAAAACGGAAACGAACGTGACAAACGGATCCGCCATACAGATGGATCAGTTTGAACGGATCCGTCTGAATGGCTTCCGTTTGTCTCCGTTTAGTCAGTTTATTGACGGATCCGTTTGAAATGCATTTCAAACGGATCCGTGAAACGCTAGTGTGAATGTGACAGGCAGCTCTCATACAATATAAGGATGTGAGCATTGTTTTGAAGGCCATCAACAGTCCTATCTAATACCTATCTAAACCAAAAGAAAAGCATACAACGGCATTCAGTAAAGGAAAAAAATACTGTGCGGCCCTGCAGAAGCTGTGTCCCAGTGACTCTTTAGTGGAACAAAAAAAGAACATGGAGGCAGTGCAAATAAAGTAGTGGTGAAAAAAAGTTATTTTAAGACATGTTGTGGCAGTGTAAACACATGCTTTTGAATCACCTATTTTAGCTGTAGAAGGACTGTGCGTCATTATTAGGCTCAGTTCACACTTCACTTATTTGGTCAGTTATAGGTCAAAAACACAGAACAGGTACAGATCTTGTTCCTGATTTTGGCTCACCATACAGTAACTGCTGGAATTAACTGAACAAATAACTGAGGTTTGAACTCAGCCTTACAGGTCAATGTTAGTGTCAGGTCTAATTTACTCAACCGTGCAGTGGCCCAAGATTCTAATATAGTAGAAAAGAGCTGTCTCACTTTACACCATCTGCTATGTCCACATTGATTGATAGATAACCTATTCTGTTAGCCACTGATTCTAATATAGTGTGAAAGAGCTGTCTCATTTCACTTTGTGGGGTGTCCACATTGTTTGATAGATAACCTGTTTTGTTAGCCAGGTGATTCAAGTAGTGGCCCCATGACAGAGTGAGTAAGGTGTCAGCAGTAAGGTTGGGTTGATGTCACAGTTTTTTTTCCCTTCTTCTGATCCGTCAGAAGAACAGCCCAGAAAAAAGGGACCCTGTATTTTGAGCATACACCTTTACATGGTCAGTATTTGGTCAGTAATTGATCAGTATTTGTAAAGCAAAAACTGGAGTGGGTCCAAAACAGAGATGAAATTCATGGAAATATTTGCATGTCTTCTGTATTTTGGACCCACTCTTGCTTTTGGCTTCCAAATTATGATCAAATACAGATGAAAAATACTGACCGTGTGATCGAGGCCATATGGATGGTCCAAAGACAGGATTCGTTGTGTTTTTTATTTTTCCGTTCTTCTGACTGATCAGAAAAAAGGTAAAATAAATGGTGATGTCAAAAAGGCCAAACAGGGACACTAGTGGCCCCAGAACAGATTAGTGAGGGTGGTAACAGCATGAACAGTCACAATAATGGCCCAGTCACAGAGTTGCTAGGGTGTGAACCACAGGAAAATTTACAATAGTGGACCTATCACAGAGTGGGTAGGGTGTGAACAGCATGAGGAGTCAACATAGTGGTCCAGTCACACAGTAGTGGGGGTGTGAACAGCATGAGGAGTCACAATAGTGTCAGCAGAGGCATCAGGCGTGTGGCATCAGGCGGGTGACAGCATCCGAATAGTGGCAGCAGCATGTGGATTAAAGTAACGGGACATCTTTCACAATGTTCTGATCTCGCAATACACTGCAGTCAGATCATTACTGGTAGAATGATCTAGTCTGATGCATCAGGCACCGGTGTGTGGAAATCCTGGGTGATCCACTCCCGATTCATCTTTATAAAGATGAATCTCTCAACACTTTGTGTTGAAAGGCAAGTTCTCTTTTGGATAACTATGCCCCCCGCCGCACTAAACACCTGCTCTGATGCCACACTACTAGCTGGGTGGGAAAGCTTGCCCAGGACAAACTGGGCCAATTGCGGCCACATTTCAAGTTTGGATAACTATGCCCCCCACCGCACTAAACACCTGCTCTGATGCCACACTACTAGCTGGGTCGGAAAGCTTGCCCAGGACAAACTGGGCCAATTGCGGCCACATTTCAAGTTTGGCTGCCCAAGTTTGGCTGGGTTCTTATACTGTGACCCCATAAACAGTGCCTTCCGTGATGATCCCTTATCAGCTACATACTATTTTCCTTCATTTCCTTCCTAAATGCTAAATCAAGAAACGATCTCCATTATAAATATCCAACCATTTTGCTTTAGAGTCCGTACAACTACTTAACATTCTGTGTAGATTTCTGTGACAGAGGTCCACCAGAACAATACTCCTGACTAACCTCATCACCTCATTCACTCTCAGTGTGAGGGAGGGAAGGGGAGGAGGTTGAACACAGCAGAGAAAAGGTCCTCCTGCATTGTACCATTGGTATAAGTTCCTGGTGCTAAATATGTAGAACATATTAATAGGACCCAATAGCCCCAAAAGAGGCCCAACGGGTGGTATACACTGGTAAATCTTTTTTTGCTGGAGAGAATAGTGCAGTTGACTACATTTTGCTATACACAGGCATCTAGTATGACTGAATTATGAATGATGTCAGAAAGAATCACGAGGGCCATCGGCCATAGTGACACAGATGATGAGCAGAGAATCTTCCTGGGGTGGGAAGTGAACCCAGTATGGTGCTCAGGTGAAAGTAATCAAGCAATATTTTCATCCATCTAAAATGAGTCATTTACTAGTTTGTTCTGGACAATTCAGAAGTAGCCATAGGTATTAACCTGTTACTGAAAGGTATATTGTGCAGTGTGAACCCTGAGAGACTACTTGAGAGAGAGGGAGACTCCCCTCACACAGGTTGAAGACAGGGTTAATCCAGGATTTATTGCTGAATTTTATTTTCTGCTATCCTAAGTTTTATTCATTGTTCACTACCGGTTTCTCAGTAAAGTTTTATCCTAAAGGATGTGTCACCAAAATCTTTATCTGCCAGTTAAAATCAAATAGCAACACATATCCTTTTTTTCTAATCTGATTTTATTTTCTGATTGCACATTTTTTAATTCTATTTTCTAAACATAATTGGCTGCAATCTTGTCTGAGCTCTTCTTAACAGCATTTAGAAAGCATTAAGAAAATTGCTTTACGGCAGCCCCATAGTCCATAGACACAATGGTCAGGAGGGGACCCTATTGACCCTAGAGTTTTCTAGGCATGCTCTGTGACCTGTGCAGATGTCATTGTACAAGGAAAGAATAGATAAGATTTGGTAATAACTTATTGTGAATGGTGGATCCTGTGTTATTTATACACAGAGGTGATATCTCCTTATCATTACAGGTAGGTTTAGAATAATATATAACTCCAGTAAAGTGATGTGTATAGACCAAGAAGTGGTGCCATTTATGGTGCCATTTTACTTAGGCTTAGTGGCCAGTGTGAAAACGACAGCAATTTATTTTTATTTTTTTAAATATACACTACTCACAAAAATGCACTCTAACCTTTACAGGTGAACTTAATATGACCTTCTAGAAACTTTTGAATGCACATGTCAAACTGTTCAATGTTTCAGTACCTTTTGAACAACTTGCTGTACTATAACAAGGAGCTTAACGGCAAAATTTACAATAGGTGTTTGATCCATGAATATTCCAATACATTTCCTGGTTCAATTAGAACTGGTATTTAAACAGTCCTTCTCATCATGCTGTTCACATTTTGACATCATGAGACCAAGACGACACCTAACAATTGATTAACAGTACCTCGCCATTGCGAGGCTTCAAGCCGGATGTTCTCAGACGGAAGTGGCCACTAAGCTTAGAGTGTCAAAGTGTCATCAGCAGGTTGCAACAGAGATACAGAGAGACTGGAAGAGTCACAGAAAGGCATAGAAGTGGACGTTCTTTGGCCACATTTCACACTGATGACCGCTTCATTGTGAACAATGCCCTGCAAAACCGGACAATGAATGACACACAATTCCAAGCCCATTTAATTGAAGTAGAAGGCATCCAAGTGTCATGTCAGATCATTCGAAACCGTGTACATCAGTGTGGTCTGTGTTCTAGACCAGTGTTTCCCAACCAGTGTGCCTCCAGCTGTTGCAAATCTACACCTCCCAGCATGCCCGCACAGCCAAAGGCTTTGCGGGCATGCTGGGAGTTGTAGTTTTGCATTGTGTCTCTGCATGAACAACACAGGCCTAATTTCATCTTCACGGACGACAATGCGCCAGCTCATCGAGGTCGCATCATTAGGGAACGGCTGCTGAAGACTGGATGCCTCAAATGACACATTCTGATGACGCATTCCCTTTAAGGCAATCTATCCGCTCCTATTCTTCTGCATGTGTTCTACACTGTACAGCAGTATTCTGGATTCACAGACCTCACATCCAACATGCATTACTGGGAGGGACATACCCACACAAGAAAAGTCTAAAATTACGAGCAGGTTGCAAACCGCATTTCAAGGGGTCTAAAAAAGAAAGAAGGAATGTGCATTTCAGCCTAAAACATAGTACATACTGTTTGTAAAAATCATTTTTTCCATGTCAAAGTTTCCATAACTTTTGACTAGTGTATGTGTAATAGTGTATGTATGTAAAATACATGTAAAATCTTGTTTCTATTTGTATGAAATTTGCATTCCCGAGAAGAAAGTTACTACATATAGCCTTGGCACAGCAATCTACCATGTTTAACACACCAACAATTCTGAATTATTTTCCGTTTTTATTTATATAGGTTTAATTTGCTATTTGTATATAATTTTTGTAAAGGCGGTACAAAAACACACAGGAATTATAAAGGAATTCTAACTGCAAAAGTGCATTTCTTTTTGAATCAGATAATTTTTCTTAGTTTTTTTTACAAACATACAAATAACAGATATTCTTGTAAGGCTTTATACAAGGACCCAGTTTGGGTACTTCAATAGAAGGGTATAACAAACAATAACAAGGCGCAAAAAACAATTCCATCCTACCGCTAGCAAAAGTGCATTTTAATAATTAGAGACATATAAAAGACTTTTATTTGGTATGTGTTGGCATATTTGACCGCCCTTATCTAGAAACTACTCAAATAAGTTTTAAATACCTACATATTTTATGAGTCTCAGTTTCTAGAAAGGATGACACCTCAGCAAAAAAAATCTGCACTAAAAACAAGACCAGATAAAACAGTATGCAACGTTACAAACAAACTCCAATCACCCATAACATTAAAATCACAGGTAATCACAGGTAGGGCTCATGAACACGACCGCTCATGAAACGGATCTGCAAAAAATATGGATTACATCCGTGTGCATTCTGTATTTTGTGGAATAGAACAGCTGGCCACTGATAGAACAGTACTATCCTTGTCCGTATAATAGGACACATTGAAGTCAATGGTTCCGCATACGATCCTAAAAAAACAAAACGGAATGGACATGGAAAGAAAATATGTTCGTGTGCATGGGCCCATACACAGGTAAACAAAGTCAAGTGGAATTTATTGTGCTAGAAGCAGGAGAAAAGGACAATGTGAGTGACACTGACAAGGGCCAAATTGTGATGGCTAGATGAGTTGGTCACATCTCCAAAACATCTGATCGTATTGGGTGTTCCTAGTACAACTTCTTTGTACCTACTAAAAGTGGTCCAAGGATGGACAGCAGGTGACCAGATGACAAGTTCATAAGTGTCCGAGCATTAATTATGAATGTATTGATCAAAGGCTTGCCTGTTCAGTCCAATCTCACAGAAGAGCTACTGTAACATAAATTTCTGAAAAAGTTAATGATAGGTATAGTAGAATTGTATCTGAACACACAATAAGTTGCAGCTTGTTGCCTATGGGACAGAGTGCTCGTGTAAACCTCAATCCACTGCCAAAAGTACCTAAAATGGACATATCAAAACTGGTGCAATGTGAGAAGATAGACTGGTCTGATGAATCACGTCATGTCAAGAGAACTGCAGAAAGAGAGCTTATATACCTGTAAACCAGATTTATACTATATATTCTTTCTTCCTGTAGTTTTCCTACTTTTGAACACTTAACGTACACATACATTTAAATAGTCTGGTTACTAGATTGAAATAAATGTCATTATGCAAATTAGGTTCATATGCAAAAATGTCAAGTTGTAAATGGTGAATCTAAGATGTAGTTTACATAATAAATACCATTAGCTATAGAGAGTATTGCACATAAGTAGAACCTCATCTCCAGAAAGAAGTAGCTGCTTGTAGAAATTATATTTGCAATTGTCCACATGTTAATTGGAAAATGCACAACCCCTCGGTGTGGAGAACTGGGCACTTCATTGTACATGTGTTGATTTCTTACATATGTCTTGATCTCTTGCCATTTCTAGACATTTAAGCACAAAATGTTTAATTTAAACCATTAGGTGCAAAGACTTTTTTCACAGACTGTTAATTTTCTGCACTGTTTTTGGAGGACACTGCATGAGGCACCTCTCATTAGCTCCTTTATTGGTAGATCTGAATCTCATGGCAGAGCATCATTAAGCCTGGCACAGTTTTCCTTCTCTTTCAGCAGAATGTGTTAACCTGTTCATTCCATCTCTCATTATGGTGCTTCCATACCAGATGGCGATATGCTAGCAAGGGAAAATAAGTCAAATTGTAGATAATGAACTGTACAATGTAATGCTGCTGTACATGTGACCGCATGTTATATTGTTCATTTAGGGCTAGGGTGACTTAACAATCATATTTTGATATCAGAAACAAATAGAATTTGAGACATATTTCTCTTCTGTTATAAATCCCCAAAACTCGTAATTAGCAGAAGTTCTTATAAGTCTTGAGGTATTTGTCACTGGAAGATTTTCAAAAAAGTTCAAGAGACAAAATGTGATTAGAAAGAGGAAGAACATATGTCTCAACTCTGTATAGCTCTGCCAAGTGTAACATTTAATATAGTCCAAGAAATTGTTTGGAAGTGGGTGTCCATGTTTTCCAGAAGTACATGGTATGCTGGGGTGGGGTGAGGGACCATAAAGCTAAAAAGAAATCACTCTAACCTGAAGCTAACCAACAACTGAAATAGCTTCTATTAAATCCGTTCTCTGGGAGTAGCTACTGTAAATGTAGCTACAATACCTGAGGACTAGGTGCGCTCTGATTTCCCAGTGTAGACTCAGCAGTTAATAAATTGCCACTTGAGCAATGATTCGAATTTTGCCCATTGACATGGGTTATGTCCATAATGATGTATGTTAATGATACCGACTACCATTAAAGGGGTTTTCCCATAACCAATACTTATCCCCTATCCAGGGAATAGGTGAGAAGTGTCTGATTGGTGGGGGTCCAATTCCTGGGACTCCCATTGATTTTGAAATCTTCAGACCTATGTTCCCCTATTTCTATGGGACTGTGGGAGATAGCAAAGCTATCTCTGACATTCCCATTTTGTTAAAATAAGCAACAGTGGACATGCACAATTGCAGGGGAACACAGGACCTCTGTTCTGGTGATTCTTAGGCCTCTTTCACACGGGCGTTGCGGGCAAATGTCGGGTAAGTTGCGGGAACACCGTCTATTTTTCCGCGCGAGTGCAAAACATTGTAATGCGTTTTGCACTCTCGTGAGAAAAATCGCGCATGTTTGGTACCCAAACCCGAACTTCTTCACAGAAGTTCGGGCTTGGGTTAGGTGTTGTGTAGATGTTATTATTTTCCCTTATAACATGGTTATAAGGGAAAATAATAGCATTCTGAATACAGAATGCTTAGTAGGTGATCAATTGAGGGTTAAAAATAAAATAAAAAATTAACTCACCTTCTCCTCTTGTTCGCGTAGTTCCCGGTCTCTTCTTTACTTCTTTAATGATGAGCTGTGGGCTAAAGGACCTTTGGTGACGTCAGATCAAATGCTCCAATCACATGGTCCATCACCGTGGTGATGGACCATGTGATTGGAGCATGTGATCTGACGTCACCACAGGTCCTAGCCGGTAGTTCATCTTTTAAGAAGTAAAGAAGAGACCGGGAACTACGCGAACAAGAGGAGAAGGTCAGTTAATTTTTTTATTTTTTTTTAACCCTCAATTGATCACCTACTAAGCATTCTGTATTCAGAATGCTATTATTTTCCCTTATAACCATGTTATAAGGGAAAATAATACAGTGAATAGACTGTCACCTAGCAACCATGCGTGAAAATCGCACCGCATCCGCACTTGCTTGCGGATGCTTGCGATTTTCACACAACCCCATTCACTTCTATGGGGCCTGCGTTGCGTGAAAAACGCAGAATATAGAGCATGCTGCGATTTTCACGCAACGCACAAGTGATGCGTGAAAATCACCGCTCATGTGAACAGCCCCATAGAAATGAATGGGTCGGTATTCAGTGCGGGTACAATGCATTCAACTCACGCATCGCATCCGTGCGGAATACTCGCCCGTGTGAAAGGGGCCTTAGGCCTCTTTCACATGGGCGTTGCGGGAAAATGTGCGGGTGCGTTGCGGGAACACCCGCATTTTTTCTGCGCGAGTGCAAAACACTGTAATGCGTTTTGCACTCGCGTGAGAAAAATCACTCATGTTTGGTACCCAAACCCGAACTTCTTCACAGAAGTTCGGGCTTGGGATCGGTGTTCTGTAGATTGTATTATTTTCCCTTATAACATGGTTATAAGGGAAAATAATTGCATTCTGAATACAGAATGCAAAGTAAAATAGCGCTGGAGGGGTTAAAAAAAAAAAAAATTAACTCACCTTAGTCCACTTGATAGAGCAGCCGGCATCTCCTTCTGTATTCTTTCTTTAGGACCTGGGTAAAGGACCTTTGATGACGTCACTCCGGTCATCACAGGATCCATCACCATGGTAAAAGATCATGTGACATACCATGTGATGAACGGAGTGACGTCATCAAAGGTCCTGTAACTGTATTTAATGCTCACCACAGGTCCTATTCAACAAAGGAGACACAAGGAGATGCCGGGCTACGCGAGCAAGTGGACTAAGGTGAGTTAAAAAATTTTTTATTTTTTTTTAACCCCTCCAGCACTACAGGGAGTGCAGAATTATTAGGCAAGTTGTAGTTTTGAGGATTAATTTTATTATTGAACAACAACCATGTTCTCAATGAACCCAAAAAACTCATTAATATCAAAGCTGAATATTTTTGGAAGTAGTTTTTAGTTTGTTTTTAGTTTTAGCTATTTTAGGGGGATATCTGTGTGTGCAGGTGACTATTACTGAGCATAATTATTAGGCAACTTACTAAAAAACAAATATATACCCATTTCAATTATTTATTTACCAGTGAAACCAATATAACATCTCAACATTCACAAATATACATTTCTGACATTCAAAAACAAAACAAAAACAAATCAGTGACCAATATAGCCACCTTTCTTTGCAAGGACACTCAAAAGCTTGCCATCCATGGATTCTGTCAGTGTTTTGATCTGTTCACCATCAACATTGCGTGCAGCAGCAACCACAGCCTCCCAGACACTGTTCAGAGAGGTGTACTGTTTTCCCTCCTTGTAAATCTCACATTTGATGATGGACCACAGGTTCTCAATGGGGTTCAGATCAGGTGAACAAGGAGGCCATGTCATTAGATTTTCTTCTTTTATACCCTTTCTTGCCAGCCACGCTGTGGAGTACTTGGACGCGTGTGATGGAGCATTGTCCTGCATGAAAATCATGTTTTTCTTGAAGGATGCAGACTTCTTCCTGTACCACTGCTTGAAGAAGGTGTCTTCCAGAAACTGGCAGTAGGACTGGGAGTTGAGCTTGACTCCATCCTCAACCCGAAAAGGCCCCACAAGCTCATCTTTGATGATACCAGCCCAAACCAGTACTCCACCTCCACCTTGCTGGCGTCTGAGTCGGACTGGAGCTCTCTGCCCTTTACCAATCCAGCCACGGGCCCATACATCTGGCCCATCAAGACTCACTCTCATTTCATCAGTCCATAAAACCTTAGAAAAATCAGTCTTGACGTTTCAGCTTGTGTGTCTTGTTCAGTGGTGGTCGTCTTTCAGCCTTTCTTACCTTGGCCATGTCTCTGAGTATTGCACACCTTGTGCTTTTGGGCACTCCAGTGATGTTGCAGCTCTGAAATATGGCCAAACTGGTGGCAAGTGGCATCTTGGCAGCTGCACGCTTGACTTTTCTCAGTTCATGGGCAGTTATTTTGCGCCTTGGTTTTTCCACACGCTTCTTGCGACCCTGTTGACTATTTTGAATGAAACGCTTGATTGTTCGATGATCACGCTTCAGAAGCTTTGCAATTTTAAGAGTGCTGCATCCCTCTGCAAGATATCTCACTATTTTTGACTTTTCTGAGCCTGTCAAGTCCTTCTTTTGACCCATTTTGCCAAAGGAAAGGAAGTTGCCTGATAATTATGCACACCTAATATAGGGTGTTGATGTCATTAGACCACACCCCTTCTCATTACAGAGATGCACATCCCCTAATATGCTTAATTGGTAGTAGGCTTTCGAGCCTATACAGCTTGGAGTAAGACAACATGCATAAAGAGGATGATGTGGTCAAAATACTCATTTGCCTAATAATTCTGCACGCAGTGTATTTTACTTTGCATTCTGTATTCAAAATACTATTATTTTCCCTTATAACCATGTTATAAGGGAAAATAATAATGATCGGGTCTCCATCCCGATCGTCTCCTAGCAACCGTGCGTGAAAATCGCACCACTGCACTTGCTTGCGGATGCTTGCGCGTTTCACGCAACCCCATTCACTTCTATGCACAGAAATAGAAAAACGCAGAATATAGAGCATGCTGCGATTTTCACGCAACGCATAAGTGATGCGTGAAAATCACCGCTCATCTGAACAGCCCCATAGAAATGAATGGGCCGGTATTCAGTGCGGGTGCAATGCATTCACCTCACGCATCGCATCCGCGCGGAATACTCGCCTGTGTGAAAGGGGCCTTAGGAGTCCAAGAGGTTGAAGCTTAACAGATACTTCCTATACTGTGGATAGAAGTTAGTACAGTTCACAGGAAAATCCCCAATAATGCTTGGAATAGGTATATAAATTCAAACATATCTGCACCAAAGGATCAGGAATAACCATGTAACATCTCCTTTGATAAGTATGAGGGAAAGAAGCATTTAATTCTACTTAGCAGGTGAGGTGATATCTGAAGTGGCATAAATTATTATATAAAAGTACTTCAAAGGAGTCAGGGATCTAAACTATTGCCTGACAATGGGCATCATTTGGATGGCTATCAAAGGCTTTTATAGGAACAATTTGAATGTCTCCATCCACCATTGTCAAATTAGAATACACTACATGTGTATATTGAAAATTATTTTATATTTATATCTACTATCCTATAAAGGAAATAAAAAATGTAAAGCCTCATTTTTTTTATAATGAATCAGAATCAATAAACTAAGAAAATATGTGATTTTGATATTAAGAAATAAATGAGCTAAGGCTACATGACAGATTTGCTGGATGTGGCCCCAGCGGCAGTACTGTTCCAGTAATATTGCTGGCGTGTGATGTTTGTGGGAAAAAAAGGACCGTCTGTCAGTGTCCCAGGCTCTCCAGGAAGGGTGAATAATGCTTCAATCCCCATCTAACATTCTTGGTCACATCTCTACCAAATGTAAAATGTGGCTTAGGCTAGTTTTACGCTATTGTTAAAATCTTCTGGCAGGCTGTTCCAGCAGAGCAATAGTTTGTCGGATTTTACCGGATACTGCCTCACCCAACTTGAGCCCATTTACTATAATGGGACCCGGCAGGTATCCAGCAAGTTTCTGGCATTAATGCAAGCACAAGCAACCTGTTTTTTTTTTTTACGAATCCCAGCAATAATGCCAGAGACAGGCCGGATCCCTGCCGGGTCAAAGTATAGTCGATGGGGCCTGGAGGTGCTCTGACCTTTTCCAGCTACACCAGATACAATGAAGATTTTAACGCTGGTGTGAAACTAGTCTTACATAATGAACCAACATGGCAGTCAACCAACATGCAGACAAATTAAAAAAAATCATGTATAGTTATGAAGTAGAAATGCCAGAAAGACAAACTCTACACATTGTAAACTACAGCTGTTACCTGCATGCAGACTTGATCAAATCGGATTTTATCTTCTGATTATAGGGGTTGCCATCTTACCTGAGGACCTGTTAACAGCATTTAGATATATACTTTACAGCAGCTACATTGGCCATACATGAACATAAGATGTTTTCTAGACATATTTTGTCATTTGTGGAGAGGTTATTATGCAGGGAGGGGGAGTATATAATCTGCGACCATCACTTACAGTTAATGATGGATTTGCTGTTATCTATACAGAAGTGCTTCCTGTCATTTTAATCCTGCATGCGATGATAATTATATGACTGCTGACTGCAGTGTAAAAACTGTAGAATTTTGGGATTTTTTTAATACAGGTAATGGTGTCAAAAAATAAAATACATTGTAAATGAAATATAAAATATGAAAAAAATATGCTTGACTTGAAAACTTTCATTAAATATTAGATCATTTTCTAATTACACATTCTCTTTATATCACATTTTCTAACTTTTTAAGCTAAAACTCCAAAATGAATAAATCAGAAATAAGAAATTGATATATTTAAATTGAATACAAAAAGGAGTTAAAATGTTGCAAATATTTTGGAGTTATGCCCAGTAACAATAACATGTGTAACCTATGATGGGTGTAAACAAGTGTATATTCCTAGTAAAGTATATTCCTAGTAAAGAATGCAGAATTTATTATGAGGCTTTGATATAGTATTTTGACGAAAACCATTAGCTGCCATAAAAATGCTCCCTATGATACCAACTAATGCTGTGGGCAATAACACTATACTGAACAAATCAGTCCATGAAAATCATATGTTTATTTTCTGGCTTTTCATGAACTGTCCCTGCAGACATTAACATTTAAATGATGCAAGCAACAAATAACCAAAGATTATTTTTGACCTAATTTCTATTAATGGCAACTGTCTGTATTACAAAGTCCATTTGATTTTGTTCCTTGGGGGTTGCTTGGTATAATTGAACCAACACATCATTAAATCAACACAATAATAATTTACATAACAATTCCTTGAAGACCATATGTAGACACTAATTGGCAGTATGTTCCTGGCATTGCATAATCCTTTCAATTGCTGAGATTTTTATTTTCAATAATGTCTACATGTGATTAAAAATTAAGTTGGTCATCATAATCCATCTTATCAGATGCTTTAAAGGGAGTCTGTCACCAACTTTGCACGTTCTACACTGCTTATATTGCCTCCTTGCACACACGCACATGAAATAATGGTACCTGTTGCAAAAACAAGGTTTTAATGGTATGCAAATAAGGGCTTGCATGTGGCCTGGGGTGGCGTTTTGGCTTTAAGTGCCCAGGCCGCTCTGCGTTTTGTGCTCCTAAGTACTCCCCAGCCTCGTCTGGCCAGCCCTGTAATCATTTTACGTCATCCTCTCCAGCTCTTGAGATCCCACAAGTGCACAGTTCACCGCCGGGCCCGGGGCATGTGCACTGCGATAACCACTGAGGGCATCTGACTGCAAATGAAGCCGATGCCCTCAGTGGTTATCGCAGTGCACATACCCTGGAGCTGGAGAGGGCGACGTAAGATGATTACAGGGCTGGCCAGACGAGGCTGGGGAGGAGTTAGGAGCACAAAACGCCAAGAGGCCTGGGCACTTACAGCCAGAATGCCGCGCCTGGGCACTTGTGTGCTCTCATTTGCATACCATTAAAACCTTGCTTTTGCAAATTTTGAAAATTGGACACAAAAGGCGCCATTATGTTTATGTGTGTGTGCAAGAAGGCAATATAAGCAGTGTAGAATGTGAAATGTTGGTGACAGACTCCCTTTAAAGGTGGTTCTCTGAGCTTTGGTGAAAATCTGTGCTGACCTGTGGAGCTAAGATAGTATGCTCATTACTTAGCTCCGCTCATTACTTAGGCTCCATTTGCCCACCTCTTTTCACGCCCTTCTTCTCTTGATTGACAGGGCCAGGGCAGTGCTGCTTTCCTCCCGCCGGCCGTGTCTACTAAGAAAATCTCGCGCCTGCACTGTCCCGCTCAGTATTCGGCTGAATACGTCACAGTGAGGAAGCCGGCTGCCGGAGAACGTCCTTCCCTCACTGCGCCTGGGCCGAATACTGAACGGGACGGTACATGCGCGAGATTTTCTTAGTAGACACGGCCGGCGGGAGGAGAGAAGCGCTGCCCTGGCCTTGTCAATCAAGAGAAGAAGGGAGTGAAAAGACGTGGGCAAACAGAGCCTCTAGGAGCAGGTGCAACGCCCCCCCTTCCTGCTCCTAGAGGGTAATTAGCATATTATAAAAGTTTGTTTTTCTCAATAAAGGCTTCAGGCAACGATATGGCACTAATATAGCTATGTTCAGCTGACATTAGCACATCGCTGACGTCAGCCAGCTTAATACCCATTTTTCAGGTGACAGAAACCTTTTAAGGAAATACTTTGGTCACTGTCCAGAAATTCAGCCAGCAAACTCAGACCCTGTTATCAGTCTTCATTAACCACTTTGGTTGGTAGGAAGCTAAGGCTACCTCTAGGTTCCTCACCAGAGCAGAGTCGAAACAGCAGAGGATGGGTTAATCCAGAAGCTAGCTCAGTCAAAATACCAGGAGAATCAGTAGGAGCAAATACAGCAGATGGGGGTTAATCCAGAAACTAGCTGGTCAAAATACCTGGAGAATTAGTAGAAGCCAATACGGCAGATGAGGGGTTAATTCAGAAAGCAAGCTGAAGGTCGGTACACAGGAATATCGCAGCACTCTTCTAAGCACACAGAACATGCAGGAGCCAGGAGGAAATCTCAGGCAAATGAAATGACAGAGTTGCTATCTCAAATCCCCCGCCTAGGATTGTACGCTGAGCCTGGAGCCTGATTCGCTCGGATTCCAGCCTCATTGATAGGTCGACTAGCCAGGGCTTGACTGGTCAGCATGGTAACCCTCACAGCACATCCCTTCATAGTATCTAGGCTAGGTAAGCTCCATACCATGGTCTCCGCTGTGCTCACTTGACTGCCAGGACTGGATGCAGTCTCTTCCACTCGGGTCCCAACCAGATGTGTTCCATAGTCTTCCTGTTCAGCTGCCTAAATTATATAACTCACAAGCAAAACAAATCTCACAATATTGCCCCTTTCTGGACCCCTGACGTACATATACAGCAAAGTTTGGTCTTTAAAAATGGCGCCTGCTCCTGAGCACAGAGGGCATCCTAGTTGCCTTGTTTCTGCTGCTTTAAACCTGGGGCTAATGTCTGTGAACAGAAATAATGTTGATCCCAGACATTTAACCCCTCAGAGGCTGACCACAGCATCTAAGGCAACTTTTCCTGCAATCCCAGAGCCTGAATGGCTCCTCCGCATGGCGATCGGAGGAGCTGATTATTCTTTATAGTGTCCTTGATCCCTCTGAAGGATACTAGGTTACTACAGTGATACAGTAGTTCAGGATTTTTTTTTTTAAGAATATTGATAATGACATGATAATTTAAAACTATCATTACCAATTCTTAAAAATTGTGTTTACTATAAAAATGTGATTCATACAATAGGTCATCTATATTCAGGAAGGGCTCCCCTCTCAGCAGTGTCGTGTATGCATGAATTACAAGAACAGGGAGAGTGGTCCTCTCAAATATAGAAGCTTAAAAAAAACTCTGGGGGAATTTATGAAATGATTGACACCAGTTTTTGGCTCCCAGTTTTGGCACAAGCCATATTTATGCTGAAACTCACAACTTTGTAGTTTCTCTCGCTACTTTGGAAAAGTTGAAAATAAAAGTGGGTGGGTTGAGGAGAGAGGTTACACAGCCAGATTTACTGTAATTGACACCATAAATGGACATAAATTATAGTGCAAATCTATAAATCTCAATTTATGTCGCACAGATTGGCATAGATGAACCACAATTATTGTAAATTTGTAAGTTACCACAATGTACCTTGGTTTAAGAACTCTGTATGAAAAACACCTATGTGTCTGGTGTATGCTTTGATTGATCCAATGGTGCAGCCATTTTTTGTGCCATGTGAACTAATAGGAGAGCAGACCTGTCTCCACTATACATAGGGCAGCTTAGGCTACTTTCACACTTGCAGCAGGACGGATCCGACAGGCTACTCCCCTCGCGGAACCGTCCTTCCGCTGTGCTGCCGGACCGCCGCTCCGTCCCCATTGACTATAATGGGGATGGGGGCGGAGCTCCCGCGCAGCACGGCAGTGCACGGCGAAAGGCCGCCGGACTAAAAGTCCTGCATGTCCGACTTTTTAGTCCGGCAGCCTCTCACCGCGAACTGCCGTGCTGCGCCGGAACTCTGACCTGATATAGAAATATTTGTAGTTGAAATCCGCTCGCATCAAACTTTGTGTAAGGAAAGTCAAATCCCTCAACCGCAGTCAGACAAAGGTGTTACCATCTTGAATTCTTGCTGAGCACTCCCCCTCCTCCACAGTCTGCTCACCTTTTATATAGTCACACTAACAATAGAAAGGGGCTGGCCAGTCACCCGACCACTTACTTCATGTAACAAGGATACAGGAAGTGATGACACAGGAAGATGAGATAGTTCAGGTACATGTCAAAGGACAGGGATGGAGGAGGAGTTGTTAAGCCCCTCAAAGATTGGCACCAATGGACTGTAGGTATAGCCGTAGCAATGTCTCGTAGATAATCTCAAACCTATAAGAACCAGTAGAATGATCTTCACTAGATACTAGTCACTTTGAGCAGTATTGAATGGGGTCCATGCTGACAGTGATGGGCGGCCACCTGGCTGATAAGACAATGGACATGACTCATCCTTCCTTATACAGGGATGGGGTGTGTGCATTGCCCATCCCCCACCACTGTCAGCATGGATCCCATTCAATACTGCTCATAGTGACCAGTATCTAGCGAAGATCATCCTACTGGTTCTTACAGGTTTGAGATTATCTGCGAGACATTGCTACGGCTATTGTCAGTATACGGTACGAGTATACCGACAAGGCAGATATGCATGTCTTAAAAGCAAATATGTATCCAGAAAGGGATAGCGAAGCCGCAGCAGAGGTATAATATGTATCTCTCGTTATGCAGACTTCACTTCTCTAATCTGTATAGACATTTGAAGGGATGAAGCCCAGTGCATTGCACTTAGTGCTCACAAACCGGCAAACGCCCCCCTACCCACTGAGAACACGTCTCCAAGCCCATGAGAAGGTTTTCATACTGACGGTTTTACCACTGGTCCTGATTTAACCCAAGTACCCTCTGCTAGAGCGTTCTTTGGTTAAATCCGACACGGGGAGACAGATGACAATCTATAAAAACACACACAACATCCTAAGATAAAATGTCTGCATAATAAAATTTCCAAAACAGCCCCGTCCCCATTATAGTCAATGGGGACGGAGAGGCGGTCCGACGGCACGGCAAAATAGCGGAAGGACGGATCCGACATGGTGAACAGCCTGTCGGATGTGTCCTGCCGCAAGTGTGAAAGTACCCTTAGTTTGATGAAATATCTGTTTTAATAACAGATACAAAAATTGTGAAAGTAAAGAAACAAAATGCTACATAGACAACTAAACTTTATGTTTATGCTTTTTGTATAGTTTACTGTTGTACAACCCTGTTTAGGAATGTGACCTATTCAGCTAAAAGAAAAATGTTCTAAGTGAGAAATTTCCATATATTCCCAAGTACATTTACTGCATGCAGCAAAACCAATTGCTCTGCTTCTAGTAAATTTTATTATTTCTGTAGAAAAGAAACACTGATATAGACAACATTGGTATACAAGTTACACTGCTCAAAATCTAACAGAAATCTGCAAAGATGAATCTGTGTTCAATCTTTTCCTGTATCAGATAGCATCTGTCACAGCCCAGATTCCAGATAGCCACACAATTCTTCAAGTGCATACAAAGATTATGCAGTAGTTTAATCAGAACAGCTATTTTTGGTTTTATCCCTGCTGGTTCACTCCGCAGATGTGAAAAATAGACATATGGAGACAGATACTTCCAGAGTTAATGGGGAGACTTGTTGTAAAACAAGGCATATGGCTGTTTCCTCTCTCCTGTGCGCTTATTAGAGCAATAATTGTACTAAATACTGATTATATTGTTAATGATATTTGCATTGAAAATAATAATACACTAAGGCCTCATGCACACGGCTGTATTCATTTTGCGGGCGCATATCATGAATCAGCAACATACAGATGCGGTCCATGTGCTGTCCACATTTTTTTGCGGACCCGTTGCCGTCAATGGATCCTTTTCATGGACAAATTCTATCATTTTGCAGTTCTATCATTTTTCATGATTTGCGCGCTTTCCATATCCATATGTTTGTTCCACAAACAGATAGAACATATCCTATACAATATCTGGGGGCTGCAAAATACATACAGTCGTGTGCAAGAGTCCTTATAGAGATGAGCAAATCGTTTCGTAAGAATCCATTCATCTCATCAAGCAGAGTTCTGCACCTGTGACGGGGCGTCCGCGAAGCTGAGGATGCTTCCCCGCCTCCTGATTGACAGGGCTGGACATCTTGGCAACGCCCCTGCTCCCGCTATTAGCACAGCACGCACAAGGGCACGGGCACAGGCACAGTCGCTAGTCCAGTATTTTTACAAATTGCTTCAATCATCTCTGTACACTAGAGGTTTTTGGATGCAGGTTTTGGAAGCCAAAACCAGGAGTGAATTCAAAAAAGAGGAGACGTCGCATCTGTCTTTAATACTTCCTCTCCTTTTGTGATACACTGCAGAAACCTGATCATCTGGCTGTACCTTAACCTCCTATAGTCTAGACCCCCATATAATCAAGGCCCAGTGGGGCTAAGAGTCACATAATTTAAAGGGGTTTCGCTACTTCAGCAAATAGCATATATTATGCAGAGAAAGTTTCCATGGTTACGACCACCCTGCAGCAGAGATGGTCAGTTCGCAGTTTTCGCCAGCGAACACATGCGGGCTGCCATCTTTAGTAAGGTAGACTCACCCGTCCGGCGATGAACAGGTAAGCCCTTACCTGTGCCTGTGTCGGGAGCCGGTCTGAAATCAAATGCAGTCACCGGGAGCAGGCAGTTCCGAGAACAGGCCGATGAAGGCCCCCAGCGGCTGTTCTCGAAACTGCCTGCTCCCGGTGACTGCATTTGATTTCAGACCGGCTCCCGACACAGGCACAGGTAAGGGTTTACCTGTTCATCGCCGGACGGGTGAGTCTACCTTACTAAAGATGGCAGCCCGCATGTGTTTGCGAACTGACCATCTCTGCCCTGCAGTCCAGCAGCATGGCAGTGCTTGCACACTATAGAAAAAAGCACCAGCCTGCGCAATCTCCCACAGTCCCCGGCCACCGGAGAGGCTGACATTTTTTCTTATAGTGTGCAACTAAGCACGACCACCATTTCTGGATTACAGGGTGGTCGTAACCATGGAAACGAGCAGTGTATAATGTGATAGAAAAATGAACCAAGCCAGCAAAGAAAGCAATATGGATAATAACAATACATTAGTAAGTTCCTTGTATTACCTTTCTCTTTATTTTTAGCATTTCAGCAAAGTGTTGTTATATTAGCATTCTTCAACTCTGGTAATAGTATGCCTTTTACTGAAATACTGTAGATGCTTTTAGGATGGTACCACACTCCTCGGCATTGAAATGGCAACACCAAGGACAAGCCGTAACGTTAAGATCTGCACATAGTCTAATCTTTAAGCACCTAGCTCCAATCTGTGACTTGTGGACGGGCATAAAAGTCTGATTGAAAGCAAAGCTTTGTAACTTCAAAAATCAGATCAAGTCATGTGGGATAATTGTGCAATGCCTCCTGTTCGTTGATGTGCCAGTTATCGCCACTTGTCGCAAACTGAGAGAGACAGAATCCTTGAACTGAAAGACCTTGGTTTATCACTCTGGCAGATCGCCATGTGCCTAAGCCAGGACTGTTCAACATTGGGTGTCCCAGTGGTTGGGAGAATGACAACAAACTGAAATGATAGCAAAAGGTGCACAGAGGCAAACTTCTGCGGCTTGAGTGGAGGTGTTCACAAGGAAACATCACATTAGTCCTACTCCGGGGATTCTGGTGTGGTGTGGCATAACGTATGTTAGCCAGTAACCTCTAGTCTTCATTTCAGGTACACTAATAGCTCGATTTTACATTGATTTGGTCATGGAATCAGTAGTGCGGCCATTTGTCCAAAGTGTCCCAGGTGCCATTTTCTTAATAGGACAAAGCAAAGCTGCATGTAGCATATATTACTATGAGCATCCTGCATGAACTAATAGTGCAACCATGGCCTGCAGCATCTCTGGACTTGTCTCCTATCGAGCATATCAGGGATGTCATCGGTTGGCAATTGCAAAGCGAGCTGCCAGCAGTGGATCTTGATGATTTCCATGCCAAACTGCATTCAGCATGGCAGAACATTCCTCAGACAACCATTAATAACCTCACTGATAGCATTTTAAGGCAAGAAGGCGTGTATATTTCAGTAAATAATTAATAGATTTAACCACTTAGTGACTAGCCTATTTTACACCTTAGTGAGCAAGGAGTTTTTTCAATTTTTCATTGTTGCGTTCCGAGAACTCTAACTTTTTTTTCTAACAGCCATATGAAGGCTTGTTTTTGGTAGGACAACTTGTAGTTTTTAATGGTACCAATTTGGGGTATGCAGTTTGAAAAGGCAGCAATGCTCCTGTGAGCGTCGCTGCCTTCTCGTAACTTACCAGGCACAGCGCCGTACATTGTATAGCGCCTATGCTTGGTAAGGCGCTCAGCCCCATGGAAGTTCGTACCAAACTTTAGGTTTTTCGGCAACCGGACCCGAACATTTACGTAAAAGTTTGGGTTCTGGTTCGGTGTTCGCTCTTTCTTGGCGATTTTTGAAAGGCTGCACAGCAGCCAATCAACAAGCGTCATACTACTTGCCCCAAAAGGCCATCACAGCCATGCCTACTATTGGCATGGCTGTGATTGGCCAACTGCAGCATGTGACCAAGCCTCTATTTAAGCTGGAGTCACGTAGCGCCACCCGTCACTCTGCTCGGATTAGTGTAGGGAGAGGCTGCAGCTGCTGTCAGGGAGAGATCAGGGAGAAATATTCTGAAGAACTGGCATTTTTCTCAGCGATCTACATCAAATGTCTTTTATGGGTGCAGTTTTCACAATTTTTTTAAGCCTGCACTGAGCCAACTACTGCTACTGCTGAAAACGAACTTTTTTATCGGCAGCCATTTTATGCAACGATAGTGCACCAGCACTATCTATCTGCATGTCTGTTAGTCCATAAATACAGCATTTTGCTTACTGTGCTTAAAAAAACTTTTTTTTCATATAATGCGGCTATTAGGATACTGTGGTGAAAAAAAAACTTTTTTTCATATACTGCACATTTGTGATTACCAGTGCATAGGTGACTGTCACATTTAGGCCACAAATACGGCTATTAGGTTACTGTGGTGAAAAAAACCCTTTTTTTCATATACTGCACATCTGTGATTACACGTGCATAGGTGACTGTCACATTTAGGCCACAAATAAGGCTTTTAGGATACTGTGGTGAAAAAAAACCTTTTTTTCATATATTGCACATCTGTGATTACACGTGCATAGGTGACTGTCACATTTAGGGCACAAATAAGGCTTTTAGGAGACTGTGGTGAAAAAAACCTTTTGTTCATATACTGCACATCTGTGATTACACGTGCATAGGTGCATAAAATTCTTATTTTCAATTGTCGAGTGACATTTTACCATTTTTGGCGTATACAAACCCCTGCTGTGCCTGGGTGACAGGGGCCTAAATCTCTCAAAATCGTCTGTTCTATTGCTGGGTGACATGAACCCCCTTTTTCCGTGAATGAACCCCTGCTGTGCCTGGGTGACAGGGGCCTAAATCTCTCAAAATGCTCTGTTGTATTGCTGGGTGACATGAACCCCCTTTTGCCGTGAATGAACCTCTGCTTTGCCTGGGTGACAGGGGCCTAAATCTCTCAAAATCCTCTGTTGTATTGCTGGGTGACATGATCCCCCTTTTGCCGTGAATGAACCCCTGCTCTGCATTGCTGACAGGGACCTAAATCTCTCAAAATGCTCTGTTGTATTGCTTAGTGACATGAACCCCCTTTTGCAGTGAATGAAACCCTGCTGTGCCTGCGTGACAGGGGCCTAAATCTCTCAAAATCCTCTGTTCTATTGCTTGGTGACATGAACTTCCTTTTTCCGCGAATGAACCCCTGCTGTGCCTGGGTGACAGGGGCCTAAATCTCTCAAAATCCTCTGTTCTATTGCTTGGTGACATGAACTTCCTTTTTCCGCGAATGAACCCCTGCTGTGCCTGGGTGACAGGGGCCTAAATTTCTCAAAATCCTCTGTTCTATTGCTGGGTGACATGAACCCCCTTTTGCCGTGAATGAACCCCTGCTCTGCCTGGGTGACAGGGGCCTAAATCTCTCGAAATGCTCTGTTGTATTGCTGGGTGACATGATCCCCCTTTTGCCGTGAATGAACCCCTTCTGTGCCTGGGTGACAGGGGTCTAAATCTCTCAAAATCCTCTGTTTATTGCTGGGTGACATGAACCCCCTTTTGCCGTGAATGAACCCCTGCTCTGCCTGGGTGACAGGGGCCTAAATCTCTCAAAATCCTCTGTTGAATTGCTGGGTGACATGAACCCCCTTTTGCCGTGAATGAACCCCTGCTCTGCCTGGGTGACAGGGGCCTAAATCTCTCCAAATGCTCTGTTGTATTGCTGGGTGACATGAACCCCCTTTTTCCGTGAATGAACCCCTGCTGTGCCTGGGTGACAAGGGCCTAAATCTCTCAAAATCCTCTGTTCTATTGCTGGGTGACATGAACCCCCTTTTGCCGTGAATGAACCCCTGCTCTGCCTGGGTGACAGGGGCCTAAATCTCTCAAAATCCTCTGTTCTATTGCTGGGTGACATGAACCCCCTTTTGCCGTGAATGAACCCCTGCTGTGCCTGGGTGACAGGGGCCTAAATCTCTCAAAATCCTCTGTTCTATTGCTGGGTGACATGAACCCCCTTTTGCCGTGAATGAACCCCTGCTCTGCCTGGGTGACAGGGACCTAAATCTCTCAAAATGCTCTGTTGTATTGCTGGGTGACATGATCCCCCTTTTGCCGTGAATGAACCCCTGCTCTGCCTGGGTGACAGGGACCTAAATCTCTCAAAATGCTCTGTTGTATTGCTGGGTGACATGATCCCCCTTTTGCCGTGAATGAACCCCTGCTGTGCCTGGGTGACAGGGACCTAAATCTCTCAAAATGCTCTGTTGTATTGCTGGGTGACATGATCCCCCTTTTGCCGTGAATGAACCCCTGCTGTGCCTGGGTGACAGGGGCCTAAATATCTCAAAATCCTCTGTTCTATTGCTGGGTGACATGAACCCCCTTTTGCCGTGAATGAACCCCTGCTCTGCCTGGGTGACAGGGGCCTAAATCTCTCGAAATGCTCTGTTGTATTGCTGGGTGACATGATCCCCCTTTTGCCGTGAATGAACCCCTTCTGTGCCTGGGTGACAGGGGTCTAAATCTCTCAAAATCCTCTGTTTATTGCTGGGTGACATGAACCCCCTTTTGCCGTGAATGAACCCCTGCTCTGCCTGGGTGACAGGGGCCTAAATCTCTCAAAATCCTCTGTTGAATTGCTGGGTGACATGAACCCCCTTTTGCCGTGAATGAACCCCTGCTCTGCCTGGGTGACAGGGGCCTAAATCTCTCAAAATCCTCTGTTGAATTGCTGGGTGACATGAACCCCCTTTTGCCGTGAATGAACCCCTGCTCTGCCTGGGTGACAGGGGCCTAAATCTCTCCAAATGCTCTGTTGTATTGCTGGGTGACATGAACCCCCTTTTTCCGTGAATGAACCCCTGCTGTGCCTGGGTGACAGGGGCCTAAATCTCTCAAAATCCTCTGTTCTATTGCTGGGTGACATGAACCCCCTTTTGCCGTGAATGAACCCCTGCTCTGCCTGGGTGACAGGGGCCTAAATCTCTCAAAATCCTCTGTTCTATTGCTGGGTGACATGAACCCCCTTTTGCCGTGAATGAACCCCTGCTCTGCCTGGGTGACAGGGGCCTAAATCTCTCAAAATCCTCTGTTCTATTGCTGGGTGACATGAACCCCCTTTTGCCGTGAATGAACCCCTGCTGTGCCTGGGTGACAGGGGCCTAAATCTCTCAAAATCCTCTGTTCTATTGCTGGGTGACATGAACCCCCTTTTGCCGTGAATGAACCCCTGCTCTGCCTGGGTGACAGGGACCTAAATCTCTCAAAATGCTCTGTTGTATTGCTGGGTGACATGATCCCCCTTTTGCCGTGAATGAACCCCTGCTGTGCCTGGGTGACAGGGGCCTAAATATCTCAAAATCGTCTGTTCTATTGCTGGGTGACATGAACCCCCTTTTTCCGTGAATGAACCCCTGCTGTGCCTGGGTGACAGGGGCCTAAATCTCTCAAAATCCTCTGTTCTATTGCTGGGTGACATGAACCCCCTTTTGCCGTGAATGAACCCCTGCTCTGCATTGCTGACAAGGGCCTAAATCTCTCAAAATCCTCTGTTCTATTGCTGGGTGACATGAACCCCCTTTTGCCGTGAATGAACCCCTGCTCTGCATTGCTGACAGGGGCCTAAATCTCTCAAAATCCTCTGTTCTATTGCTGGGTGACATGAACCCCCTTTTGCCGTGAATGAACCCCTGCTCTGCATTGCTGACAGGGGCCTAAATCACTCAAAATCCTCTGTTCTATTGCTGGGTGACATGATCCCCCTTTTGCCGTGAATGAACCCCTGCTGTGCCTGGGTGACAGGGGCCTAAATCTCTCAAAATCCTCTGTTCTATTGCTGGACTTTTTTATTAAAATATAAATAAATAACTTACATAATGGAAAACTTATCCAAACATAGCAATAAACCAAACAAGTGACATAACACAGAGTCTAGCAAAAATACTATTCCCTTACCCGACCAGTCTCCCACCCCAAAACCCCCTATTTTACATATTTATATATTAAAATGCTTTCATGCTCATCTAAAATCCATTTATACAAAACATATATACAGACATATATACAAAATGTAATAATTATATGCCAGCCGTATATAAAAAACAAATATACAAAACACAAGCAGAAACCTTAACTTAAATACTAACTATTAAACCCTTCACCAACCCCCACTGCAAACGGACAAACTGACCACCCTCAAAGTTCAAAGGGAAAAGAAAACCCTGAGCTCTGTCAGTCCGTAAGTTCATCCCCAGTTGGACTGGGGTCGACCAGTTTGTATCACACACAATTATTATTATTATTTTTATTTTATTTTTTTATATATATACATATATATACATACATACATACACATATATATATATATATACACACACACATTTTTTTATTTTTTTTTATATTTTCCTTTTATACATTTTTTTTTTTTTTTATATATATATCCCCCCCTTATATACACATATATACATATACCCCACCTCCTCCCCCCACACCCCCCTCCCAACCTAACTAAGCCCCACTACACCTCTACTAATATAATACAACATATTATTACAACATAACTTAATATAATATAATACAGTACAAATTAACTACTTTCCAAAATCTACAACACCGAACACTTCCCACAACTTGTCGGCTATGGTTCAGTAGCCTGTAAGCCTTTTCATCCTATTCTTAAAACAAAACAAAACTCTAACTGTGTCTTCTAGATCAGCCCACCACCAGGACAAGGAGTATTACTCAGTCAGGGAACCCCAAAACAAAAGCCCCTCCACAGGCGAGAGGCCTTGGGGTCCCCCCACTTTTCATACTCCAGAGAGCGCACCTTCACCAGGTCACCCCTAATGTTCCTATGTACCGTTTCCACTGGGAGGATTTTGCGATTCGTCGACACTAGACACCGTGCACACCAGATGTGATGCCTAACCACTGCACTGACTAAAAATAAAGTGCGACGGTCCCTCCCACCAAGGTCTTTGAATGCGCCATAGGCCCATTCCGCATAAGACAAGGCGGCCAGCCTGGGCCAACCGATGGAAGCCCCCACCCTTTTGTACACCTCTATATTAAAGGGACAGTGAAGCAGGAAGTGGTCCATGCTTTCCAGCACGCCCCCACACCCCTCCCGGGGACAACCCCTTTCCTCGGGGTTCCTGCACTTCATATTATCCCTTACATATAGCTTTCCATGAAAGCAGCGCCAAGTCACATCCCAAACCTTCTTAGGGATCCTTTCTGAATTAAGCAAAAGTAGCCCACCCTCCAGATCCTGACTTGGGCAATCCTTCAAGGCCAGCGGCGCCTGGAAGAAAGAAGACAGGACCCCCCTGTCAAGGGAACCCCTCGACATGGTCTCTATCTCAGTCCTTCTCAGGCCCCACCGCCTTATGATCTTCAGAACCGGGGCAACGTAAGCCGGGAGATGTCCATGTGACGCACGCAGGTCTTTCACACGCCCTCCTGTCTCCCATTCCTGGAAGAAGGGCCGGAACCATTCCCTACAGGAAATTACCCACAAAGGAGCCCTCTCTTTCCAGAGATTTGCAATGTTTATTTTCAAGAAGGTATTTGTTAAAAATACCACTGGGTTGACCATATCCAACCCGCCTAGTCTCCTTGTGCGGTAAGTCACCTCTCTCCTGATTAGGTTCAGCCTATTTCCCCATAACATCTGGAAAAAGAGGCTGTAGACCGTTGCCCAGAGAGAGCCTGGCAAGACACAGACACTGCTCAGATATAAAAGCACAGGAATCAGGTAAGCTTTGCACAAGTGAACCCTTTCCCTGAGGGATAAAGACCACCCCTTCCAGCGGTCCACCTTTTGGGCGACATCTTTCAGTCTACCCTCCCAATTTTGTTGATGATAATCCTCATCTTGGCCAAAGTTGATGCCTAAGATCTTTACTGATTTCTGGGGTTCTGGAAGAGTGCCCTGGAGATCGAAGACAGGATCCCCTTCCCCCAGCCAGAGAGTCTCACATTTGTCCCGGTTAATCTGGGACCCGGAAACTTCCGAATAGCGATTCACCTCCGACATCACCCATCCCACCTCCTCTTCCGAAGAGGTAAAAATAGAGACATCATCGGCATACGCTACCACCTTCAGAGATGGCCCCCCCACCGCCAGTTCCATCCTCACCCCCGCCAACGGTCCACGATCTACCCTTCTGATGAAAGGATCGATTGCAAACACGTACAGCAGAGGGCTTAAAGGACATCCCTGGCGGACACCGGAAGCCACCCCAAAAGGACGACCCAGCCAACCATTAACCAACGGGAAACTCTCGGCCCCTTTGTACAAGGTTTTTAGCCAATCTACAAACCTCCCGGGTAGACCATACCACAAGAGGACAGACCACAGGTATTCGTGATTCACTCGGTCAAAAGCCTTAGCCTGATCCAGGGATAACAAAAGCCCCTTCCAAAGACCCGCCCTGCCCCGTTCCACGGCCTCTCGGACACTGAGAACGGCGCTAAAAGCGCTCCGCCCGGGAACTGAACAATGCTGGGACCCCGAAAGAAGCTTCGGCGCAAATTTCGCCAATCTGCAGAAGAGTATCTTTGCCAAAATCTTTCTGTCCACATTGAGAAGCGATATGGGTCTCCAATTCTCAATGCGGGACGGATCCTTACCCTTTGACAGAAGAATCAGGGCGGACTTACCCATTGACCTTGGCAGAGTGCCCGAGGAAAGACATTCATTATACACCTCGGTCAAGAGAGGAACTAATTGTTCCCTAAAAGTCTTATACCACTCGGATGTTAAGCCATCCGGACCTGGCGATTTTTTGGGCCTAAGCCCATCAATGGCCAGTCTCACTTCCTCTTCCCTGATAGGTTCTGTCAAAATATCAAGAGAGGGGTCCATTCCCGCCCCGGGAATCGCCCCAGCCAAGAAAGCTGAAAGACTGTCCCGATTTAGTTCTTTCCTACCCAAAAGGTGAGAGTAGAAGGACCTGACGACCTCCAGGATCCCTGATTTGGACCTATTCAGGGAGCCCGTACTGTCAACCAGGCCCAACACTAGTTTACTTCTTACTGCCATCTTACAGTTCCCGTAAGGGTCGGGCGAGCGGTATTTCCCGAAATCCCTCTCGGTAACCAAAGAGGCGTACCTATCATACTGACACCTCTTGAGCAAGGATTTCACACGAGAGATATCCTCGCGGCTATCTCCCGTCGACACAAGTCTTTCAAGTTTCTTCCTCAGTTCCTGGTACAGACGGTATCTGTCCCAGCTCCTGAGGTTAGAGAGCTTTCGGAAAAACCTTGCCGTCCTTTTTTTAAACATCTCCCACCACTTCGACTTACTGTTGCACATGTCCACCAAAGGTACCTGGCTCTGAAGGAAATCCTCAAAGGATTGTCTTACCATCGCTTCTTCCAGGAGAGACGAATTCAACTTCCATATTCCTTTTCCCATGCGGGGAGTCTCTGTAACATTCAGAGAGAAACTAATTAAACAGTGATCGGAGAATTCCACTTCCTCAGCTTGTAAAGCCGAAAAAACAGCCTCCTCCTTCAAATAAAACCTATCTATTCTAGACCTACGATTTCCCTGATTAAAGGTGAAATCCACGTGATCCGGTTTGTGCCGTAAATGAGCATCCACCAGACGAGCTTCCTCAACTATTCTACTCAAGACGACGCCATCAGCATCCAGCCCACCTCTGGGGACCCCCCTATCACAGACTCTAGTCACATTGTTAAAGTCTCCTCCAAAGATCACTTGTCGGCTGGTAAAAAGAAAAGGCTTAATCCTCATAAGAAGACATTTACGGTCCCACCTACTTTGTGGTCCATAGATGTTGATTAATCTTAATTCTTGTCTTCCCATGAGGACATCTAGAATCAGGCACCTTCCCATTTCCAACTCGATAATCCTCCTGCATTCTACTCTTTCGGCGGTTTTAAAAAGGACCGCCACCCCGCTACGTGGCTCGGCCGCAAGAGACCAGAATGACGGACCGAGCCGCCATTCCTGCTTGGCTTTCGCGAGCAACTCAACACTTGTTAACCAGGTCTCTTGCAAAAATAAAATATCAGCATCAATACGGCTGAAAAAATCAAAGGCCATAAAACGGGCCACGTCTGACTTAATGCTAGCAACATTAATACTTGCTAGCGTCAACAGGGTGAGTTCCGCCATCATACATGATCGAGTTGGATAGCTTTCTTTTTCCCCCCTCCACCACCACTCTCCTCATCATTATCTCCTGATCCTTCATTTTCCTTTTGCCTTTTCAGACACACTGATACATCCATACCGTTCTGTTTGCCCACGGAATCAGGCTTAGCCCCCCCCTCCAGAAGAAGGAGGGCAGGGCCCGGCAACCTGCAAGGAGGCCTTTGCGCCCTCCGGTACCACATCCTCCTCCTCCCCAACTGGAGTTGGGGGATCCTCGTCAAGGACCTGATACCGGTTGGAGAGATCCACAGGAGGGGCCCCGACTAATTCTTCCTCTGGCATCTGGTCAAGGGTGAGTGGGACAGATGAATCCCACTCCAGAGAGGGCTTGCGACCCTCTCCTTTCTTTTTCCTCTTGCTCCGTTTGTTCCTCCTATCCCTCAACCACATCCTGTAATCCTCATCCATGCTTTCGCCGTACGAGGATACGGATGTAGTAGAGGGGTTGGCTTCCTCAGGCTGAACCCCAGGTCCTCCCTCCTCATCGCTGTACCCTGGGTCGCTACAACCTGGATCCCCAGCCAAAAGGCCTGCCAGAGGATCAACCAAGGGACCAGCTGCCGCCTGCTCCCTATCTCTACGTCGTTTTTCTTGCCGTTTAATCTTGGAAGGCCTTAAGTTCTTAACTGTACCCTGTCTGCTTCTTCCAGTGCTGGTATCACCGGCATTCGTCCCTTCACCAACCGGCCCAGTCCCGGCAGCAGGCCCTTCTTCAACAACAGACCCAGCTTCATGGCTAGCATCCGCTTGAGTCCGGGCCCGTCCCTGAGCCTTGTTGGAAAAGGCAAGCGGACAACGACTGAAGGGATGACCCAGGTCCCCGCACAGGTTACACCGAATCCGTCTACAGGATGCGGCAAGATGGCCAATGTCCCCACACTTTGCACACTTGCGAACGTCGCATTGTGCGCTAAAGTGGGTGGGACTACCACACCTATAGCAGACCTTCGGCTGTCCCTGATAGAAAACCATAATTCTATCTCTACCCAAGAAAGCAGAGGAGGGGATATGAGCAACTGAGTTGCCCTGTGCCCTCAGCTTTACGCTGAAGGTCCAGGCACCTGACCAGATGCCGTGATCATCCAAAACTTTGGCGGGGAATTGTCCAACCTCGCCATAACGACTGAGCCATGTCATAATGTCCACGCTAGAAAGTGATTCGTTACAGGTTAATACCGTCACTTTCTTGACCATCGTCTGGCGGGTTATAGCCTGGACAGAAAATCCCCGCCAGGCCGGGGTGTTCTTTGCCAGTTCATATTTAGACCAGAAGAGCTCAAGCCCCTCTGGTCTAACAAAACTAACATCAAAACTCTTGGTGCCGTAGGGATGGATTAGGGCAAAGATGTCATTTGCCACAAAGCCCATCCCCAGGAGAAGCTCTACAACGTCTTTCCTAGAAGGCGTTGCTTCTTCACTCCTCCAAGAGAGACGGGCCACATTCCTACGGCTCCCCCCGGATGTAGGGAGAGACCAAACGGTCTCTCCCGCTCTTTCCTCTCGGAAGGTTCTCAGACCATGTCTCTCTGTCCAAAAAGACAGGTTAACCGGTTCACCCTCCACCTGCATGGAAGTCTCTTTCCCCTTCCTCAAAGCCTCCAAGAGGCGCCGTTGCAAGTTACCATTACCTGATTCCCTGGGCAAAGAGTCACCTGCAGCCACACTAGCATATGATCTCCTATTTGGACTTACACAATCCCCTGCTTCCCTTGCAACCTGCCTCCTCCCGTCAGCCTCTTCCTCAGCCTCTTCCTCCTCGACTTCCGTATCTGCTGCATAAGCAGCTACCAATTCCTCGTTCATACTCTCACCAGTTATATGTTCATTTGCCTCGCCATTCATTTCACTATTTCCATCCTTATTTGTAACAATGTCCTCATTCATACTCTCATTCATACTCTCATTCATACTCTCATTTGCGTCTCTTCCTAAGTTACCACTCGCAACATCTTTTACCTTGCTTACAATCCCATCGCTCTTCACTCCCCTCAGACTGGTCGGGTTCCCTAGAGAAGTACTGGCGTCATTGGGGGCAGGGTTTGAAGGGCCCCCCATTTCAGGAACTGCAGAGGACCTCTTATCCTCCACACCCCTCACCCTCTCTGCAGCCCGCACAGTCCCTGAAGATCCTGCAACCTCCACAGACTTTAATGGTTTCTTTACTGGTTTCTTTACTGGTGTCTTTATAAACCTTCCAGATTTTGCCCTGGCCCTTTCTAATGCCTTTTTCTGAGCCTTGTCCGCAGCCATTCCATCCTTCACCTTGTCCGCAACACTGTCAGGGGTTTTAACCCTGTCTGCTCCTGTGTTCTCCTTTCCACTGCAGGAAAGGGGGACACCTTCTGCCACCATCTCAGATTCATTCTCCCGTGCTGTTTGGCCTGATTCCACTACAGGAACCGGGCTGGGCTCAGCAATGGGTTCAGAAGGCACAAAACGTAATACTTCTTCTTTTATGATCTTCTTTTTCTTTTCTTTTACCACCTCATCCTCTGGGACCTCCTCGTCACCGAAATACAATTTGCCCACTGGGGATTCCAGCTGCCTGATCTCCACCATTAGTCTCCCCCCAGACCTGCCTTCATCCCCAGAGGATGACATAACTGGTTCAGAGGGGTCCCCTTGGCCACCCGGTAATGAGTCCACCTCTGATTCCACCGCCGACTCCTTCACCGTCCTCTGGCTTCCAGACCGCAGCCCTAACGGACTGGAGCCAGACATGCTTTCAAACCGACAGTCATTTTTAAATTTTTCCATAAACGGCCCTCCATTTTTCACTATAGAGGCCCTCTTTTCCTCCAAAGTCGCAATCTCCTCCTCCAGCTTCTCCAGCCTGGAGGAGAGGACCGCTTTTTTACTTCTTGGTAACATGTTGTCCTGAACTTTCACATTCTTATACTGCAATTTAAGTCGTTTTAATTGCTTCTTTACCTCCTCATACTGGTTTAAAAAATACGCCACCCTTGATGAGTATAATGAGGGTGTTTCAGTGGGACTCATGACACCCCAATTAAACAGTCTCCTGGCCTCTCCAGCTTGTACACCAGAGGAGATACCAGGAAAAGAGCCAGAAACACCAGCAACCACACCAGGAGCTAAGTCACTGCTAGTTACACCTGAAGCACCCCTTCTGGGCTGAGGCACAGAAACACTACTCCCAGCTTCACATACCTCACCCTTTGGGGTTCCAGGCTCCATTCCTGCAGCTTTTCCTGGTCCAGAGACTTTGCAGGCTGCTTGTTCAGCAACCTGACCCGCCGGCTCTGCTCTCTGCTCACCCGCTGCCTGCTCAGCAGCGGGCCTTTCTTTTTCATCCAGCTTTCCTGGGTGCAGAGTTATCTGCTCTGAAGAGGAGCTCAGAGAGGATCCTAGGCTTGTTTTCCTCCCAGGACCTCTCCTGACCCCGCCGGTGCATTGCTGGAGTCACAGAGGGATTCCTGCAGTGGATCTCTGCTGCTCCTGGTTGCTGCTCCTCTCCTGCCCGCAGTCTGAGTGGGGCTATCACCTGTTCCCTGCGGCTTTGCAGCCGCACGCTGCGGGGTTCTCTGAGGCTTTCCACTGGCCGCCAATGTCACATTGCCGCTGTTTCTTGATGCTGGAGAATCAGGAGGTAAGTCTCCAGTTTCAGGGGGTCTTCCTGCCGCACGCGGGGTTCCACTATGGCTGCCGGCACGTGTAGATAAACGGCGGCAGTCAGGGGCTCGAGGATCCATACCTGGAGAACACGCCACCCCCTGGGGAAAGGGCAGCGTATCCCCCAGCACACGATGTCAGGCTCTGGATCCTCTCACAGAGTGCAGCACAGAGGCAGAAACACAGCTCCTCCTCCTCCTTTTGCCGTGAATGAACCCCTGCACTGCATTGCTGACAGGGAACTAAATTTTGTGAAAACATCTGTTACTGATCGGAAGATGCGCGACTACAAGCGCACGCTGATTATAGCATTCCCACCTGACAGCAGGGGCACAGTGGAAGCACAAGGCGAAGGCAGAGGAGGAGGAAGAGGTCGCCAACGCAGCTGGGGCACCACCAGCACCTGAGAAGGCAGGGTTAGCATGGCCAAAATGTGGAAAAGCTTTGTCAGCCTTGGAGGTGCTGGCCTGCCCTGCAGCCAGTGTATAGTGTGAACGTGTGTTTAGTACGGTGGAAAGCATTATCACAGGCCGCAGCCAATGTGGACAAGCTTACGTTTATTAAAATTAACCAGGCATGGATCCCACAGGACTTGTCCGTACCTTGTGCAGAATAGACATTTATACCAGCCTCAACCATCCATTCTTGTACTCAAGTGCACTTATTATTAGTTTTATTTTGTTATATGTCCCAATAATTTGGGGGATACCCCAATTTAAAAATAAAAAATAACACAAATCAGTGTTGGCTACCTATTCCTCCTTCACCGCCGCTTCCACCTACACCGCCACGTCAACCTACACCGCCACATCCACCCATCCACCGCCTCCTCAACCTCCCACTCCTAGATCCAGATTGTTATTTTTAATTTTTCTGTATTTTATGTTATTTTAAGTCATTTCCCTATCCACATTTGTTTGCAGAACAGTTGTCATGCTCTTAAGCACATTTTGATGCCTTTTGCAGCCCTCTAGCCATTTCCAGGACTATTTTAGAGCCATTTTAGTGGCCAAAAATTTGGGTCCCCATTGACTTCAATGGGGTTCGGGGTCAAGTTTGGGTCCCGAACCCGAACCTTTTTTTCAAGTTCGGCAGAACCTGCTGAACCCCAACATCCAGGTGTCCGCTCAACTCTACAGGATACCAAGCACAGCCGCTATACAATGTATGGCGCTGTGCTTGGCAAGCTGCGGGAAGGCCGTGGTGCTCACAGGAGCACCCGTGCCTTCTCAAACAGCTGATTGGCGGGGGTCCTGGGTGTTGGACCCGGGGGTCCTGGGTGTCGGACCATATCAAAATCTCGGAAAACCCCTCTGAGGTGCACATAATTCATTGTTTAACTTTTATTAACTCTTTCTGGGGTACACATAATTCATAGATTTACTTTTATTAACGGTTTCTGGGGCATAGGGAAAAAACAGCGATACCGCCATTCATTTTGCGGCATAAATAATACAATAATTCTATTCTCTGTGTTACTACGATATATATATAAATCTATCTAATATATAAAGCTAAGTGTATGGATGTGTGTATGTCCGCTAAAGGAATCCGCACCGTCGCATTTATAATAACGAAATTTGGCACACAGGTACATCAGGTGTCCGGGAAGGTTTTAGACCGGGTCTCAGCTCTCTAGTATGTACTGTTCCTGAGATATTCCCAAAAAATTCATTAGCCAATAAAAGCCTGGTCACATAACCCTTATCAGCCAATAGAAGCTTGCAGGCCCTTAGTCTCCACATACACAGTTTTACACCAGGTTTCCATAATAACCCAGCCATTTTTCTTCACTGCTGTAGGTCAGCTTTAAAGGGGCAGGGCGCTGCGGATGACAATGTTAAGGGAGTGGAGTGCTGTGGAGGTCAAAGTTAAGGGGGCAGGTAGGGTGGCCATTCAGGCCACCCTCAAAAGATGGACTTATAAACCCACCCCCAGGAGCCGCTAAGCCATGCTCCCAGTCACTGTTAAAGGAACGGGGTGATGTAGATGTCACTGTTATAGTAGATACTGTCGATATCTTTTCACGACACACACAAACATGAAATGAAATAGATAAAATATACCCGGGTCCTTCTGCTAGTATATACTGTATACCGTATTTTTCGCTTTTTAAGACGAACCTGATGATAAGACGCACCTAGGTTGTTGAGGAGGAAAATAAGAAAAAATATATTTTGAACCAAAAGGTGTGCTTTTGGTGGGTTTTAAACTAATGGTGGTCTGTGGATGACACTGTTATGGGGGATCTGTGGCTGATGCATTGTTATGGGGAATCTGTGGATGACGCACTGTTATGGGGGATCTGTGGATGACACTGTTATGCGGGATCTGTGGATGACACTGTTATGGGGGAATCTGTGGATGACACTGTTATGGGGAATCTGTGGATGACACTGTTATGGGGGAATCTGTGGATGATACTTTTTTTGGGCGACCTGTGGATGACACTGTTATGGGCGACCTGTGGATGACACTATCTTGGGGAATCTGTGGATGACACTGTTATTGGAGATCTGTGGATGATACTATTATGGGGGATCTGTGGATGATATTGTTATGGGGGAATCTGTGGATGACACTGTTATGGTGGAATCTGTGGATGACACTGTTATGTGATTATAACCCCCATCATCCTAAATAATACACTGATGTACTGTAGGTACTGTCATGGCTCATGGGGCGGGGGGTCCTATAGCGGGAGAAATGTAGGGAGCTGATTGTTGGAGGTGGGGGGAGCGGGACGTGCTCACCACCAATCATCTGGATGGCGAGGCAGCACAGAGAAGAAGGTGGTCCTCCTGTTGCTCCTGTGGTGAGTGAAGGACGTGCGGGCTGGCGGCAGTACAGTGCATACAGAGAAGCCGTCAGCCCGCCCAACGATAGTGTAGATGGAAGCGCGGCTGCCGGCATCATTTAGCATTTAGTGCCGGCAGCCCGCGCTTACAGATCCTCCTGATGCCAGCAGCCCGCGCTTACAGATCCTCCTGATGCCAGCCTGCGCTAACTCCCGGCCGCGCTCCCTCCATAAGTGCCGTCTGCCCGCCCACAGTTTCATGGCAGCTCTGGAGCCGTTAGCGAGAGCTCCTGAGCTGCCGCAGCCTTCACATTTGGGTCACCTTTCGTTTATAAGAAGCACTGACTTTTTCCTTCCACTTTTGAGGGAAAAAAAGTGTATCTTGCAAAGCACAAAATATATCTATCTATAGGGAGTCATTTATTATCTTGATACAGGCGTATTTCAGACACAGATCAGGCGCAATCTGTGACTTTTCCCGCTCATGCCAGGTCTAAAAAAGTGGGCGTGGCATGTCTCATTCATCATTTTCTGCGCCTGTTTTAGGCATAGAAAATGGTCTAAATGTAAGCCAGCTAGGAAGATGGTATAAATTTAGACCGGTGGTGGATGTGCCGAAGTCAGGGCTTTTTTTCTCAGAGAAAAGGTGGTGGAACTCACCCCCCCTCCCCTGGCCACGCCCCTACCCAACCCTAGGACCACCCCCACCCGCCCCTAAGACCGCCCCCTACCCACCCCTAGGACCGCCCCCTCTACCCAACCCTAGGACCGCAAGTAAAATTTGGGGGGGGGGCTATAAAAGTCCAGCCCAGCAAAGAAACCCCCCAGATGGGGATGGCACTGGATCTGGGGATGGCACTGTTAATGGGGGGATCTGAGGATGGCACTGTTATGGGGTGGAGGATCTGGGGATGGCATCCACAGATCCCCCATCCTATAACAGTGCCATCCACAGACCCCCCCCATCCTATAACAGTGCCATCCACAGACCCCCCCACCCCATAACAGTGCCATCCACACACACCCCCACCCCATAACAGTGCCATCCACAAACCCCCCCACCCCATAACAGTGCCATCTACAGACCCCCCCACCCCATAACAGTGCCATCCAGAGACCCCCCCACCCCATAACAGTGCCATCCACAAACCCCCCCACCCCATAACAGTGCCATCCACAGACACCCCCACCCCATAACAGTGCCATTCACAGACCCCCCCACCCCATAACAGTGCCATCCATAGACCCCCCCCCACCCCATAACAGTGCCATCCATATACCCCCCCCCACCCCATAACAGTGTCATCCACAGACCCCCCCATTTCCGCTCCAGTACAGTTATACAATGTGTAATTAAATGAATAATGATTCCTGCTGCCTCTCAGTAGTATAACATTCAATGTATTTGTACTCACAGCCGGCTACTGACATCGTAATCCAGGCCGGCCGGGCAGACGAGCGGCAGCGTCACTGACTGACGTCACGTGAGTGCGCCGCCTACTTTATGAATGAAGCAGGCGGCCCAGGCAGGTAACGTCAGTCAGTGACGCTGCCGCTCGTCTACCCGGCCGGCCTGGATTACGATGTCAGTAGCCGGCTGTGAGTACAATACATTGAATGTTATACTACTGAGGGGCAGCAGGAATCATTATTCATTTAATTAAACATTTTATAAGTCTCTACTGGAGCTGCCGGGCCGGAGCACAGTGAACGCACCGGCCCCCAGCTCCTCCTCCCAGTCCCTCCCCGCTGATACATCGCAGCTTGCGATGTCAAAAGGTGGCGGAACGCCGTTCCAGTGCGTTCCGCCAGAAAAAAAGCCCTGGCCGAAGTTATGTACAGGCCTATATAGGGGTTATTAAGAATGGAATCTAAAACATCGATCTTAATAAATAGCCCCCATAGTTGTCAAGTTTTATTACTTGTGCAAAATGTTTTTGCATCGTTGCATCTAAAGACCCATAACTTTTTATTTTTACGGAGCTCTGAGAGGGCTTAAAGAGTAACTAAACTTTTATACAAGAACTCTGCACAGGAGGGAGCACAGATGGCTGTCCTGTCTGCGCTTCCCCCAAGCAAATTCTGGCACAGCACATGGGTACCCTGTGCCCTGTACCGATGAGCTCTGCCAGGTTTTAGCTGATCATAGCAGGCTCCTGCCCATGCTACTCCCGTACCAATGTGGTATAGAGAGCCTTGAGCTGAGAGGAGTGCGGGCACAGGCAGGAGCCTGCTCTAATCAGCTAAAACCTGGCAGAGCTCATCGGTACGGGGCACAGGGTACCCATGTGCTGTGCCAGAATTTGCTTGGGGGGAGCGCAGACAGGACAGCCATCTGTGCTCCCTCCTGTGCAGAGTTCTCTACAGCAGTAGAAATCTGTACACCATGGGTGTCAAACATGCGGCCCGCGGGCCGCATGCGGCCCGCAATGAATATCTTTGCGGCCCGGCAGTCTAGTATCTCTGAACATGAGCACGCTGCTATCGGCGCGCTCATGTTCTCTCAGCAGCACGGGGAGAAGGAAGCTGTCCTCCCTCCCCCCTGTGCTGCTGCCGCTGCCACCAATGAGAAGAGAGGGGGGGAGGAGGGGCGGGCGTACTGCGCCACCAATGAGGAGAGAGGGGCGGAGGAGGGGCGGGCGCACTGAGCCACCAATGATAGGACTATTCCCATTTCCCACACAGAGCGGCGCCCAGCGAATGATGTCTCAGCACTCACCATTAGTCCTGGGCGCCGCTCCGTTCGCCCGCAGTGCCCCATTACTGTCTCCTCTCCTGCTCCACATGCTGCTGATTACTATCGGAGCGATGGGAGGAGACATCAGCTTCACTAGTGGGCGTTCCTTCTCCCTGCGCTGCGATTGGACAGCGCTACAGCCAGGAAGAAGGAACGCCCACTAGTGAAGCTGATGTCTCCTCCCATCGCTCCGATAGTAATCAGCAGCATGTGGAGCAGGAGAGGAGACAGTAATGGAGCACTGCAGGCGAACGGAGCGGCGAACAGAACTAATGGTGAGTGCTGAGACATCGCTGGGCGCCGCTCTGTGTGGCCTGATAGTAAGAGTCAGTCTTTAACACAATACAGGAGGCGGGTGCCGGCAGCAGAATCGCATTGCCGGCACCCTGCCGCTGACAGGGAGCTGCGATCAGAGGCAGTTAACCCCTTAGGTGCCGCACCTGAGGGGTTAACTGCTGATCTGCCAGTACCAGCCTCCTGTATAAAGGGGAAATTTATCATTGGTGGTGCAGTGTGCCCCCCTCAACCCCCCATCCCATTAAAATCATTGGTGGCACAGTGCGCCAGCCCCTCTCAACCCCCCCAGTATTAAAATCATTGGTGGCAGTGGCCACAGGGACCTCTCCCCTCCCCCTCATTGGTGGTGCAGTGGCAGCTTCTGATCGGAGCCCCAGCTGTGTAAGCCTGGGGCTCCGATCAGTTACCATGGCAGCCAGGACGCTACAGAAGCCCTGGTTGCCATGGTAACATCCCTGATGCTGTGTGCACAAGGCACAGAGCAGCAGGGACATTGTGAAGTCCTATTCACCCTAATAGAGCTGAATAGGACAAGGGATGAAAGATCCCAGGTTCTCGCCCCTAAGGCTACTTTCACACTTGCGTTCAGAGCGGATCCGTCTGAGACGGATCCGCTCATATAATGCAGACGGTGGATCCGTTCAGAACGGATCCGTCTGCATTATATTGTAAAAAAATTTTTTTTTTTTTGATGCGGCCCACATAAACTTAAATTATTTTTTTTTGGCCCATGTTAGCTTTTGAGTTTGACATGCTTGCTGTACACCATACAATGCTAACAAGTCACCGCTGTACGGGAATGATGATTTTAAGAAGCGGTGTATAAAACAACATAATTTATTAATAAAGAATATTACAAAAATTATTGTGGGGCTATTTAGAACAGTTTAAAAACAACTTGTATGAAAGTTTACTTACCCTTTAATGTTTGTGGGCCTACTTGTAGTTTTTAATGCTATTTGGGTTACATAACACTTTTTTATCACTTTTCATTCCATATTTTGGTGCTAAATAAGCAAAAATAAGCAATTCTAGCATTATTTTTTTCAGTGTTCAACATGTGTGATAAATCATGGGATAATTCTATAGTTTGGGTTATTTCGGATGCGGTGATACAATATAGTCACTGAAAAACTTTTTAAATAGAAAAATTAGTTTTTTTTTAACTTGGAGATTTTTTTGTTAAACTTTATTTAATTCTTAATTTTACTACTTATTAGTCCCACAAAGGGACTTTGACATGCAATACACTCTTCTACTTATATAGTACACTGAATTATGTATTATGCTGTCAGTAGGAAACTGACAGGCAATATATTAGGCTGTGCCTCTGGCCTAATAAACATACACTAAAGGCAGACAAGGGGGTCATGTTAAGACATCAGAACCCTGGATTCAGCCCCTCCCTCTGAAACCACTTGGATACCGTGGTTGCCATCCATAACATCTAAGGCATTAAACGGCCTAGATCTTTAGTTCTGCCAATCCAGGCCATTAGAGCAGGAGCCCGGCTGTTATAAGTCAGCCAAGTACCTACTCTTTGCTGCATGGGAGACCTGTGCAGTGCTTAGACTAGGCTCCATAAGAAAACACTGGCCTGGAATGAAGCCTCTTAATGACTGCTGTAAAAAATGGTGATCACTAGGCTTGAGTGAATCGAGCTTCGGATCATAGATCTGAAGTCAATTTGTTCATAAACTTCATTTTTTAATGCTGTTTCCGTACAATATGAAAATGTATTGGCTCTGTGGAACCAAACTTCATCTCGCTCGAGGTCGTGCGAGACTTCAGTGAATTACTACTGTATTTCTATCTGCGTATTTACAAATATTTAAAAATAGGAATCTGAAGTAGGCTTTGGTACCAAGGTACCAGCCAGCACCAAAGCCCACTTTGGATTGCTATTTTAAAATGTTTTTGAATACGCAGATAGGAATACAGTAGTAATTCACTGAAGTCTTGTGCGACTTCAGGTGAGACGAAGTTTGGCTCCATGGAGCCAATACATTTTAATGCTGTACCGAAACAGCATTAACATCAAACTTTTTGGACGAATCGACTTTGGATCTATGATCCGAAGCTCGATTCGCTCAAGCTTAGTTTTCACTAAGGGATTACTCAGTCAGTGGTCGTTACTGTACCTACTTTTGTTTAGCTGGTTTACAGCATACCTCTGTAAGATGTCCATCACTATTTAAAGCCAAAAAATCCATACACTAACCAGTAAAAAAGCTAATATTTTGTAGGAATGTATGGGTGAGAAGTGAGAAGAAGTGTACAGACCAAATAATAGATCAGGGGAATGAACAATACAATGACAGCTTTATAATAGAATTTTCAAGATGCATTGTGGCTTGCCATTTGGTAATTTTTTCCAACACAACAAACTATCATTGTCAGTAGATTGGTGACTGCTGCACATCTCCCTTTATAAATAGTAAGAAACTGACAAAGGTTATATCTGAAGTGAGGTTTATGGATTTCCAATGTAGCTGGATGTGGAGCTCAAGGCTTGATATATTACTATTCTAAGAAACCTTGTGAAATTGTATGTTATCACTAAAAGGATACTTTCAACATAAAAAGTAATACATACATATCTCAGCAATGGATCCCTTAAAAGGTTTTCTGCTTCTTGAATAGTTCATATTTCACATGCAGTTTAACGCAATCATTTTTATTAAAAAAGAGGTTTGTAAGAATATACTGTACACAGCAATACCATAATAGACTGAAATGACAGAAAATGTTATCTTTAGCTAATAGCGCGATTTGACTACTCTGGTCATAGCAAATGTTAAGCCACTGTTCCCTCTCTGAATTTAGATACAAGGTATTTTACTGAAATGTATAGTTCACAGTATATTTTAAGTATATTTCCTGGTAGGGTTGATCATACCAAGTAAAATTATATATATATTTTTTTTTCTCTAGGGTGAGTAGCTGCAGAGATATAACTTTTTATGTTTAACGTTTATGAAAATGACCTACTTTGAGCACCAAGGGACTGCCATAGTGTTTGGGGCATTGCTAGGGCTGCGCCTCTGTTGGCTCATTCCCTCTGAGTTTACACAGTGGATCAGGTGCCTAAGCTCTGAAAGCAGCACTCATCAGATCCACAGCACAGGTACCAAATCACTGAGCCAACTCGGTTTTTGCAAAGCTCAGGCTCAGGAAGCAGCATCTGATCTACTGCGCTAGCACCAAGTCACTGTACTAGCGCACATTATAAGGGGGCATTTTTTTTGTTGGCTCATATTATAAAGGGGTATTATTACTACTGGGGGGCATTATGGTGAGCATTATTACTACTGAGAGACTATGGGGAACATGATTACTAGTATGGGCATTATGGGAGCATTATTACTTCTGGGGCACAGTGGGGACATTAGTACAGTTGGTAGCACTGTAGGGGCACTATTACTACTAAGTGCACTCTAGCAGAGAATTATTCTATTGGTGGGGCTTTTGGAAGCACTTTTACTGTGGGGTGCACCCTGGCACAGTATCAGCTTGGCACAATTATTTTTTGGGGAAATTATATTTACACTATTAGTGTCAGGGGTACAGTTTATTGGCGCAATTATCTTTTATGGCACTGCATGCCAATAATTATTAAAGTGGGCCCCGTCTGTATAGTATTAGGATTTTCAGGGGAACTGTTTCTGCAGTATAGTATTGGGGAGCACTGCGGGCACAGTATTGGGGATAATAAGTTGGGGTGTTCAGGGGGGGAGGATGATAGAAAAGTAGGAAAATAAGATGTCTGTTTGTCAAACTCGGCAGAGACGAGACACGGCTGAAAGAAATCGTCATGGCGGTCTGGTCTGAAAGGATAAGATGAGAAAAGAGAACATTTACATCAAAGGAGAGGTCATAGAAACATAGAAACATAGAATGTGTCGGCAGATAAGAACCATTTGGCCCATCTAGTCTGCCCAATATACTAAATACTATGCATAGCCCCTGGCCCTATCTTATATGAAGGATGGCCTTATGCCTATCCCATGCATGCTTAAACTCCTCCACTGTATTTGCAGCTGCCACTTCTGCAGGAAGGCTATTCCATGCATCCACTACTCTCTCAGTAAAGTAATACTTCCTGATATTACTTTTAAACCTTTGCCCCTCTAATTTAAAACTATGTCCTCTTGTAGCAGTTTTTCTTCTTTTAAATATTCTTTCCTCTTTTACCTTGTTGATTCCCTTTATGTATTTTAAAGTTTCTATCATATCCCCTCTGTCTCGTCTTTCTTCCAATCTATACATGTTAAGGTCCTTTAACCTTTCCTGGTAAGTTTTATCCTGCAATCCATGTACCAGTTTAGTAGCTCTTCTCTGAACTCTCTCCAAAGTATCAATATCCTTCTGGAGATATGGTCTCCAGTACTGAGCACAATACTTCAAATGAGGTCTCACTAGTGCTCTGTAGAGCGGCATGAGCACCTCCCTCTTTCTACTGGTAATTCCTCTTGCTATACACCCAAGCATTCTGCTAGCATTTCCTGCTGCTCTGTGACATTGTCTGCCTTTAAGTCTTCGGAAATAATGATCCCTCAATCCCTTTCCTCAGATACTGAGGTTAGGACTGTATCATTGATTTTATATTCTGCTCTTGGGTTTTTACGTCCCAGGTGCATTATCTTGCACTTATCAACATTAAATTTTAGTTGCCAGATTTTTGACCATTCCTCTAGTTTTCCTAAGTCCTTTTCCATTTGGTGTATTCCTCCAGGAACATCAACCCTGTTACAAATCTTTGTGTCATCAGCAAAAAGACACACCTTACCATTGAGGCCTTCTGCAATTTCGCTGATAAAGATATTAAACAATATGGGTCCCAGAACAGATCCCTGAGGTACCCCACTGGTAACAAGACCTTGGTCTGAATATACTCCATTGACTACAACCCTCTGCTGCCTAATCCATTCAAAAATATGGGAGTCCAAGCCCAATGACTGCACTTTATTGATAAGCCTTCTATGTGGGACAGTATCAAAAGCCTTACTAAAGTCTAGATAAGCGATGTCTACTGCACTTCCTCCATCTATTATTTTAGTCACCCAATCAAAAAAATCAATAAGATTAGTTTGACATGATCTCCCTGAAGTAAACCCATGCTGTTTTCATCTTTGAATCCATGGGATTTTAGATGGTCCACAATCCTCTCCTTAAGTATGGTTTCCATTAATTTCCCCACTATTGATGTCAAGCTTACTGGCCTATAGTTGCCCGATTCCTCCCTACTACCTTTCTTGTGAATGGGCACAACATTTGCTAATTTCCAATCTTCTGGGACGACTCTTGTTGCCAGTGATTGGTTAAATAAATCTGTTAATGGTTTTGCTAGTTCACCGCTGAGCTCTTTTAATAGCTTTGGGTGTATCCCATCAGGCCCCTGTGACTTATTTGTATTAATTTTAGACAGTTGACTTAGAACCTCTTCCTCTGTAAAGACACATGCGTCAAAAGATTCATTAGTCTTCTTTCCCAACTGAGGTCCTTCTCCTTCATTTTCCTTTGTAAAAACTGAACAGAAGTATTCATTGAGGCAGTCAGCTAGTTCTTTATCATCTTCCATATACCTTCCTTCTTTAGTTTTTAATTTGGTAATTCCTTGTTTTAGTTTCCTTTTTTCATTTATGTATCTGAAGAATGCCTTATCGCCTTTTTTCCCTGACTGAGCTAATTTCTCTTCTGCCTGTGCTTTAGAAGCTCTTATAACTTGTTTGGCCTCTCTCTGCCTAATCTTATAAATTTGTCTGTCATCCTCGTTTATTTTTTTTTTAGAATTCCTAAATGCTATCTTTTTGTTTTTAATGATTTTGGCCACTTCTGCTGAGTACCACAGTGGTCTCTTCCTTTTTTTGCTTTTACTGACAAGCCTAATGCAATCTTCTGTTGCCTTCAATAGTGCCACTTTTAAGCAGTCCCATTTCTCCTGGACTCCAATTAAACTGTTCCAGTCTGATAGGGACTCGTATACCACTAATCTAATTTGAGAAAAGTCTGTTTTTCTAAAATCTAAAACTTTTGTTTTTGTGTGGTGTGACTCAGTCACTGTACTTATAGTAAACCACACTGACTGGTGATCACTGGATCCCAAGCTTTCCCCTACAGTAATATCAGATACCAAATTCCCATTTGTGAATACTAAATCTAAAATGGCCTCCTTCCGGGTTGGCTCCTCCACTACTTGCTGTAGAGATAATCCCAGTAGGGAATTTAGAATATCTGTACTCTTGGCAGAACTAGCTATTTTGGTTTTCCAGTTTACATCTGGAAGATTGAAGTCTCCCATAATGATAACATCCCCCTTCAATGTCATTTTAGCTATTTCCTCAACTAGTAGATCATCTAATTCTTTGACTTGGGTAGGTGGTCTATATATAACACCTCCACGAGTTACCTTATGATTTATCAAGCTGCAAGGTAACCCAAACTGACTCTAAATTGTTCTCGCTAACTTGTATCAAATTAGATTTTATGCTATCTTTCACATACAGGGCCACCCCTCCCCCTTCTTGCCTTCTCTGTCTTTCCTGTATAGAGAGAACCCTGGTATTGATATATCCCAGTCATTACTCCCCTCGAACCACGTCTCAGTAACAGCCACTACATCTATATTCTCAGATGCCATTATAGCCTCAAGCTCATTGATCTTATTCCCTAGACTGCGAGCATTTGTAGACAAGACTCTGAGCTTGTCATTTCTTAACCTTTGTGCTACTGGCCTCTTCTGGCATTGTTCCGGGGGGCAGTCGGACTGCTGGATTATCACTCTTTTGCCCCCCTTTCCTAGTTTAAATGCTTCTTAGCAAATACTTGGAACTGTTCACCGAGGACATTCGTTCCCTTGAGAGAAAGATGCAAACCATCTTTCTTGTACAGTCCTTTTCCATTCCAACAAGAGCTATCATGAGACACAAAGCCAAACCCTTGGTTCAGACACCATTCACCAAGCCATACATTGAATTCCTTAATGCGCATCTTCCTGTCATGCTGAAGGTTATGCACAGGCAAAACTGCAGAGAATGAAACAGTTGATGCAACCTCCCGTATATCCTTTCCAAGTGTATGAAAAGCTTCTTTCACCTTTGAAACCTCATTGCAAGCCAGATCGTTTGTCCCAAGATGGAGAATAACATCCACTTCCCTTTCCTGCTTTGCTTGCCTAACAATATTTAGGATCCGTCGTCTATCCCTGCTAGCGGTAGCACCAGGGAGACATCTCACAACACCATTCTCCTCAAACTTCACACCTCTTATGATGGAATCGCCCACCAACAACTGCTTACTATCAATCCTCACCTTCTCCTTTTTGTCTTTGGCTGCAGTCTTACATACTTTAGGCATGGGAGATGATTGTTTCTCACCCACTGTACTTGAGCCATCCTCCATGTTGCTCTTGCACTCTGAAAGTGCTGCAAATGAATTATGGAGAGCCACAGACTGTGGGACATGCCTTCTATCCACAACTCTCAGTCTACCTAAACCTACAGTAACCCATCTTCTATTTCTAGGGGGCCTCTGTGGCAGTGGCATTGCAATGTTCTCAGCCTGAGTTTGTTTAGTGGTTAATTTAAAAATCTCATATTTCAAAAAGGTGATTTCCTGCTGCATTATGGAGAGCTGTCTACAGATCAGACAGTATCCAAACCTTTGAAGAGTGGAACCTGAAATAAAAGCACAACAATTCCTGCACAGAACCAGATCTGCCATTGTAAAGAGGGGAAAGATTTTAAACAAACAAATCTTACTTGTTTAGATTGTATCCACCTCCAGATTACCTCCTGAGTATCTCCTGAATATCTCCAATGCACTTCTAACAGCAGCACTTGAAATAGCAGCCTTGGAAAAGCAGCAAGCTATGATTAGCAAGCTAATACTGTGTGGCTATATATACACACACTCCCACAAAGGCTCCTCCCCCAACAGCAAATTAACAACTTACTTGCCTATGCTCATTTGCAATCAGACAATAGAGATACTGTGTCTAGCAAATTCCTTACCTCTTTTGAAACACAGTGTCTGTGTATTCACCAGAAACACCACTGAAGATCTGCTACAGTGGAAAAACTCTGAGTTAGACTGTTAGTCTCCTGAATATCTCCAATGTACTTCTAACAGCAGCACTTGAAATAGCAGCCTTGGAAAAGCAGCAAGCGGTACCTGGCACTGTATTACCATGTATGTTTTGTAGTGCTGGATGTAATGTTAGGAGGGAAGTAGTTAGGTTGAGAATTTGGCATGGGCATGAGGGGGAGGCTCCATTTCAATTTTTGCCTCAGGTAGCAGAAAGGCTAGGTGCACTTCTGCACAGAACATAGGGGTACAGCTCTAGCAGTGCTCCTAGAGCTACAGTCAGCCCACTGGTGCTTGAAATAGGTTATCAGCATAAATGTAAAAGTTATATCTCTACAACTATTTACCATAGCGAAAAAATAAATATATGATTTTACTCAGCATGATCAACCCTACTAGGCAAAATTTCTGGTTTAATAGGGTTGGTCATGATGCTTTTTAAGTTTGCAAGCTGATGGAAAATTACTGACTAGTCTAGATTGTCTTATGGAAGAGTCACTTTAGATATGATGTCACGGCTGGATAGCGATATTCAATCTTGAAATTATTTTTCACTGGGATCCCACTAGTTCCTGGTACCTTAATCCCAGCAATGGTCACTGTGACTTTCAAGATACTTCTTCCTTTCTTGTAGCAGCATGGGAGAATATAGTATTCTATAGTAAATGCAATATGGTATGGAATAGGACATGAGAAACATATCAGTATTTATACAGCAGGGTAGAACTGTAAAACTGATAATGACAGGGTCAGGGGCATAGCTAAAGGGTCATGGGCCCTGGTGCAAGAGTTCAGCTTGGGCCAACCCTATCCCCCACCTTCCCTCAGTGCTTTATGGCAAGGGGCAGGGGTGCAGCTAGCCTTTCTGCTGCCTGAGGCAAAAATTTAAACGTTCCCCCACTCCATGGCAAATTCTTAACCTAACCCATTCCCTCCAATCCTCCTGTTAAAAGGGTTGTCCTCTTTTTACTCCTGATGACCTATCCTCAAGATAGGTCATCAATATCAGACCGGCGGGCATCTCCCGGCACCCCCACCGATCAGCTGTTTTAAGAGAGAGCAGTGCTCACATGAGAGCTGCTTTCTCTGGTCTGTTCACCTGCTCGCCACTACAATTGCAGTGGTGAGCAGGTAAACAGAGCAGAGAAGGCAGTGCTCATATGAAAAAAAAGCGGACAACCCCTTTAAAGACATACAGCGCTACAGAACATACAGGGTAATACAGTGCCACATATGTACCTCTTACATCCAGTGATGTCTCCTCTGATGAATAGGTAATGGAGGTCGCGCTGCCCAGTACATAGAGGTCCGTCAGGTCAAAGGTATATTGGATTTCCAAGCTTTTCACAATGTAGCCACACAATAAAATTCAGGGGTCGATTCACCAGAGGACATCCAAACCGCTGTAATGAAAATTTGGCGCAAAATAGTGAAGTTCCACAAGGATATATTTCCCAAGGATTTTTAATATACTCACAAGAAAGTGAATTATAAAAGCATAAAACCAAATGGTGGTTCCTCGTGTAGCACCCGACCTAGGTTTCGCCAGTCAGCTTCGTCAGGGGCGATAATACCACCCCTTACAGGTAGTGTATTTAAGGGTAGTGCATAAAGCACGCCCCCTTTTTTCGAGGTTACAACATATTCTTTAAAACAATACAAATCTTTTCCAGTAATAACGTACAATACATAAATCGATATAATCAGCATATATTATCACTTGAAGATAAAATGGGACAATATACCGCATCCCTTTTCTTTTTAAGTCGCAGGAATTAGATCACTCCTCCTTTCAATTCCAAGTAACCACCCTTTTCATTGATAAAATGGTCACATGACCCTACTTCCGATCATTTGATCGTACTTATCCAATAACATTTTACAACTCCTGTTGCTCTAGTCACATGATACCTAGGTGAACACCTCTTTTCATTCATACGAAGGTCACCTGTCCACACAATCTGATCACGTGTCCATTTTCATCCAATTAAATCCTACATCCGTTCAACTAGTCAAACGCCACATCGATTCTTCTCCTAAATAAATACATATTAGATTGAATATCTGTCGATTCCCTCTTTACCAGAGCGAATATACAAGAAGCAGTCCACACACTTTACCTAATCGACCAAGCAGGGCTTAAGATCGATATCGATATTCAGCCTGCCTGGTTTCAAAGTGTCCATTTTAAATATCCACTCCACTTCTTTGCGATTAATATCAAATACTGGATCCCCCCCGCCAGTTCGAACTGACTTTTTCTAATCCCATAAATTTCAAACCTGTCGGGTTTTTGTTATGATGTAGTTTGAAGTGAAGCGGGACACTATGACTTTCCAAACCTTTTTTGATATTGCCAATTTGCTCTTGTATCTGTGTTTTGAGTTTACGGAGGGTCCTGTCTACATACTGGAGCCCACACGGGCACTCCAGTAAATAGACTACTCCCATTTTTTCACACGACATCTGACCTTTAACTTTATGTATCACACGCGCTTTAGATGTAGCGAGTTGTACAATTTTCATTTTTTTGTCCTCCCTGGTGCGGTTCCTGCAGGCACTACAGAAACCGCACCATGTGAACCGTTTTTTTTTCTTCTTTTACTGGTTTAGTAGAAATAAAGCTGTGGACCAAAGTGTCTCGTTTATTCGACGCTCTGCGATATATAACAGAAGGTCGATCAGGAAGAACGTGCCCTAAAACAGGGTCATTTTTTAATGTATGGCAATTCTTGTAAGGGGAATTTTTTAAAGGGCCCACAAGTGTGTTAAATTGGGAAATAAATGCAAATCTAAAATCCATCGACTCTTTTGTAGCACTTTTCTTATTATTTTTATCCCACATTTCCACTTCTTTCTTTTTTTTTTCTAATTGGTTACGATCGTATTCTTTCTCCTCAAACCTACTCTGGATTATTTGACTCTGCTCTCTATAGTCTCCAAGATCAGTACAGTTTCTCTGAATTCGGATAAATTGCCCTTTTGGGATATAATTTTTCCAGGGGGCATGATGACAACTATCCATGTCTATGTACCCTTCACGTCAGTGGGTTTGAAGAAGGTTTTCGTTTTCATACAATTCCCTTCAATGAAAATGGTCAAATATAGGAAATTGATGCTAACAGCACTAATCTCACTGGTGAATTTTAGATTCAAATCATTTTCATTGATATTGGCAATAAGTTGTTCTAGACCCTGGCGCTCCCCCTCCCACACAATAAGGCAGTAATCAATAAATTGCTTCCATAGCAATAATCTACCTTCTTCATTATTCTGTTTTAGGAGGGGGTCAATAGTTTCTTTCTCCCAGGACGCCATATACAAATTTGCAAAACTGGGTGCGCATTTCGCCCCCATCGCCGTTCCAGTTAATTGAAGATAATATACATCAAACCAAAAGTATTAAAAATCCTTGGAAAATATATCCTTGTGGAACTTCACTATTTTGCGCCAAATTTTCATTACAGCGGTTTGGATGTCCTCTGGTGCATCGACCCCTGAATTTTATTGTGTGGCTGCATTGTGAAAAGCTTGGAAATCCAATATACCTTTGACCTTTGACCTGACGGACCTCTATGTACTGGGCAGCGCGGCCACCATTACCTATTCGCTTGAACTCTATGTGAACTTGACCCAAGTCACGTGGTGGATCTGCAGCGCCGATTAGTACCCTACAACGTTTTGAGAGACTATTTCTGTTTTCGATTTTATTATGTCTCCTCTGATGTAGATATTCTCTTAACTCATCTCCTTTCAGACTAGACCGCCATGATGATTTCTTGTCTCTGCAGAGTTTAACGAACAGACATCTTACTATCCTACTTTTCCATCATCCTCACCTTCTCAACACCTCATCTTGACCCCCCCCCCCCACACCAATACTATACTGCAGAAACAGTCCCCCTGAAAATACTGGTACCACACAGATAGTGTGCCAGTACAAAAAATACCTCCTTACCTTTCAGATAAGACCCCCATATCAAACCCCAGATGAGACCCCCCCACATCTTAGACCAGACCCCCTTTAGACCTCTGTACGACCCCATATCAGACCTCCATTAGACCTCCATGTCATACCCCGCTCCAATATAAGACCTCAGATAAGACCCCCGTTAAACCTCCAGACCTCCATATAAGACCGGTATTAGACCTCCAGACCCCCAATCAGACCCCCATTAGACCTCCAGACCCCCAATCATACTCCCATTAGACCTCTAGACCCCCATTAGACCTTTCTAGATCCCAGTCGGACCCTTTAGACCCTCAATCAGACCCTCCAGACCCCCATTAGACCTCAGACTAGACCTCCAGACCTCCATTAGACCTCCAAACCCCCATATCTGTACCCTATTAGACATCCAGACCCCCAATCAGACCCCCATTAGACCTCCAGACACCCAATCAGACCCCCATTAGACCTCTAGACCTGCAATCGGACCCCCATTAGACCTCCAGACTCCCAATCGGACCCAAATTAGACCTCTATAGAACCCAGTCAGACTCTTTAGACCCTCAATCAGACCCCCCAATCAGACCCTTCAGACCTCTAATAAGACCCTTCAGGCCTCTAATCAGACTGTTTAGACCCCCAATCAGAACCTCAATCCAGGGGTGTAGCTAAAGGCTCATGGGGCCCTGGTGCAAGAGTTCAGTTTGGGCCCCCCCCCACCTTCCCTCAGTGCTTTATGGCAAGGGCAGGGGTGCACCTAGCCTTTCTGCTGCCTGAGTCAAAAATTTAAACATTCCCCCCCATGCCAAATTCTCAACCCAACCCATTCCCTCCAGTCCTGCTGATAAAGGAGTTGTCCTCTTTTTACTAATGATGACCAATCCTCAAGATAAAGTAAAAAACACAATGCAACAGCACTCTGCAAACCAAATAAAGTACAAGAAAGTATTCTAATGCTAATGCTGTGCTTATTATGTAAATTAGAGATGCTTGGCAAATACATTTTGTACAAAATTATTTGGGCCCATCTGCCACATTTCAAGGCGATCTCTGTAAGACGGGAACCTAACACCAAATACTACCTGTTATGTGCCATGACGGCCACCATACAATTCAGGCAGTGTAGGTTCCACATGCATACTGGGCCCACCTTAATTTTTGTCATCTTTGGTGCCAAAATTGCCTCCATTAAATCCAGGGAATGCAGGTACCAACATGCATGCCGAACCCACTCTACACCTCTCCTGGTGCTAGTTGGCCACCAACGAATGCAATGAGTGACCACCATATACTTCTCCTGGTGCCAAATGGCTTCCAGTGAATGAGGGAGAGCAGGCTAAGCTATATACTCACACTAATTAAAATCAGCCTATGGGGCAGACAATAATGCTTATTATGTAAATTAGAGATGCTTGGCAAATACATTTTGTACAAAATTATTTGGGCCCATCTGCCACACGTCAAGGCGATCTCTGTAAGACGGGAACCTAACACCAAATTCTACCTGTTAATTTTTGTCTAATTTACATAATAAGCATAGCATTGTACTCGAGGTGTGGCTGACACTTCAGTCGTGCACTCCTGACCAGCCTGTCTGCCCCATAGGCTGATTTTAATTAGTGTGAGTATATAGCTTAGCCTGCTCTCCCTCATTCACTGGAAGCCATTTGGCACCAGGAGAAGTATAGGGTGGACTCTCATTGCATTCGTTGGGGGCCATTTGGCATCAGGAGAGGTGTGGAGTGGGCTCGGCATGCATGTTGGTACCTGCATTCCCTGGAATTAATGGAGGCCATTTTGGCACCAAAGATGACAAAAATTAAGGTGGGCCCAGCATGCATGTGGAACCTACACTCCCTGAATTGTATGGTGGCTGTCATGGCACATAACAGGTAGAATTTGGTGTTAGGTTGCCGTCTTACAGACTTGACGTGTGGCAGACGGGCCCAAATAATTTTGCACAAAATGTATTTGCCAAGCATCTCTAATTTACATAATAAGCATAGCATTAGAATACTTTTTTGTACTTTATTTGGTTTGCAGAGTGCTGTTGCATTGTGTTTTTTACTTTGTGTTTTCAGCCACGGTGACGTGCACCTGCGCATTGGGATGTGCTGACTGACCCCCCTTTTTTTCTATCCTCAAGATAAATCATCAATATCAGACCGGCGGGCATCTCTTCCGAAACCCCCACCAATCAGCTGTTTTAAGAGAGAGCAGCGCTCACATGAGAGCTGCTTTCTCTGCTCTGTTCACCTGCTCGCCGCTACAATTGCAGTGGTGAGCAGGAAAACAGAGCAGAGAAGGCAGTGCTCATATGAAAAAAAAAGCGATCAACCCCTTTAAAGACATTAAACACAGCGCTACAGAACATACAGGGTAATACAGTGCCACATATGTACCTCTTACATCCAGTGGTGTCTCCTCTGATGTAGATATTCTCTTAAGGGTACTTTCACACTAGCGTTTTTCTTTTCCGGCATAGAGTTCCGTCACAGGGGCTCTATACCGGAAAAGAACTGATCAGGCATATCCCCATACATTCTGAATTGAGAGTAAGGCTACTTTCACACTTGCGGCAGAGAGATCCGGCAAGCAGTTCCGTCGCCGGAACTGCCTGCCGGATCAGGCAAAATGTATGCTAACTGATGGCATTAGTAAGACTGATCAGGATCCTGATCAGTCTTAAAAATGCCTGATCAGTCGAAAAAATGCATTGAAATGCCGGATCCGTCTTTCCGGTGTCATCCGGCAAAAACGGATCCGGCATTTATTTTTTCACCTTTTTTTCAGTCTGCGCATGCGCATACCGGAAGGACGGATCCGGCATTCCGGTATTCTGAATGCCGGATCCGGCACTAATACATTCCTATGGGAAAAAATGCCTGATCCGGCATTCAGGCAAGTCTTCAGTTTTTTTAGCCGGAGATAAAACCGTAGCATGCTACGGTTTTCTCTTTTGCCTGATCAGTCAAAACGACTGAACTGAAGACATACTGATGCAAACTGAACGGATTACTCTCCATTCAGAATGCATGGGGACATACCTGATCAGTTCTTTTCCGGTATAGAGCCCCTGTGACGGAACTCTATGCCGGAAAAGAACAACGCAAGTGTGAAAGTAGCCTAATCCGTTCAGTTTGTATCAGGATGTCTTCAGTTCAGTCTTTTTGACTGATCAGGCAAAAGAGAAAACCGCAGCATGCTACGGTTTTCTCTCCAGCGAAAAAAACTGAAGACTCGCCTGAATGCCGGATCCGGCATTTTTTCCCATAGGAATGTATTAGCGCCGGATCTGGCATTCAGAATACCGGAATGCCGGATCCGTCCTTTTGGCCAGCGCATGCGCAGACCAGTAAAAATGTGAAAAAATGTACAAGACGGATCCGTCTGTCTGCATGACAAGCGGAGAGACGGATCCGTTCTTGCAATGCATTTGTGGGACGGATCCGCATCCGGATCCGTCTCACAAATGCTTTCAGTCAGCGGCAGATCGGCGGATCTGCCATGATGATTTATTTTAGCCGCGTCTTGTCTCTGCAGAGTTTAACAAACAGACATCTTACTTTCCTACTTTTCCATCATCCTCACCTTCTCAACACCTCATCCTGACTCCCCCCCCCCCCCAATACTATACTGCAGAAACAGTCCCCCTGAAAATACTGGTACCACACAGATAGTGTGCCAGTACAAAAAATACCCCCTTTCAGATCAGACCCCAATATCAAACCCCAGATGAGACCCCCCCCGCCCACATCTCAGACCAGACCCCCTTTAGACCTCTGTCAGATCCTATATCAGACCTCCATTAGACCTCCCGACACCCAATCAGACTCCCATTAGACCTCTAGACCCCCAATCAGACCCCTATTAGACCTCCCGACACCCAATCAGACCCCCATTAGACCTCCAGACCCCCATTAGACCTCTCTAGATCCCCAGTCGGACCCTTCAATCAGACCCCCAATCAGAACCTTCAGGCCCCCAATCAGACCCTTCAGATCCCCAATCAGGCCCCTAATCAGACCCTTCAGACCCCCAATCAGACCTCTGATCAGACTATAAAATAAATAAACAAACTTACCTCTCCTGCTCTGCTGCTCCTCTCCCGGTCAGGCTGTCTTCTCTTCCCAGGGCCTGCGCTGCTGTCACCTGACCTCCTGCAGCGTCAGGTCAGAGTACGCTGTGTATGTCCTGACGCTGACGCACAGCGCGGGCCCCAGGAAAAGCAAGCAGGAGGAGGGGTAAGTCCTGTACAGCTCTCACAGCGCTTTTCTTCCCCTCCTGCAGACTAGTCAGCGCTTCCATAATGGAAGCGCTTACTAGTATTCCCTTTATAAGATGCACTGCATCTTATGAAGGGAAATATACAGCACCACTGGCAAGGGGGGCCCCCCTGGCTTAGGGGCCCAGTCACAACTGCGACCGCTGCGAGTTACACCAGTGGACAGGGTTATATGTGGACAGCAAAACAAAACATTTTCAAATGAGAAGTATTACTGCAGTGGAAGAAAGACTCTTTCACCACTCTTTTTGCACAGAGGTTTTTTACTGTAAGAGCCGTGAAGCAATAGAATGGAGGATGCTATTAGGGTTACAGTGACCGTAATAGTTCTAGACAAAAAATTCATATTAACTGGGGTATGAACAGCATACTTACATGGTGACCTCCTTTTCAGATGCATATCCCTTGATTCCAAGGCTCCCCTTCTGTCATTCAAGATGGTCCAACCACATCTGGACTACCTGTTGCACACTGTGCATTTTGCAGTCCAAGAATAATCCTGCTTGTCCATCCCAGATCTTGGATTGGCCAGAACTGCTCATGTGAGCAATGCTAGAGAACCTGAAGGCATCAAAAAGTGTTTTGGACTACCATCTTGGATGGCAGAAGAGGAGCTGGGAATTGGCAGATCTGAAAGGAGGGCACCAAGTAAGTATTCTGTTCATCCCCTAGTTAACAAAAAAACATTTCTTGAACCGGAGGATCACTTTAATTCATGGAGGGATTTTAAGAAGGACCTGGGTGCCTTCCATTAAAGATACAATGTTATAAGTTACCATTAGTAGTTTGGGATGGTGTAGAGTCTGGGATTTTTTTGATTGCAATAAATGTAGTTAGAAACGAGCTTTTATATCCTAACATAAGGACAATGGCCAGTTACTTCATATGGGTTATTTAATCTAGTTTAAAATCAACACTGCACATGTTGAAGTATAGGAACCTATGTCTTTGTCTAAGGCCTTATTCACACAGTCAGGCCTCATGCACACGACCGTATTTTTTCACGGTCCGCAAAATGGGGTTCCGTTGGTCCGTGATCCGTGACCGTTTTTTCGTCCGTGGGTCTTCCTTGATTTTTGGAGGATCCACGGACATGAAAAAAAAGTCATTTTGGTGTCCGCCTGGCCGTGCGGAGCCAAACGGATCCGTCCTGAATTACAATGCAAGTCAATGGGGACGGATCCGTTTGACGTTGACACAATAAGGTGCAATTTCAAACGGATCCGTCCCCCATTGACTTTCAATGTAAAGTCAGGAGTTAATATACCATAGGATCGGAGTTTTCTCCAATCCGATGGTATATTTTAACTTGAAGCGTCCCCATCACCATGGGAACGTCTCTATGTTAGAATATACTGTCGGATATGAGTTAGATCGTGAAACTCATATCCGACAGTATATTCTAACACAGAGGCGTTTCCATAGTGATGGGGACGCTTCTAGTTAGAATATACTACGAACTGTGTACATGACTGCCCCGTGCTGCCTGGCAGCACCCGATCTCTTACAGGGGGCTGTGATCCGCACAATTAACCCCTCAGGTGCTGCACCTGAGGGGTTAATTGTGCATATCATAGCCCCCTGTAAGAGATCAGGGGCTGCCAGGCAGCAGGGGGCAGACCCCCCTCCCTCCCCAGTTTGAATATCATTGGTGGCCAGTGTGCAGCCCCCACCCCCGGCCCCCCCTCCCTCCCTCTATTGTATTATCATTAGTGGCCAGTGTGCGGCCTCCCCCGGCCCCCCCTCCCTCCCTCTATTGTATTATCATTGGTGGCCAGTGTGCAGCCCCCCGGCCCCCCCTCCCTCCCTCTATTGTATTATCATTGGTGGCCAGTGTGCGCCCCCCCCCCTCCCTCCCTCTATTGTAATATCATTGGTGGCCAGTGTGCGGCCACCCCTCTCCCCCCCTCCGATCATTGGTGGCAGTGGAGAGTTCCGATCGGAGTCCCAGTTTAATCGCTGGGGCTCCGATCGGTAACCATGGCAACCAGGATGCTACTGCAGGCCTGGTTGCCATGGTTACTTAGCAATATTAGAAGCATCATACTTACCTGCTGCGCTGTCTGTGACCGGCCGGGAGCTCCTCCTACTGGTAAGTGACAGGTCTGTGCGGCGCATTGCTTAATGATCTGTCACTTACCAGTAGGAGGAGCTCCCGACCGGTCACAGACAGCGCAGCAGGTAAGCCTGATGCTTCTAATATTGTAATATTGCTAAGTAACCATGGCAACCAGGCCTGCAGTAGCGTCCTGGTTGCCATGGTTACCGATCGGAGCCCCAGAGCGATTAAACTGGGACTCCGATCGGAACTCTCCGCTGCCACCAATGATCAGGGGGGGGGGGGTGGAGAGGGGAGGCCGCACACTGGCCACCAATGATATTAATACAATAGAGGGGGGGCCGCACTCTGGCCACCAATGATAATACAATAGAGGGAGGGAGGGGGGGGCCGGGGGGGGGGCGCACACTGGCCACCAATGATAATACAATAAAGGGAGGGAGGGGGGGCCGGGGGAGGCCGCACACTGGCCACCAATGATATTACAATAGAGGGAGGGGGGGCCAGGGGGGGGTGCACTGGCCACCAATTAAATTAAAACTGGGGAGGGAGGGGGGTCTGCCTGGCAGCCCCTGATCTCTTATAGGGGGCTATGATATGCACAATTAACCCCTCAGCACCTGAGGGGTTAATTGTGCGGATCACAGCCCCCTGTAAGAGATCGGGTGCTGCCAGGCAGCAGGGGGCAGTCATGTACACAGTTCGTAGTATATTCTAACTAGAAGCGTCCCCATCACTATGGGAACGCCTCTGTGTTAGAATATACTGTTGGATACTTCGTGAAAACTCATCTCTGAAAAAGCTTTTATGCAGACGGATCTTCGGATCCGTCTGTATGAAAGTAACCTACGGCCACGGATCACGGACGCGGATGCCAATCTTGTGTGCATCCGTGTTCTTTTATGGACCCATTGACTTGAATGGGTCCGTGAACCGTTGTCCGTCAAAAAAATAGGACAGGTCATATTTTTTGGACGGACAGGAAACACGGATCACGGATGCTTCTACACCCTGCTGATTTGTAATACCCCAGAGTAGGGGCATTACTATTGTTGCACCAATTTATTGTATTTTTCACATAATTTGGATACAATCTTAATGTATGACATGCTATGTACCTGTGTTTACTAGCAAGTGGAGTATGGCTGGTAGTGCAGAGGAATGGAACTTACCATTTTATTCCTCCCCCCTTTGGTAGAAGTAGGTTAGGACTGAGAGTGTTAGTCAGTTGGGAGTAGTGTGAGGTGGAGAGGGGATGCATTTTGCCCTTCTCCAGCCATAGAGGTGAGAAAGCATCTCGTAGAGCACCCACTCCCTGCATATAAAGAGAGGAAAAATGGGCCAAGGGCACCCTCATTGTCAAGCAACTGTTGGGCCAGTGTGAGCTAAGTGAAGAAGTCATCAGCATCAATTCAGCCTGCCACCATACCTCCTCTGCTGGTGTTAGAAGAAATCTGCACTAAAGTCTGCTGAAACAGTTTGCATCTTCAAATTCTAGTTGCAATTAGTAAAAGAACTTTATTAAGTTTCAAGTCTGGCCTCATTCATCTTCATCGACCCATTCGCTGCATCGGACCCCAGGGACTGATAGCCTTAGAATGGACACTGTGACACTACAACACTACATCATGACCACTACCAATCCCATCCTCTACACCGGCTCCCACAGGGGCTCACTGCATAAAATGGTGGCACGAACAGGATGGGCCTCCATGCCTTAATGCAATTGTTGTTTAAACCCCTGGAAAATGACTTTATTACTGCTTGGGAAACTGCACCACAAGTTGCACTCCAGCATAATAGGGGTTAATCAGCCATCTTGTAAATTTGTGTCTTGTACCGTAACTTCGCTTCTAGAGTGGGGAAAGAAAGATCTACCCAGCCCAAGAGCTGGATAGGAAAGAACTGCCTCCAGAGAGCCGCCCACATATGGCGACGAGATCCTGCAACCAAGATTGGGGAGCCATCATGTAGGGTGATGAACCTGAAGTGCTCCTTATGGTGAGAGAAATACAGACTGCCAGGGAGAAGCCACAGCTCCCAGTGACTTCAGAAAGCCCAGCACCACCCAGTGCGGCAGACGCAGCTGGAGCTCCTATCCCACCACCGGGAGCAGCACCTATGGAGGTAAACCAGGATCTAAGAGTCTTTGCATGTGTGTTAGCCTATGTCCATGACCCCTGGTGCTAAAATACCTTTCTGCTATCATCTCTGGAGCCGGAGCTACTACATCCTGAAGCTCTAGCAGAATCATTTGGGCCACGGGGGCCCTCTACATTAGCTCAAGCAGAAATTAGCCCTGCAGTTCCAAGTTCCACCATTGGTGGTCACCAGAAAATCACAGATGAAACCTCTAGTGAAATTACAGCTGAAGAGAGCACCGTAACCAACAATAATAGCAATGAGGATTTCACATCTCCGGATCCTGTTGCTGCAAAAGAGGCCATGGGATCTGACTAGGCCTGAAGTTCTTCAGTAAAGCTGGAAGACCTCGGAGCCCGATGAGCTTTAGGAGGGTAAGATACATGAGACTGGTCCCTGTTTGTTTTAATGTTTGGTCCCTACCCATCCACCCTCCTGCCTCCCTTCATCTTTTTTTCATGTTGGTGTCTATCGTACCTTACTTTTTCAGGTTAAGCAAAGAGGACCCACCTGAGATCTATTATTAAAAATTCTTAGCCACGAACCCAAGGAATAGATTCAAATGTCACCTGCGCTCCTTGAGATGTTTTTGCAGCATTATAAGCCAACACCCAAAGAATGGACTCAAATGATTACCTGAGCTCTCTGTGACCCCACCTGTGGTTCTGGGACTCTAGGCTGTTAGAGCCACAAGTTGGGGGTATCCTATTGCACTCATTTTCTTTGTTTGCAATGTTAAAGCACTTTACCCATTGCCAAGGACTTTACTGGTACAGAGCCGCAGTGTGACCTGGCTTTGTGTTTCTGGGACTCTATTTTCTTTGAGCCGTAGGCCCAGGACTTAGCTATTAGTACCTCATGGACTGACACTCGGGACTTTAGTAATGGATCACCTGCTACTGTGGTAGTTAGTGAGAGTCCTAGGTTGTAAGCATATTGTGTATATGCCCTTGACCCTTTTTTCTCCACAGCATAGGGAGAGAAGGGAACCAGCTTTGATCTGTGTTTTTGGGAGTATGTGCCGTACTGCCACAGATAGATCCATGTGATAACCCGAGGAAAGTATGTTAACAACTGAAGAGGTATCCTCACCGCTATGTGTTGATGTGGTATAATTTATGGTCTGTTTATTCCTGCTCGAGTCGATCAGGATCAGTATCAGTCTGGCCCAGCCCCCACTGAGGCTAAGGGTGTGGGGCTGGTCCTTCCCCCTTGCTCCAGTTAGTTCAGTGTGAGTAAGCGACAGTGGTTCGGTCATCAAGGTGAACAGAGTAATCAATATAGGCCTAGTTGTAGAAAAGGGAAAAGATGATAATGACACCCTTCGCCTTATAGAGTTCACAGTGCGGGGAAAATGGGATGAAGACACCCTTCGTTTTATAGGACTGCTTGTGCAGGAAAAACAGGTGTGAAGCCACCCTTTAAAGCAAAATCATAGGGTGGAACTCTGGGTGCAACCCGAAGGCGGCTCGCCTTTCACCATGGGGGTGTGTAATACCCCAGAGTAGGGGCATTACTATTGTTGCACTAATTTATTGTATTTCACATAATTTGGGTCTTTTTGACTTGGAAAAACACATCAGTCAGAAGCAGGAAGAGTCGAAAGACCGAAGCTCATGAATATCAGGACTTGTTGGCATGTGCTGGAGCTGTTAGAACCTAGCAGCATACAATTGCTGACAAATTCCCTTTAACTGTGCTACTATGAAAATTCACTCAATGACATACAATACATGCAAGATAAAATACTGGCATATAGTCTCCATATATTGTAGTTTGCTCTAGACCCAGATACTTTAATGAAACCCTGTTTTAGAAAGTACATCTGGAAGAAGCTATTTAAAAATCTGTTTTTAAACATGCTAGTGGTCAGTTTGAAAACTGCGCATTGTTTCAGACTTGTAACACATGCTGGATTTGTGAGCCTTCTATCTTTTATCTGCCTTGTGTGTGCTTTTCTTCCTATTTACATTTAGATTGAGCTGCCCTCCTTAGATTCTTGCCCTCATCTCCAAACTCTGATCTGCCATGCGCACTCCATTCCTGCTGCTATCTCTAATTCTGCACCACCAACAGAGAGATGAAGGACTTACACACACCTTCGGAAGCAAAGTAGTACAAATATTTTTAATGAAAACTTTTTAGCAATCAGTTGAGCAGTAAAACAATTTCAATGCATAGGGGTCCATAGCCTTGAAAAAGGACCTGTCACCACTAATGACACCTCTGTTTTAGTAAATTATTGTAATCCTACTAGATGTTTATGAAAGAATTGTCAGCTGGGTCTTAACAGTTTGGTTGTGTCCCTGCACAGTCCAATCAGTGCTGCCAGTGGCAGACTGTGCACATTTCTAGCAGGAATAACATAGGGATGGCACAACACAGAGTTATATGAAAAAGATGCTCCAAAATTATAATTGCATGAAAAATGCAACTACATCCTAAAACAGACAAGTCAGAATGGTGACAGGTCCTCTTTAACATGGGTGTGCATAATTAAGGTGTGTGAGATTGCAGGTATTGTTTAATGGTAACTTTGCAGTTTTACATGTAAAAAATTACCTTTAGAGATGAGCGAATTTCATATTTTGAAATTCGTTTATGCTTCGTTTGGTGGGAAAAGCAGAATTGCGTTATGGATTCCGTAACCACGGACCAGAACGCAATTCTATGACGGAATGTATAACGGAATGCCTTTAGAGGCATTCCGTTATTCATTCCGTCATAATAGAAGTCTATGGGCTGCAAAACGGATCAATCCTGTTTCCGTTATGCAGGGGAGTCCTCTCCTGCATAACGGAAACAGGACGGATCTGTTATGCAGGCCATAGACTTCTACTATGACAGAATGAATAACGGAATGCCTCTAAAGGCATTCCATTATGCATTCCATCATAGAATTGCGTTATGGTCCGTGGTAACGGAATCCATAACTCAATTCTGCTTTTACCACCAAACGAAGCGTGAATAAATTTCATAACAAGAAATTCGCTCATCTCTGATTACCTTCTATTTAATGAAATGGGAACATATTGTCAGTGTGCTGTTTAAGTTGTCTTTTCTTAAGCATTTTTAATGAAGCAAGTTTATTTTTAAACACTTTATATTAGTATCCAATTACTTAAGTAGTGATCTTGCAGATAAGCAGTGATTCAGCCAAAAAAAGGTTAAACAACAGTGAACTAGTGAATCATAATGTAAATTCTGTTGCTCAGCCATATAAAAAGGTAGCTATTTTAGTTTTCCCTATAAATGAATGATTCTAAATTTGGCTTACTCCTTTCAAATAGGTGTCTACCACATGTGCTGAATGGCGGTGGTGGTGGGGCAATATATTTTTTAAAAGAAAAGGTTGTCCAAATGAATGTCTTACATTTAACATGTTAGTACCTTGGAACTGAACCTGAGTTCGGGAAATGTTTTTTTTTACAGAAGAAATTTATTTCTGAAGTTATTATGCGAAGTCTCGCGAAAAAATAACTTTGGCTCATCTGACCCAATACATTCTAATACTGTATGGAGCGCTCGCTCCGTACAGTATTGAAACAAAGTATTATGCGAATCGACTTCGGATGTTTCATCCAAAGTCGATTCGCTATCCCTAGTAATAATGTCTCTATTGTGCCTGTAAAAATAATAATGCTCCCATAGTGCCCATACTAGTAATAATGTTCCCCGTACTCCCCCAGTAGTAATAATTCTCCTTACAATGAGCGCCAGTAGAAAATGCCCCTTTCTAATGTGCATCAGTACAAAAATCCCCCCTATAATGAGTGACAATACAAAAAATACCCCCCTTCTTTTCAGATCAGTCCCCCATATCAGACTTCAAATCAGATCCTCAAATCGCCATATCAGATCCTCAAATCAAACAGCCATATCATATCCTCAGACCCCGATATAAGAACTTCAGATCCTTTTATGAGACCCTCGTATCAGATGCTCAGACCCCCTTATGAGATCTTCAGACTCCCATATCAGATCCTCAGATTCTTTATCAGATCCTCAGACCCTTATATCAGATCTTCAGGCCCTCTTATCGATTCTCAGACCCCCATATCAGATGCTCAGACCCTCAAATCAGACCTTCTAACCCCCATATCAGATGCTCACACCACCATCAGACCTCAGATCAGACTCAAAATAAATAAACGTACCTCTCCTTCACCGCTACTGTTCTCCATGTCTGGTGGTCTCTCCCACAGTTCTCACTCACTGGTCTCCTCCGGCCCGTGGTGCACTGTCACCTGACTGCGTACAATGTCAGGTCATAGTGCACGCTGCACATCCTGATGTTCAGAATCAGGACAGTGCAGTGTGGATCGGAGTAAACCAGGGAAGAGGGGTCAGTACAACTGTAGTGGCCCAGAGGGCATCACCAACTGTACCACCCCCAGCAAAGTGTCATTTTGTTATATGCACATGTTATGTACATGTAATGGGCCTGGTTGTCCAGCAGGTGACAGTGTACATGGCAGAGATCTGTCTGTAGTCAGAATGGAACTTACTATTCCATCCCCTTCCCCCTTTGGGCAGTAGTGGGCTAGTCCTGCTTCCTACCAAAGGAAAAGTTGCAGGAAGCTGAAAAGGAGTTTAGAGCTGAAGTGAGAGAGTGAAGCAGTGTGGTGAGGGAGCATTTTCCCCTCACTGCTGCAGGAGCTTTGGGAAAATAGCTCAGAGAGCAGCCCACACCTGATATGTAAAAGAACTTAGTACCTCTGAGAGTGACGGTCGCAAATGTGACAGCTGCGACCCCTATAGCTATGCCACTGAATTGTGGCAGTGGCCACACAATTATACATACAGAATTTTTCACTTTATATGACGCACAGAATTATAAGACGCACCGCAGGTTTAGACAATAAAAAATATTTTCTAGGTCCTCTTTGAAGGAATGTGGCTTACTGGTGTTTTAAGGGAGTGCAGGGGTCAAGGTCTGTAACTATAGGGTGTAGCATAGAGGGGAGTAGTTTCGGTCAGCTCCTGTAACCCTTACTGTATCCGCTGCTGACCATTGTAACAACCAGCAATGGCGCATGTGGTTCCCTCAGTAATGTACCTATCCAAATAAATGTGTATTCATTGCTCTGTTATGTCCTACCATGCTTCTTGTTCTGTTAAATTATTTCTGCTTGTATTTGCTTGCAACACACACAGTTCTGGTACACATATAGCTCTACTATACACACACACAGCACTGCCATACACACATACAGCTCTGATACACATAGATACAGCTTATATAATGAAAGCGAAGCAGTGGGCACTGACACGGGACAGGACTTCCTTCGTTTTTCCCTCAAAAACTGATGAAAAATCAAAGAACAAAAGTAAAAGTAAAAATAACACTAACAGTGTGAGTATACAAACAACATTTGATAACAAAAGCAGGGGGTACAAGCAGAAGGATAAAACATGTCCCATTACTTTTTGTCACAAGATTTCGTGAGGAATTCAGAAAGATCAGCAACATTATACAGCGACATTTACCGGTTTTGAATCATGACAAAGATTGGGGAAATATAGTTTCAGCAGGAATTAAATGTGTGGCACGTAGGGCTCCTACCATTGGCCAGAAGGTCAGTTCGAGCTTATTTTTTGATCAAGGAACAAAGACAAAAAAACCTGGTTGGCGTATAAAGGGTGTTACAAATGTGGCAGCAATAAATGCATATGCTGCAATTTTATGAATGTGTCTCAATCGTTCACCTCCACGGCCAATGATGGCAGCCATATAATACAACACTATTTGAACTGCAATATGATTTTCGCTGTATATGTTATAATTTGCAGGGAGTGTCTGTTACAGTACGTGGGTTGTACAACCAACCAAATTAAAGTTAGAATTAGAAAACATCTATCTGATATCCCCCATTACACAACAAGAAATGTTTCAGCGACCTCATACATTTTGCCACTGTTCACAAGGAAAACACGTCGGCTTTTGCGGTACAGGGCATAGAAAGGGTGGTCCGATCAGAGGAGGCGATCATAAACAGAAATTATTAAGCAGAGAAACCTATTGGATGTTTAAACTGGGAACATGTTTTCCAAGTGGTCTGAATAAGAAACATGATTTGGTTCTCCAATTCAGATAACTGCAGTTTTTCTGTCTTGGAGAAGGAGTTTTTTCCCCCCTCGTTATAGGTGCACAGGTGTGCAGCTGGGGAGTGGAATTCAATCAGTGGTTACCCAGCCCTTTGTTATAAGAGGGTTTTCCTTTTTAACTTATGCATGTCATGATGAAGGACCGCTATGTGTAAGGTCTGAAACGCGTAGACAAAGTTTTTGTATTTGATGTATTTTTTACGGGAAGCTGGATTCGATTTTTTTTGTGGAAGGCTATAGGGTCGTTGTCCGGGACCTTTTTCCGTGCTTCCAAGAGAAAGCCCACAGGTGAGCGCTGCAGTTGATGACTTTGTATTGAATAACAGCACTGCTATACACACATACAGGCTTGCTACACACAGATACAGCACTGCTATACACACAGCTATACTATACACATACAGCTCTACTACCTACAGAGTTCAGTTACATACATACAGCTCTGCTACACACATGCAGTTCAGTTACACACATACACCTCTGCTACACACATACAGTTCAGTTACAAACATAAAGCTCTGCTACACACAAATTCAGCTACATACATACAGCTCTCCTACACACATACAGTTCAGTTACATACATACAGCTCTGCTACACACACCAGTGGCATGCCTAGGGTGTTTGGCACTCGGGTCGGATCCTTTCTCTGGCACCCCCCACCAATACTTTAAAAAAATGGCACCCCTTACAGTAGTATTGCCCTCATTGTACAACCTTCACAGTAGTTTTGTTCAGATATGTGCCCTCTCATGGTAGTTATGCCTTCACTGTACAACTTTCACAGTAGATATGTCCACATTGTGCCCCTTTAAAGTAATTATCCCTTCATTGTGCCCCCTTCACAGTTGTAATTCCCTCTTTGTGCTTCCCACACAGTAGTTATGCCCTCTCTGTGCCCCTTCAGAGTAGTTATGCCCTCATTGTGCCCCCATACCAGTAATAATGGCCTCTGTGCCCCTTCATAGTAATAATGCCCACTCAGTGCCCCATAACAGTTATACCCACCCACTTTACAAGAGTAATGCTCTCTGTGCCCCCTTCACAGTAGTAATGCAATCTGTGCTCCCTTCATAGTAGTAATGCCCATTGTGCACCTTCATAGTAGTAATGCCCATTGTGCCCCCTTCATAGTAGTAATGCCCATTGTGCCCCCTTCATAGTAATAATGCTCACTGTGCCTCCTTCACAGTAGTAATGCCCATTGTGCCCATTTCATAGTTATAATGCCCATTGTATCCCATTTATATTAGTAATGGCCAGTGTGCCCCCCATAGTAGTAATGCCCATTGTGCCCCCCTAATACTAGTAATGCCCTTTGTAGTAGTATTGCCCTCTGTGCCCCCTTTGTAGTAGTATTGCCCTCTGTGCCCCCTTTGTAGTAGTATCGCCCTCTGTGCCCCCTTTATTGTAATTTTGCCCTCTGTGCCCCCTCCATGGTGGAAATACCCTCTGTGCCCCCACCATGGTAGAAATGCCCTCTGTTAAATAAAAAATATAAAAAAAACACAGTACCTATTCACCTTGTCCCGTTCGGAAGCTCACAGTCCTCTCTCCCCTACAGACACAGTTCGCTCTGCAGCACTGTGTGGGAGGAGCCTATGCAGGTTTCAGGACTTTAGGTTCCGCCCACACAGGCCGGCAGCGCGATCCATGCCTGCAGGCTGAATAGTGGAGCGGGGGGAAGTCTTCCTGCTTCACCATTCAGTGCGGGAGAGACGGAGCGCAGGGAGCTGAGTGACAGGACCACAGCTCCCTGTGCTTCCATCTATATTGATGGAAGCGCTCATTGCTTCTAGGCTCTGGCACCCCCTGAGAGCCGGCACCCGGGGCGGCCTGCCCCCCCATTCCCCGGGCACGCCACTGTCACACACACACATCCCCCCCAATCTTTAGTAAAAACTCACATCTCCCTACACCAGTGCTGGCTGTACAGTCTTCCTGCTCTGGCTCCTCTCAGTACAGAGGAGGACATTCCTCCCGGAGCTCACCTGCTGTGCTCGATGTCGGCTGAATGAGAGAGGTGAGTGCAGGGTCCCCTTCCACTCTTGACCCCTGTGCATCTAAATCGGCTGCAGAGGCGGTATGTTCACCCCTGGTACATGTTAGTGTGTGAAAGGTAGGTTAAATATACACAATATACCATTGTCTCAAAAAAATAATAAATTACACACCCACATAGAAATGTCATGTCATGGCAGGGCTTCCATCTGGCATTTTTCAGCAGCATAATGCTCGCCCAGACAGCAAAAGTTTCCCAGAAACATCTCCGCCAGATTGCAACACTTCCTTGGCCTGCCCGGTTGCCAGATTTATTGCCAATTGAGCATTCATGGGGGCAGCTTTGGCAACCTACGAGTGTGCAGGATCTACAGGCCCAGCTGCAATATCTTTGGGCAAATACATGCCTCCCAAGTGTCCCCCTTTTTAACCCCTCTGTCCCTCTTTGATCCTTAACTGTCCCTCTTTTTGACTTGGGGAATTAATACATAAATGTGCATAAAAATGTTTACTAAATTGCTCCTTACTAAAGTGTCTGTACGGTCTCTACTGATAAATTCGACCAAGCACGACCACCACTGATGGATTGCAGGGTGGTCGAAACCATGGAAACAAGCAGTGTATATTGTGATGGAAAAATGTATCCAGCCAGCAAAGGAGGCAATCGTTAATTTCTAACTATAATTTGTTTTCCCTTAGTCCTACCAGCAGCACAGATAAGGTTAACCACCCCCCGTGGACTGGTAGGACCGGTGGAATTTTTATGAGCCCAAATAATAAACGAATAAAACACTTAAGACTCCCCTATAAAGGAGGGAATCACCTCCAGCCCACTGTGTTATAGCAAGAAAAAACTAGACTTACTAGGGTGTGATATTTGTGTGATGCTGTTAGGACTAAGGGAAAACAAATTATCGTTAGAAATTAAAGATTCCCTTACATCCTACCAGCAGCACAGATGGGGTGATAGCAAGAAGAACCCCTAGGGAGGGCCATCATGCCTGGCAGAACCAAGTATAGTCTGCCCAAAGGCCGAGTATTCAGCTAATCTGGCATCCAATCTATAATGGTAGATGAATGTTGATTCAGAGCTCCAGGAGGCAGACTTGCAAATCATGTCGAGAGGAAGAAGACTCCTCTTGGCAAAAGAAGTAGCTACGGCCCTGGTAGAATGGGACTTTACAAACCCCGGAGGGTCTAGCAATTGGGAAAGGATTCCCTAATAGCCTCCTTAATCCATCGACTGATAGACGGCTTAGATGCCTTACGGCCTTTACACTTACCGGCAAAAAGGATTAGAAGTTTTTCATCTCTCATGAACTCCTCTGATCTATCCACATAGATCTGGAGGCATTTTGAGATGTCCAAAGGATGTCTAACAGGTTCCTCGGAGGAGGTAGAAGGTGTAAAAAGAACTGGGAGGGATATCACTTGGTTGATATTCTGGAATGAAGGAACCTTAGGCCTAAAGTAAAGCTCCTTTAAGGAACCGCTTGATGAGCGGGTCCTGAGAAAAAGACTTGTTGAGGCAAGCTGAAATGGCTGAAACTTGATCCCTCATGGTAGATTTATCAAGGCCATCTTGCAGGAATTGAAGCATGGCGGAGAGGGATGGATCTGCAGATGCCACCTCCTTTGAGGAACACCAGGAAGAGAATATCCTCATAATCCGTGAGTAGGCTCTCTTGGTAGAGTCCGCTCTTGAATGAGACAGCATTCTCAGGACCGACTCTGAAAGCTCTTCTATTCTGGGAAGGGACTAATGAACCTCCAGGCTGTCAGGTTGAACCTGTGCAGATCTAAGCAGAGTTGAGTGTCCCACGACGCCAGGGTCTGCTGAGGAGGGAGCCTCTAATATTGCCCTCGACTCATTTGGGTGAGCTGTGTAAACCAGGATCTCTTCGGCCAAAACGATATGATGGCTATCACCGAGGCCTGATCCTGATGGATTTTCATCAATACCCTCGGAATCATGGAAAACGGAGGGAAGATGTAAGCCAGCCTGAACCTCCAGGATATTGACAGAGCGTCTATCGCCAGGGGGTTGTGCTCCCTGTAAAGGGAGCAAAACCTCTCCACCTTGGCGCTGAACCTTGTTGCCATAAGATCCACCTCTGGTATTCCCAACTTGAGGAGTATCTGCTTGAATATCTCCGGATGTAAAGACCACGCCACCGTTGGAAGACCGCGGCTCAGCCGATCCGCTATCATATTGAGGGAGCATCGAATGTGGATTGCAGATAAGTGGGAAAGGTTCGACTATGCCCAATCCAGAATCACTCCGATCTCTGACAAGAGGGGAAGTGATCTTGTGCCTCCCTGCTTATTGATGTAAAGTACTGCAATCATACTGTCTGACTGGACTTTCACCGCTTTGCCCTGGATTTGAGGGGCGAAGTGAAGGAGGGCTAGCCGGATAGCACGAATCTTACGGAGATTGGATGAGAAAAGCCGCTTCTGAGGAGACCAGGTACCGTGGACTGGAGTGTCGTCTAGGTGAGCACCCCAGCCTACTTGGGACACATCTGTTGTCAATATGATCCAGGTTGGCTGGTTCATAGACTTCCCATTTGAAAGATGGCAGCACTATCTGAAGGAATGCCGAGTTCGCCAAGACAGGGAGCACAGAGAGTTCAGCCCGGCAGGCTACCATTCCATTTGGAGAGGACCTCCGACTGCAACGGCTGGAGGTGCCACAGAGCCCAAGGGACTGCTTCCGCAGACGCTGACATGAGCCCCAACATCTTCAAGAGGGTCCGCACTGTGACTCGCAGAGGAACGGATAGGAACTCTGCCGTGTTTTGTATTCGGGATCTCCTTTCTGGAGTCAACCGGAGAGACATCCCGACGGAGTCGATTATGAAGCCTAGATACCTTACTGAAGTCGACGGGCTCACGTTCGACTTCTGCCAGTTGATGATGCACCCGAGGCGGAACAGAAAGGAGATTGGTACATGAAGATAGTGGGTCAGGACCGCTAGAGAAGAGGCCTTTAAAAGCCAATCGTTCAGATAAGGAATGATGGTCAGCCTTAGAGCCGCCACCACAGAGACTACCACCTTGGTGAAAGTGTGAGGGGCAGAAGAAATGCCAAAAGGAAGGGCAACAAACTGAAGGTGTCTGATGACATCCAAAACCTGGACCGCGATTCTGAGATATCTCCTGGAAGCAGGATGAATCGTGATGTGCAGATACCCATCCTTGAGGTCCAGGGTTGCCATCACGTCTACAGGATTGAGAACGTGAACCACTGACCTGATGGTCTCCATACGAAACCTGACCTTCCTTATGGATCGATTTAAATATCTCAAATCGATAATCATCCAGAGATCTCCTGATGCCTTGGGAACCAGGAAAACTGGTGAGTAGATTCCCCATTCCCCTGCCGGAACCTCCTCCAGAGCCCCCTTGTGGATGTAGTCCTGAATGTATGTCTCCAGAACCGACTGCTTTGCAGGACGAAGAGAAAAAAGACTGATTAAATACCCCTCTGAGATGACATTCAGGACCCAGTGATACATATCCTGCATCGTGGGTTCACTAGAAGGTTGGACCCTCGGACGGCAGCTGTCACACCTAGAAAAGGGACAGCTATCCTCCAAAAGAGTGCTACAATCGTAGCAGGATAAGTGTTTCGTTTTGGAACCCGCCTTTCTGCCATCCGAATCCCGCGGAGAAGACATCACTGCGGGAAAAAAGAGACAAATAAACATTTGCAAATTACCTATAAATGTTAAAGAGAAAGGTACAAAAAATGGGCAGACCGGCGGAAGCTGAAAATGAGGATCCGAAGAATAAAGCACCAATAAGTGGAAGAAACACCAACTTATAGGGACTCTGGGAGCTAGCTCTGGGAGAAGCATGTGCAGCCAGAGACCAAACTGGTGCACAATGCTTCCTTAGGGGAGGGGGTAGTCCCATAACAAAAAACCCGCCCCCTGAGGAAAAGACAACAGAACATTAAGTAAAAGTTACCCACCCCCCCCCCCCCCCCCCCACAAGACACAATCCAAATCCGGGAGGAGGAAAAACGGCAGGAGCAAACAAAAAATCCTATGCGAACACGAAAGCTCGTCGCAAGGATGCCCCGGAAGTGAAGTCAGAGAACTCTGACGTCACTTCCGGAAGATGGAGGTGCCCAGCGGCCGCGAGAAACCGGACCGAGGACGCCGCCAAATCCACAGCAGCAGAGCTCAGCTGCTCGGAGCCGGCAGCAGGTCCTACCAGTCCACGGGGGGTGGTTAAGCCCATCTGTGCTGCTGGTAGGACGTAAGGGAATATGGATAATAACAATACATTAGTAAGTGCCGTGTATTAACTTCCTCAACATAATACATGCTAAATTGCTGGAGTGAGACAACCCCTTTAAAAGTCTTTTGTCCGCTGTAGGAAAGCCTTTGGCATTATATTTATTATAATAAATAGTTAAAAGCGGCATAGGCAATATTCGAATTTGCGATATTTCGCAAATTTTTGGCCGAATATTCGCAAATTCGAGAATTCGTGATCTCGAGTCATTGTTTACTTGATTGCAAAAATCAGCAATGTAATATATTCACGATACATTTGCGATTAGAATATTCAACACTATTCGCGAAGTGTCGATATTCGCGATTAAAATTTGCGATTTGAATATTCGCGCTCAACACTAATAATAAATATTTATTGCATTTGTAGTTCCATATTAGTGTTGAAGCTTGCCTATACATTTCTCCTTATCCTAATGTCTGAATTTTCCTCTGAAGGCTTCTCAGTGCTTGGTCTTCTCTGGAATGCACTTATCTTACATCTAACCACTTCATGAAACTTACCACATCCTCTAACCAACCTGTCATCTAGTCCATTTGTAACCTCACTCCATATCACAGCCTTTCTTCACGTTATTTCACACTGTCTTGTGTTTGCTGTCATGTCAACCCCTATTTAATCTGACTCTGAAAGGACTTTTGTTTTGTATCCAGAGATGATCCAAGAGATGAGTGAAGTACTCAAGGGGGAAATTCCTTCTAGAGGGAAAATTTCAAAAGAACTTACAACGAAGTAATGGGAGATATGGACTCTGGAATTTTTGTCATACCTTCATAATATGTAATCCTCTGCTAATTACTGTACAGAAATATACATTTCAGCTAAATAAATGGAAAATTTAGAGGCCATGTATATCCACATGTGTACTATGGTCTTGTAGTCCAAAAGCTGTAAAAGCTGCAGACAAAAGCTGGATTTTATTGATGCTAGAGACAGACTCCAGAAGAGGTTGAAATATTGCAGACAGTTGGTCAATACATTTTTGAAGTCTTTAGAAATGCTGCAGCCTATTTTGGCTTTGTAGTTGACTGTTGAACCAGACCAAGGTATTCCAGTTATAACAAGGTATCCCCCATTCAGGTATTCTGGTTACAACAAGGTATCCCCAGGGGTGCACCACCAATGAGGCCAGGTGAGACGATTGCCTCAGGCAGCACCAGGTAGGGGCAAGAGGGAAGCAGCAGGCCAAATGTCACGCTCTAGTGTGGGAGGGAAACCCCACACCGGGAAAAGGAAATAAGGGCTGGAAACTAGGCAAAGGAGATGGACACCTCCTAGTGAAAACCCTAATCAAAACTCTGACTGACTACCAGTATGAACAGATCCCAGAAGTAGGTGAGTTCATACAGAGGAATACCTAAAGTCCTATCTAAGGCCTCATGCACCCGACCGTCCGGTTTTTTGCAGTCCGCAAATTGCGGATCCGCAAAACACGGAAGCCGCCCGTGTGCTTTCCGCAATTTGCGGAACAGAACAGGCGGCCCATTCTAGAAATGCCTATTCTTGTCCGCAAAACAGACAAGAATAGGACATGTTATATTTTTTTTGCAGGGCTACGTAACAGAGAAACAGATGCGGACAGCACACGGAGTGCTGTCCGCATCGTTTGCGGCCCCATTGAAGTGAATGGGTTCGCACCCGAGCCGCAAAAACTGCGGCTCGGATGCGGACCAGAACAACGTGTGCATGAGGCCTAACCCTAAAAAACTCTGGTATTTATGACAGGAATGAGACATCCTGTTCCTCCAAAAGGAAGGATGAACGGGAGTCTCCCTAATACAAAACAACAAAGAAATGCAAAACAGAGAAAAGCCAAAGTACAAAGGGAAAGGTAACACTTAACTTCCAAGAAGCTATGGCAGCACCAGAAACTCAGCCAAGATCCAAACACCAGCTATCCACAGGTCCAACTGAAGCTATAACCACACAGTATTGTAGAAGAAACAACTATAAAGCCTCATTCATACGTCAGTGTTCGGTCAGTGATTTTGAGCCAAAACCAGGTGTGGCTCTAAACACAGAACAGGTGCAGATCTTTCCATTATATCTTATGTCTTTGAAGCCTCCAATCCTGTTTTGGTTCACAATCAGTGATGGAAATCACTGACCAAACACTGATGTGTGAATAAGGCATAAATAGGGAAAGTGAAATGACCACAATAGCAACACCTGGAGGATAACCCCTTAACGCCCAGCGCCGTACATGTACGGCGCAACCGGACGTGACTTAACGCCCAGGTCCGTGGGGCTCTGGGGAACGATCTGGGGGAAGTCGCGGCACCATGCCTGCTCTTACCGGCAGTCAGCCATGTCTGGTAAGGGCAGCATGGTGCTGCACCGCCCCCCTGCAGCTCCAAGCACTGCGATTGGCTGATCAATGAGAGGGGCAAATCGCAGCACAGGAAACTGTCAGAGGCATCAGGAAGGGTCTGGAGGAGGTCAGGGGGAGGTGGCAGTGTTCAGCACCAGTCACCTCCGAGGTGAGGCAGGGGACACCGGTCCCCTGCCAGCGCTGCCAGTTAGTGTGTGTTTAGGTTTTTGCACGAACGCACCATCTGCGTACGTGCATTTTGCAACCACTGAGCACTGATCAGTAGTGTCCTTTACTGATTGTGTCTGTTCAGTTTGCACTGCAAGTTTTTTTTTTGTGCAGAAGACTTTTTTTTGTGCAGAAAATACTTTTTTTTTTTGCAGACTTTTCTTCTAAATTTAATTTCAAATTTATTACAAGCCCCTTCACATGTGAAAACACTACATACACCCCCCACACTAAATAAAGATTTACACGTTTCACACATAACACCCCAATAAAAATAAAAATGGCCCGTCCATCCCAACGTGTATACTCAGCTGAAAAGGCATAAGCCATGCTTGCCTCCGATACTGAGTCTGCCAGTGAGGGAGAAGAGGATGCCACTTTCCTCTATTCCTCTACCCCCTCATCATCATCATCATCTGCTGATGAGGGACCCTCTAGAAGGTGCCCCAGGGTAGCAGAGGAGGCAGCCCCCCAGAGTGAACCCTTATGAACCCCACCCCCTGACGATTATCAGCCCCAAATTCCAGAGTTTGTGGGAAACTCTGGAATCCAAATTGACTGCACGGGCTTCACAGAAATAGATTTTTTCAAAAATCTTTTCCTCAGAAGATTTTATAAATTTGATGGTGACCCAAACAAATTTATATGCCCAGCAATTTATTTCCCAGAACCCTATGTTGGAACCCAGTAAGTGCAGCAGAGATGATGACATTTTGGGTACTCTTGCTGCATATGGGCGTTGTAAAAATACCAACCATTAGGCAATATTGGAGTTCGGACATTTTCTACCAGACTGCAATTTACAGTAACACCATAACCCGGAATCGATTTGATTCAATTCGGAAATTCCTACACTGCAATGTCAATGCACAGTGCCCACCCCAAAACGACCCAACATTTGACCGTCTGTTCAAAGTTAGGCCTGTCATTGACCACTTCAGCACCAAGTTTGCTGAGGTGTACAACCCTGATAAAAATGTTTGTGGTTGTGGCTACCGAGAGAATGCACCCTACCCCACCTGAAACTACCTTACACCTAAGCGGTTAGAGTTGTGCCGTAACCGCGACATAGCAGGGACAACAGAAAGAGGGCATCACCTCCACGAGTAACAAGAGTAAGGGCGGGTGGGAGGGAAAAACGCTGAATGACGTACAAAGTGGGAGGGACGATGGCCGAACATAAAGGCAGCAGCGCCCCTCCCACAAATACAGGCCAATGAATCTGCCTTTACACTTGTGGTTGTGGCTACCGAGAGAATGCACCCTACCCCACCTGAAACTACCTTACACCTAAGCGGTTAGAGTTGTGCCGTAACCGCGACGTAGCAAGGACACCAGAAAGAGGGCAAAAGGCATACAGAGTAGCAAGAATAATTTATTACAACATAATCACAAGACCAAACTTTCTCGGTTTTGGGATGAGGGATGTAGCGACTAAAGCAGGAGGAGCGCCAGCGGCCCAACTTCTGGATAACATGCGCTGGCACCTGATTTTTGGAGGCCGCGGACGCTGCTCCTATACGGAATGAATGACCTGAGATTGAGGCGGGGTCGCCGCCCAGACTCCCAACTAAGGAGCGTATGTGAGACACAAACTGGCGAGTACTAAGTGGCGACACCCCAAAAGGCAACAGTGGACTATCTAGCCTGTGACCTACCAAGGTTGCCTGCAACTGCTGAAGAACCCTGACGGGGCACCACCGGTGAGACGTGGGGAAGTAGGACACTGGAATCGGGGGACCCGTCTGAGAGGTCTTGGATGTCCTCAGTAACAACGTGAAACCCTCAAGATGCGGAACCAGTTTGCTAACTGTGATGAACTTACTGCTATTAGGGGGATAAGTAAACTCGCCAGGGCTCAAGAAACCGTAAAAGGCTAAATAAATAGCCGCTTTAAGCACCAAGCTGGACAAAACCCCAAAAGGATTCTTATCCAGAACGACAGACAGGTTACGGCCGACCCAACTTGTCAACTGAGCTGGAAGACCAGAAAACATCTAAAGGTCCGGCCTACGAACCAGAATGGTTAGACGGCGCACTGGTGGCTGACTTGTGGCACCACTCAGCTGAGTGAAAAATCGACTGACATAACGAACAGGAAGGAGCTTTCAAACCAGCAAAATGCCTACAAAATAACTCGGTGTCTAAATTGGACCAATCTGTGACGAACTGAAACTGCGCTAAGGCTGCCGCTGCCTTGGCGGAAAAGGAACAGTGATAATCATAAAATGAACACCCGCCATACTTATACCCTAACTCTGTGACTCGGAAAAGGTACAAATCTAATTCTTCCCTCCTATCAGGCCTAACAGAACATATCACATCTCTGACCAGACTGAACGCCATGACAAATTCGGGGATCGTCAACTTGCGATTGAGACTGTGGTCACGGCCTCTCAGCACCACAGAGACCTCACCGCAGGCAATGACCTTAATGTCAGACAAGTCCCTGGTGGCAACCAGCAAAGAAGCAAGGTTAACATCCCTACCCTGTAATATATCTTTTTTGATGTTAGCCGGAACAAAATGTGCAGGAAAGACATTGGGAACGGCCTGCGTTGGACGACAGCCACCTGCTGCGGATGTAGAGGCAACAGGGTGGTCTGGAGGAGAGACAGGAACGACTGAATCGCGAGACTCAACCGTCTCCAACCTTGCTTGAATGTTAGTAACAGATGACATTAAGCTATTCAACATGACGTGTAACTGGGTGAGTGACGTTTGCACCGTGGCCATGGAGTCGACATCTTGACACGGAGCCACTGAGCCTTTCAACAGCCGGTACAACTCAGCCTTCCTGGCGGAAGCCGGGAAAGGAATACCCCACTTTGTTAGTTCCGTAATAAGCCTAGGTATAGTCCATGCACGTAGGGACGGAATACTGCCCCCTTCAGACATTCCCACAACATCCTCATCCACGGAAGCCTCGACAATATCTGAAGCTCGCGACATTTCAGCTGTAAAGACAATACAACACAAAACAACGGACAGCAAATGAGACATGAACAACACTTGCAACCTATCTCCTCATCCCCGACGTGTACCCCTACTACCTGGCAGGTAAGCCAAGATCCTGGACGTAACTTGAGAGAAACGCTTGAAACTGGAGGCAAACAATTATGCCGTCAACACTAGAATACACAGCATGCCGGAATGAAACCACAAACAATGGTAAGAAGAAGTTGAGCAACCGAGACTAGCGAGTAGAATTGAAGGAGACAAAGTAACTTATATAGTTTAATGTTTATCTCACCATCCACTTTCCTTTTTATTATATTAAAAAAAATATATATATACAGTACAGACCAAAAGTTTGGACACACCTTCTCATTCAAAGAGTTTTCTTTATTTTCATGACTATGAAGGCATCAAAACTATGAATTAACACATGTGGAATTATATACATAACAAACAAGTGTGAAACAACTGAAAATATGTCATATTCTAGGTTCTTCAAAGTAGCCACCTTTTGCTTTGATTACTGCTTTGCACACTCTTGGCATTCTCTTGATGAGCTTCAAGAGGTAGTCCCCTGAAATGGTCTTCCAACAGTCTTGAAGGAGTTCCCAGAGATGCTTAGCACTTATTGGCCCTTTTGCCTTCACTCTGCGGTCCAGCTCACCCCAAACCATCTCGATTGGGTTCAGGTCCGGTGACTGTGGAGGCCAGGTCATCTGGCACAGCACCCCATCACTCTCCTTCATGGTCAAATAGCCCTTACTTTCAAAGTTTTCCCAATTTTTCGGCTGACTGACTGACCTTCATTTCTTAAAGTAATGATGGCCACTCGTTTTTCTTTACTTAGCTGTTTTTTCTTGCCATAATACAAATTCTAACAGTCTATTCAGTAGGACTATCAGCTGTGTAGCCACCTGACTTCTCCTCAACGCAACTGATGGTCCCAACCCCATTTATAAGGCAAGAAATCCCACTTATTAAACCTCACAGGGCACACCTGTGAAGTGAAAACCATTTCAGGGGACTACCTCTTGAAGCTCATCAAGAGAATGCCAAGAGTGTTCAAAACAGTAATCAAAGCAAAAGGTGGCTACTTTGAAGAACCTAGAATATTACATATTTTCAGTTGCTTCACACTCGTTTGTTATGTATATAATTCCACATGTGTTAATTCATAGTTTCGATGCTTCAGTGTGAATCTACAATTTTCATAGTCATGAAAATAAAGAAAACTCTTTGAATGAGAAGGTGTGTCCAAACTTTTGGTCTGTACTGTATATTTTTTATTTTCTTTTATTTTTTTATTTTTATTTTTTTTATATATAATTTTTTTAACGTCTCCGAAAAGTTCTCACATAACAAGAACCCGAGCTGTGACCGCAACCGTACAAATTACGGCCTGCGAGCCGTACCCACTAAGCCCGTCTGCTGCCTGGGAGAAGGAAAATGAAAAACACCTGCGACAATGACCTGCCTCCCTGACGAGGAGAGCCTCAGGTGACAAGGCGCTAACGACACCCCATAAATGAAAAATTAACCGCAGCCAGACCGCACAGCACTTCCTCTAAGACCACCCCCTCCCCTCGCCCTAACTCCCTACCTTACACTCCTCCACATTAACCCACTAGCCTCCCTGGACACAGTTTCTTTTTCTTTATTTTTATTTTTTATCACATGCAAGTACCTACTCTCCTCCTTCCACCCCAGAAAAACTAGCACCCTCAAGAATGCCGCTGACCGGCCCAGTACAGGGCTCCACACACCCTGGCACACAATCTGCCAGTACTGACAACACGGCAGACCGGCGACAAACTCTGAGACTTTTGCCGAACCCCGGCGACCAGAAAGAAAATAAAGTTCCAAGTCCGGGACCGATAGCCCACCTTCTTTCTCTCGAATATAAAGTATTTGCGCTTTAATTCAAGTTTTTTTACCGCGCCATATCAAATCCATCAATAGGGATACTATCATTTTAATAATTCTCTTAGGGATTATTATCGGCGCGTTCCACACAATATAATTCAAGGAAGGTAAAATAGACATTTTTGCCAGTGAGATGCGGCCTGCCATTGAAACCTGTAATTTTTTCCACACTTCCACTTTTTTCTTTATTTCCTGTATTTTAGGAAGCACGTTTAGGTGTAAGTAATCCTTGGAGTTGGGAGTGAGCTGAATGCCTAGGTATTTTACCGGCTCATCTATTTTCTTAATCTCCAATTGGCCCGGTATTACATTCTTTAAAGGGTCAATCGGGATACATGCTGATTTAGCCCAGTTTATTTTAAGGCCGGAATATCTACCATAGTCAGTGGCGTCTCTAGCTTTCAAATTTTGGGGGGGCACACTGGGGGCAAGGACAAAAGTAGGGGGGGCAGCTATAACAACGATACATTTACACAAGTATGCTTAGAAATGCTGCAATACTTTACCCAATACCTAAAACCGCAACAGGGAAGAAAAGTCCAGCTGTCTGTGCATGACACTTTTATAGAGAGGGGGATCTGTGGATGACACTGCTATGGGGGGGATCTGTGGATGCCACGTACCGTATATAGCATCTTATGCTATATGTGTCATCCACAGATCCACCCCATGACAGTGTCATCCCCATTTCCCCCTCCATAACAGTGTCATCCACATATCTCCCTCCCCGCCTCTCACAGGAGTGTACATATATAAAATAAACATATTTCACATGAACACTTACAGTTACTTGGCCCTTGGGGATCTCAGACGCCACTTCAACACTTTGGCCGGGGGCTCGGCGGAGCTGATGTTGTGTTTTATCCTAATGAGAAAGATTTCATAATAAGGATTTGGAGAAGGGGCAGAGGGATAGCAGAGCAGGGGGAGGCTGGTGCTGCTATTAGGGGGTCATACCATGGGGGAGTAATAAAACCCACCATAATGCCCCCCCCAGTAGAAATAATTCTCCTTATAATGTGCAAAACATACCCCCTTGTGCCCCCAGTTGAGCTAATGTCCCCCATAATGTGCCAGTATAAAAAAAAACTATATAGTGCCCCAATAAATGCCTCCATAGTGCTCCTCTCCCCCCTTCCTGCTAGTGCCCCCCATAATGTACCAGTATAAAATTCCCCATATATCGTGCCCCAGTAGATGCCCTCAGTGTCCCCCATAATTTGCAAGTATAAAATACCCCTTCTTAGTGCCCCCCGTAGATGACTCCATAGTACTCCTGTCTCCCCTTCTCCATAGTACCCACCATAATGTGTCCCAGTATAAAATGCTACTGTACAGAGCCCCCCATATAAAACACCCCTTCTTTGTGGCCTCAGTAGATGCCGCTATAGTGCCCACCAATGTGCCAGTAATAAGTGCCCTCAATAACGTGCCACTGCCAGTAACAAGAGCCCCCCAATGTGCCAGTAATAAGCCCCCATCACATGCCAGTAACAAGAGCCCCCATCACGTGCCAGTAATAAGCCCCCCATTACGTGCCAGTAATAAGCCCCCCATCACGTGCCAGTAATAACCCCTCCATCACGTGCCAGTAATAAGCCCCCCATTACGTGCCAGTAATAAGCCCCCCAATGTGCCAGTAATAAGCCCACCATTACGTGCCAGTAATAAGCCCCCCAATGTGCAGTAATAAGCCCCCCATTACGTGCTAGTAATAAGCCCCCCCATTACGTGCCAGTAATAAGCCCCCCCATTACGTGCCAGTATTAAGCCGCCCCATCATGTGCCAGTATTAAGCCCCCCCATGTTCCAGTATTAAGCCCCCCCATCATGTGCCAGTATTAAGCCCCCCCATCGTGCCAGTATTAAGCCCCCCCATCATGTGCCAGTATTAAGTCCCCCCCATCATCATGTGCCAGTATTAAGTCCCCCCATCATCATGTGCCAGTATTAAGTCCCCCCCATCATGTGTCAGTATTAAGTCCCCCCCATCATGTGCCAGTATTAAGTCCCCCCCATCATCATGTGCCAGTATTAAGTCCCCCCATCATCATGTGCCAGTATTAAGTCCCCCCATCATCATGTGCCAGTATTAAGTCCCCCCCCCATCATCATGTGCCAGTATTAAGTCCCCCCATCATTACGTGCCAGTATTAAGTCCCCCCATCATGTGCGAATATTAAGTCCCCCCATCATGTGCCAGTATTAAGTCCCCCCCATCATGTGCCAGTATTAAGTCCCCCCCATCATCATGTGCCAGTATTAAGTCCCCCCCATCATGTGCCAGTATTAAGTCCCCCCCATCATCATGTGCCAGTATTAAGTCCCCCCCATCATCATGTGCCAGTATTAAGTCCCCATCATGTGCCAGTATTAAGTCCCCATCATCATGTGCCAGTATTAAGTCCCCCCATCATCATGTGCCAGTATTAAGTCCCCCCCCATCATCATGTGCCAGTATTAAGTCCCCCCCCCATCATCATGTGCCAGTTTTAAGTCCCCCCCATCATGTGCCAGTATTAAGTCCGCCCCCATTGTAATAAGCCCCCATAATGTGCCAGTAACACTATTGTAAAAAAACAAAACAAAAAAACCCACTTATACTTACCTCAGTGTCAGCGATGCGATGCAGACTCTTTCTGTGTCCCGCGCTGTAAGGCTCGGGCGGCGCGATGGCGTCATCGCGCTGCCTGCGCCGGCCTCTGATAGGCTGCCGGCCTAGTGCCTGCAGCCTATCAGAGGAAGGGGAAGGGACACGCCTCTCCCTCCCCCAGTGGCGTAGTGTGGGTTGCCAGCACCCGGGGCAAGCCAAAAATTGCGCCCCCCTACCCCAGGCGCGCCCATTTTAACAGATACTGTAGTAGATCACCTGCAGTCCTATGTAACACCACAGATAACACAGTGATAACTCTGAGTACAGATAATGTAGTAGATGGGTGTAAGCCCCCAGAATTCAGAACACACACAGTGTGACCTGAAGTCTGGGGCCGAATGCTGCAGGGTGGGCCATATTCTCAATCTCCTCCCCCAACCCTACTGTGAAACAGATATGTGCATGGACATTATTATTACAGTATAATACCGCCCCATACCTGTTACATCCAGTGACGTCTCCTGTGATGTAGACTTTCCTCGACGTCTTCATTCAGAGATAAGACCGCCATGATACTTTCTTTCAGCCGCTTCTCATCTCTGCAGAGTTTCACAGAATTTATTTTAGGTTCCTCACTTTACTATCATCCTCTCCTTCCTGGTGTCTCAACAACTCATCCTGCTGCCCCCAATACTGTGCTAGAGCCAGATAGTCCCCCATTCCCCATAATATTATTCCCCCTGTATATTATAATGTCCCCTCTTTGTTAATAATACAATAGCCCCCGCTTTATTATTAATATAATGTCCCCGCTTTATTATTAATATAATGGCCCCCTCTTTATTATTAATATAATGGCCCCCTCTTTATTATTAATATAATGTCCCCCTCTTTATTATTAATATAATGTCCCCGCTTTATTATTAATATAATGTCCCCGCTTTATTATTAATATAATGTCTCCCTCTTTATTATTAATATAATGGCCCCCTCTTTATTATTAATATAATGTCCCCCTCTTTATTATTAATATAATGGCCCCCTCTTTGTTATTAAAGAGGGGGCCATTATATTAATAATAAAGAGGGGGTCATTACATTAATAATAAAGAGGGGGACATTATATTAATAATAAATAGGGGGCCAATACATTAGTATTAATGTAATGTCCCCCTCTTTGTTATTAATATAATGGCCCCCTCTTTGTTATTAATATAATGGCCCCCTCTTTAATAACAAAGAGGGGGCCATTATATTAATAATAAAGAGGGGGACATTATATTAATAATAAAGAGGGGGCCATTATATTAATAATAAAGAGGGGGACATTACATTAATACTAATGTATTGGCCCCCTATTTATTATTAATATAATGTCCCCCTCTTTGTTATTAATATAATGGCCGCCTCTCCCCTCCTCTCACCTAATTACACAGGGTGGGACTCTGCACTCAGGGACTGTCACTCACTCTGGGTCGCTTGAATCTCTGCCTGGAGTCTGGACTTCAGTTCTTCATCTTCATTCATGCTCCGGCTACTGGCTCTGCACTCACTGCCTTTCCTGCCTGGAAGGTGGGCGGAGCCTATTGGGAACTGCTGTGCATGCCCCGCCCCCTCTCCCCTCCTCACTCTGCTCTGCAGCCGGACGCTGTGTGAAGACGCTGGCCGCTCACTTCACTTGGGGGGGGCATTTTAGTTGGGGGGGCACATGGGGGGGGCACAGCATGATGTAGGGGGGGCCGTGGCCCCCCCCAGGCGACGCCACTGACCATAGTCATCAAATATCTGGAAAATCTTAGAAAGTGAACCATGTGAACCCACAAATAGCATAATATCATCAGCGTATAAGGCAATATTTTCTTCGTGGGAACCATACCAAAAACTCACAATCTCCCAATCTTGCCTGATCATATCCGCTAACGGTTCCATGGCTATGGCAAATAATAGAGGGGAAAGGGGACACCCCTGTCTAACACCTCTACTTATTGGTATGTTATCAGAGTGTTCTCCATTCAATATCACTTTTGCAGATATATCAGTATATAATAATTTAACCCAAGAAACAAATATATCACCAACTCCCATTTTTGTTAATGTTGCCATCAAAAAAGGCCATTCTATGGTATCAAAAGCTTTTGAGTCATCTAAGATCAAGATCATCCTCTCACCGCTATTTGTGGGTTCCACCTGGGTATTTACAAAATATCTAATAAGGTTGTCAGTTGTTGTTTTACCTGACATAAATCCCGACTGATCCTCATGTATAAGGACCGGCAGCACCTCCCTAAGCCTAGTCGCCAATATTTTTGCTAATATCTTATTATCACTGTTAATCAGAGAAATTGAGCGATATGAATCTGGAGACGTTGGATTTTTCCCTGGTTTTAAAATAAGGGTACTTAAGGCTTCCCTCAGGGAGTCGGGCAATTTCCCCGACTCTCTCCCACATTTTAAGCAAGTTCGGGATCAGTATTTCCCTATACTGGGTATAGACTTCAAACTGGATACCATCAGTACCTGGGGTCTTGTTTTTAGTTACAGTATCTTTAATAATATATTCTCCACTTCTGTTAAGTCTCAGGGGATTTCCACTCTATCCCTTTGATCTATAGTAAGTATCTTAATCGTGATTTTCTCCAAAAAGTGTTGAATTTCCGCTGCACTCTTCTTTATTTTACTACTATAAATATCTTTAAAGTATTCTTTAAGTAGATCTATTTTGGCCGCTTGTTCAACGATATTGTGTCCGGCTTTATCTACCAGACAATATATATACCTACTTTTATTTATCTGGGCTGCCACCAAGGCGGCAAATTTTTTGCCAGGTATATGTGCATGGATGTACAGTAGTTATCTCTCACAAAATTCTCTTTTTGTTGTACCGCCATCAAGAACAACTCATCCTCCATTAAGGTAACTTTATCTAACCATACTTTATAATTTTGCTCTGTGGGGTTTTCAATATATTTTTTTTCATAACTTTCCGCTTCGTGTTCTAATTCTGATATTTTCCCCCTTAATTTTTTTTTTTATATATTTACGTGTATTTTATAATAATCCCTCTAATATAGGCTTTTGCAGCCTCCCAAACAGTGTTAATTCCCGCTGAACCCTCCTTTATGAAAAAATATTCCTTCATTTCTTTCAAAATTTTGTCGTGTAACCCCATTATATTTATCCAACCTATATTTATATTCATACCTCTTATTTTTTTCCCGCCACCTATTTTCGTATTTATAACAATGGGGTTATGGTCTGAGACCCCCCGTTGTCCATACTTGAATCGTTCAATTTCTAGTGAACCCTTATTATTAGTGAATACTAAATCAATCTGTGATAAACATTTGTGCGTTTTGGAGAAACACAAATATTTCCTTAATTTTGGATGCATTGCTCTCCAAATATCGATCCAACCCAATTCTTGTATTGTGCTTTTAAATTTAGATCCCATACCTTTCCCTTGAGTATTTCCTATTCTACATCTATCTATTTTTTCATCCATTATATTATTAAAGTCCCCTAACACCATCAGTGATTTATCCCCTGCATTGAGCGTAAAGTCATGAATTTTTAACAGAGTATCTATTTTAAAAGGAGGCGGTATATAAACATTCACTATTATCCATGCTCTACCTTCTAGTAAACAATCCATAAGAATATAGCGGCCCTCCTTATCTACAAAAGTTTTTACTATTTTAATATCAATGTCACGGTGTATTAATATACTCACTCCCCTCGCATAAGTTGAATAAACCGAATGAAAAGAGTGCTGCATCCAAGGTCTACTTAAACCCCGCACCGTCTCATTCATCAAATGCGTTTCCTGCAGACAGACTATGGCGGGGAGAAACCTTTGTATTGCATTGAACACAGCAACTCTTTTTATACCCCTACTAAAACCCCTAATATTCCATGAGATTATTTTCATGAAAAAACTATAATACTGTCCCTCTCTTGCCTTGTTTGTGAGAGTCTGCAGGGAGAGAGAAACAGGAAAAAGGGAGGGGGTAACACAGGGAGACGGCAGGAGAGAGAGGGAAAAAAATTAGAGAAAAAAAAGGGGGGGGGGGAATACAGGCATTGGGAATTTCCCACCCTTCACATGATCCAGGATAGCAACTAGCCCATGGTCTCTTACCTAGCATTACCCCCCTCCGACCCCGCCTGGCCCATTGAACATCAGCTCTTTATCTTATCTTTAATCCATACGCTCACCTCCTCTGCAGAACCAAAAAAACAAGTTCTATTCTCCCACTCTATCCGTAGTCTGGCTGGAAACATCATTGAATACTTAACCTTATTCAGGCGCAATATTTTCTTTACCTCAATAAACTGACTTCTCTCTTTTACCGTCTCCTCAGGAATTTTTTAAATGCGACATGGCACCTAAAATCCATGTCTGTTTATTCAGGCCTTCAAAAACGATATTTTGCACTTTAAATCTAGAGCCCTGCTGTGCGCCCATACAGCAGGCTACAAGCACATATGGGGTGTTTTTAAAAAGGGGAGAAAATGGGGAACATATACTGGGGTGCATTTTCTCCTTTAACGAATCATGAAAGTGAAAAATTAGGGTCTGCTAGTAATTTTTTATTTTTACAAATGTGTGCTTTAAAATCCTTTCTCTAGAATTTCTGCATTCTGTGAGACACCTGTTTGCAGAGCAGTACCCTTTCCATTACTTAAAATGTTTGTACGGTGGTGCTCTTTCCCAAATGGGGTCACTTCTTGGGGTTTTTCATTTCTGGGGACCTCAGGAATTTATTTAATGCGACATGGCAACTAAAATCCATATCTGCCAACTCAGGGCTGTCAGCAAAATTCATATTTTGCCGTTTGCCTGCTGTGCGCCCATACAGCTAGTAATTTTTCATTTTTACAAATGTGTGCTTTAAAATTCTTTTACTGGTGTTTCTGTCTTCTGTGAGACACCTGTTTGCTGAAAAGTACCCTTTCCACCACTTAAAATGTTTATAGGGGGGTGCTCTTTCCGAAATGGAGTCACTTCTTGGGGTTTTTCATTTCTGGGGACCTCAGGAATTTATTTAATGCGACATAGCACCTAAAATCCATGTCTGCCAATCCAGGCCTGTCAGCAAAATTCATATATTGCCGTTTGCCTGCTGTACGCCCATACAGCAGGCTACAAGCACATATGGGATGTTTCCTGAATGAGGAGAAAATGGGGAATACAACCTGAAGTGCATTTTCTCCTTTAACTCCTTGTGAAATAAAAATTGGGGTCTGCTAGTAATTATATATTTTTTTTCACATATATGTGGTTTGAAATGCTTTTATAAGTATTTCTGTCTTCTGTGAGACACCTGTTTGCTGAAAAGCACCCTTTCTACCACTTGAAATGTTCGTACGGGTGTGCTCTTTCCATAATAAAGTCACTTGGGGTTTTAAAGGCTACAAGCACATATGGGGTGTTCCCTGAATGGGGAGAAAATTGGGAACACAACCTGGGGTGCATTTTCTCCTCTAACCCCTTGTGAAAGTGAAAAATTGGGCTCTGCTAGTAATTTTTCATTTTTACAAATGTGTGCTTTGGAATTCTTTCACCAGTGCTTCTGTCTTCTGTGAGACACCTGTTTGCCTAAAAGTACCATTTCCACCACTTAAAATGTTCGTATGGGGATTCTCTTTCTGAAATGGGGTCATTTGTTGGGGTTTTTAATTTCTGGGGACCTCAGGAATTTATTTAATGCGACATGGCATCTAAAATACATGTTTGCCAATTCAGATCAGCAAAATTCATATTTAGCTGTTTGACTCTAGAGCCCTGCCATGCGCCTATAAATAATGTTTTGAGCACATATGGGGTGTTAGCGTATTCAGGGGGAAATAGGGAACAAAATGTGTGGTGTATTTTGTCCTGTGTCCCCTTGTGAAAGTGGAAAATGTGGGTGTAAAACAACTTTTTCTGGAAAAAAAATTTAATTTTTCATTTTCACAGCCAAGCGTTTCCTAATTCTGTGAAACGCCCGATGGGTCAAGTGCTCGGTACACACCTTGAAATATTCCTTGAGGGGTGTAGCTTCCAGAATGGGGTCACTTTTTGGGGGTTTCCACTGTAGGGTCACCTCAGGGTGTCTTCACATGCGACATAGCTCCCTATTACCATTCCAGCTAAATCCGCTCTCAAAAAGCCATATGGTGCTCCTTCCACTCTGAAGCATGCTGTGCGCCCATACATCAGTTTCTGAGCACATATGGGGTGTTTCTGTAAACTACAGAATTAGGGTAATAGATTTTGATTTTTTTTGGTGGTTAACCCTAAATCTGCAAAAAAAAGGTGAAATTTTGAAATTTAATTCCCATTTCCAATTAATTCTCGTGGGGCACCTAAAGGGTTAACAAAGTTTGTAAAAAAAATTGAGTATCTCAAAGGGTGTAGTTTCTAAAATGGGGTGCTTTATGGGTGGTTTCTAATATGTAAGCCCCAGAAAGTGACATAACAGAACTGGTCCTGAAAAAATTGGGGTTTGGAGATGTTCTTAAAAATGTTAAGATTTGCTTCTAAACTTCTAAGCCTTCTAAATTCCCCCAAAAATAAAATGTAATTTTCAAAATGATCTAAGCATGAAGTAGACATATGGGGGATGTAAAGTAATAACTATTTTTGAAGGTATTACTATCTATTATAAAAGTAGGAAAATCGAAATTTTTAAATTTGCAAATTTTTTCAATTTTTTTTAAAAATTTGGTATTTTTTTATAAATAAAAATGAAATTTTTTGACTCAATTTTACCACTTTCATGAAGTACAATATGTGACGAGAAAACCATCTCAGAATGGTTTGGATAAGTAAAAGCGTTTTAAAGTTATTACCACATAAAATGACACGTCAGATTTGCTAAAAATGGCCTGGGCAGAAAGGTGAAAAATGGCCCGATCCTGAAAGGGTTAAGGGTGTAGCCAGTACTAGAAACAACACAGATGCCTTTGATCCACAAGGTAAGGCCCCCTGTTGCCGTATTGCGGACCGCATTTGCGGATCAGCAATACATGGGTGCCGTTCCGTGGGCATTCCGGTATCACGGATGCAGACCCATTCACTTGAATGGGTCCGCAAATCCGGACATGCGGAATGGTACGGAACGGAAGCATGGAACGGAACCCTACAGAAGCACTAAGGAGTGCTTCCGTGGGGTTTCGTCCCGTACTTCCGTTCTGCAAAAAGATAGAACATGTCCTATCTTTTTGCTGAACGGTCGGATCGCGGACCCATTCAAGTGAATGCGTCCGCGATCCGCTGCGGATGCCCCACGGACTGTGTTCGTGCATTGCGGTCTGCATTTTGCGACCACGGGGTGCACACGTTCGTGTGCAGGGGGCCTAAGGGTCCATTCACACGTCCACAATTCTGTTCCGCATTTTGCGGAACGGAATTGCGGACCCATTCATTTCTATGGGGCCACACTATGTGCTGTCCGGATCCAGAAAATGCGGATCTGCACTTCCGGGTCTGCATTTTCGTTCCCGAAAAAAATTGAACATGTCCTATTCTTGTCCGCAATTGCGGACAAGATTAGGTATATTCTATTATAGTGCCGGCGATGTGCGGTCCGCAAAATGCGGAACGCACATTGCCGGTGTCTGTGTTTTGCAGATCCGTGGATCCGCAAAACACACGCGGATGTGTGAATGGACCCTAAACATGTCAAATCAAACCACGTGTTGCCAGTCTCAAAGATCTCCTGCTACTCACTGTCGCGGGGACGTCCATATGTCTCGGTATGTCCGTGACACCATGGGCACTCAGCAATTTCATTATGGCAAAGGGGTTAGGTTAAGAAATTGGCATGGGGGGGCACCGTTTCAGTTTTCGCCTCAGGCAGCAGTAAGGCTAGGTGCACCCCTGGGTATCCCGTATCAACAGAATAGGGGAAAACTATCAGTTTGGTGGGGGGTCTTACCACTGGGACTCCCACCGATCACGAGAACAGGGGCACCGTAACCTGTGGAGCCCCCCTGAAATGGACGGAGTGGTCACAACTCCATTAATTTCTATGGGAACGCTGGAGATAACAGAGTACAGCTCTTGGCTCTCTCTGGTGCTCCCATAGAAATTAAGGGAGCTGTGGCCTGCTCTTCCGACCAGCTGCTCCTTCCATTTCAGGTGGTTCCACAGGGTAGGGGGCCTCTATTATCGTGATCAGTGGGAGTCCCAATGTTAGGACTCCCACCAATCTGATAGTTATCCCCTATCCTGTTATCCCATAACTTGTTATAACCTGAATACCCCTTTAAGGATCTTGAACCTATCCGGTATTTACCTGGGTAAGCAGGGCCGCTGGTGGTGTTTTAAAATGTTTTGTAAAGTTTTGTTTTTTCCTCCAGACCTGTATGTTAATTGATTGAGGTGTGTGTCAAATATCTCTGATATTTTATGAGGCAGGAGCCTTGACCTCTTTGGTTGCCTGACTACATAAAGATGATTCCAGGACTCACAGCTCCTATCAAAATTGCTCAGATCTACTGTATTTTTTCCCTAAAAAAAGGGAACCTTGACAGCTTAAATTATATTACATAATATTTTGTACCTTTTTATTTTGTTTTATTTAAATTTCCATTTCCATCATAACCTCCAGCAAGAGAATTCCTAAAATTGCCTTTATCGTAACTGTAGCAATGATAGCTTAGGTGTGTAAAACACCCAATAACCATTTCATAGACTCAGACAAACATTTAGGCCTCTTTCACACGGGCGTTGCGGGAAAATGTGCGGGTGCGTTACGGGAACACACGCGATTTTTCAGCGCGAGTGCAAAACATTGTAATGCGTTTTGCACTCGCGTGAGAAAAATCGAGCATGTTTGGTACCCAAACCCGAACTTCTTCACAGAAGTTCGGTCTTGGGATCGGTGTTCTGTAGATTGTATTATTTTCTCTTATAACATGGTTATAAGGGAAAATAATAGCATTCTGAATACAGAATGCAAAGTAAAACAGCGCTGGAGGGGTTAAAAAATAAATAAAAAAATTTAACTCACCTTAGTCCACTTGATCGCGGCCCGGCATCTCCTTCTGTCTCCTGAATAGGACCTGTGGTGAGCATTAAGTACAGTTACAGGACCTTTGATGACGTCACTCCGGTCATCACATGTTCCATCACCATCGTAAAAAGATCATGTGACGTACCATGTGATGACCGGAGTGACGTCATCAAAGGTCCTGTAACTGTACTTAGGGCTCTTTCACACCTGCGTTCTTTTCTTCCGGCATAGAGTTCCGTCGTCGGGGCTCTATGCCGGAAGAATCCTGATCAGGATTATCCTAATGCATTCTGAATGGAGAGAAATCCGTTCAGGATGCATCAGGATGTCTTCAGTTCCGGAACGGAACGTTTTTTGGCCGGAGAAAATACCGCAGCATGCTGCGCTTTTTGCTCCGGCCAAAAATCCGGAACACTTGCCGCAAGGCCGGATCCGGAATTAATGCCCATTGAAAGGCATTGATCCGGATCCGGCCTTAAGCTAAACGTCGTTTCGGCGCATTGCCGGAGCCGACATTTAGCTTTTTCAGAGTGGTTACCATGGCTGCCAAGACGCTAAAGTCCTGGCAGCCATGGTAAAGTGTAGCGGGGAGCGGGGAGCAGTGTACTTACAGTCCGTGCGGCTCCCCGGGCGCTCCAGAGTGACGTCAGGGCGCACCAAGCGCATGGATCATGTGATCACATGGATCACGTCATCCATGCGCATGGGGCGCTCTGACGTCACTCTGGAGCGCCCCGGGAGCCGCACGGACTGTAAGTATACCGCTCCCCGCTCCTACTATGGCAACCAGGACTTTAATAGCGTCCTGGGTGCCATAGTAACACTGAACGCATTTGTAAGACGGTTCCGTCTTCAAATGCTTTCAGTACACTTGCGTTTTTCCGGATCCGGCGTGTAATTCCGGCAAGTGGAGTACACGCCGGATCCGGACAACGCAAGTGTGAAAGAGGCCTAAATGCTCACCACAGGTCCTATCCAACAAAGGAGACAGAAGGAGATGCCGGCTACGCGATCAAGTAGACTAAGATGAGTTAAATTTTATTTTTATTTTTTTTAACCCCTCCAGCCCTATTTTACTTTGCATTCTGTATTCAGAATGCTATTATTTTCCCTTATAACCATGTTATAAGGGAAAATAATAATGATCGGGTCTCCATCCCGATAGTCACCTAGCAACCGTGCGTGAAAATCGCACCGCATCCGCACTTGCTTGCGGATGCTTGCGATTTTCACGCAACCCCATTCACTTCTATGGGGCCTGCGTTGCGTGAAAAACACAGAATATAGAGCATGCTGCGATTTTCACGCAACGCATAAGTGAAGCGTGAAAATCACCGCTCATCTGAACAGCCCCATAGAAATGAATGGGTCGGTATTCAGTGCGGGTGCAATGCGTTCACCTCACGCATCGCATCTGCGCGGAATACTCGCCCGTGTGAAAGGGGCCTTACTGTTTCCCAGATTCAAGGACAATCAGTGGAAAAACATAGTACTAAGGGCTGCACACGACCGTATACCCTCTAAGACATACGGTCCGTGAGCGGGCCATATGTCCCGGAGCGGCATACATCGTGCGCACGGGAAAGCACAGCATCATAGGTTACTATGATGCAGTGCGCATCGGGCCTCCCACGGGACTATTGTCCCACACTCATATGATCTTATGAGTGCAGGACAATAGCCCCGCGGACGGCCTGATGTGCACAGTATCATAGTAACCTATGATGCTGTGCGCTCCCGTGCGCACGATGTATGCCGCTCCGGGACATATAGCCTGCTCACGGACCGTATGTCTTGGAGGGCATACGGTCGTGTGCATGAGCCCTAAGAATGATTAATGTTATGTGAGGATCATTGCTTTACTATTGGCACATTGTACTATATTGTAAGCATTGGATCCATTAGCCCTTGTCACTGCTAATTTTTATCTTCCAGTGATGCTGACAGGTCCATTTTTTTGCTGTAAAAAATTAAGAGACTAATAAAATATCTATGATTCACTGCAAGCTCAGACAATTGCCCTAACAGACAGTTGTCTTAATAAGGCCAAAGTTCAGATCAGCTCTTTTTTTTTTTTTTTTACTTAGGTTGAATATATAGTTATAATATTTGCTATATACCAGTTACTTTCTCTATAAGATAATGTCTTGCCAATTATATTTAGATTATTTATTTCAAAACAATGGATTTTAAAGTAGCCATAAACTAAAACATGCCTGGGGCATTACATGCAAACAAACTAAATGATTAATATGTGTTTGCTCAAGGGTTTGCAAAAATGTCAGAACTTGTGTTTGTAGTTAAGGCTACTTTCACACTTGCGGCAGGACGGATCCGACATGCTGTTCACCATGTCGGATCCGTCCTGCGGCTATTTCGCCGTGCCGCCGGACCACCGCCGGACTCCGACAGTATATTCTAACACAGAGGCGTTCCCATAGTGATGGGGACGCTTCAAGTTAGAATATACTAAGAACTGTGGACATAACGGCCCCCTGCTGCCTGGCAGCACCTGATCTCTTACAGGGGGCTGTGATCTGCACAATTAACCCCTCAGGTGCCGCACTCCGTCCCCAGTTTTAAATTAATTGGTGGCCAGTGCGGCCCCCCCCCTCCCCAGTATTAAATTCATTGGTGGCCAGTGCGGCCCCCCTCCCTCCCCAGAATAAAATTCATTGGTGGCCAGTGCGGCCCCCCTCGCTCCCCAGTATTAAATTAATTGGTGGCCAGTGCGGCCTCCCCTCTCCCCTCCCCTAATTAAAATCACCCCCCCATCATTGGTGGCAGCGGAGAGTTCCGATCGGAGTCCCAGTTTTTTAAAACTTTCAATTTTTATTGATTTTTCAACATAAGAAAATCAGACAGTAAATATGTCATTTGCATAAGCCAGAACAATGTTAAGATTTGCAAGTACAACTTTGACATTTATATTGTGATGTTACATATTTAAGCCAACAAAAGAGTACCAGCTAATAAAAGTCACTTGTATAATCCAGCAACTATCACTTAATATATGCTAAGCATATTGATGACATATACAACAAATTGTAACATAGTCAATTCAAGAACAAGACTAATAGATTAAATCCAGAACTTGTGATCCATTTCTAAGATATATTTTATTCTATACTTTAGTGTACCGCTATATATGCTTACCCTATACCGTAATCCATCCACCGCCTTCCATCCACCGCTCTCTCCCGCCATGTACAGTGGGGGAAATAATTATTTGACCCCTCACTGATTTTGTAAGTTTGTCCAATGACAAAGAAATGAAAAGTCTCAGAACAGTATCATTTCAATGGTAGGTTTATTGTAACAGTGGCAGATAGCACATCAAAAGGAAAATCGAAAAAATAACTTTAAATAAAAGATAGCAACTGATTTGCATTTCATTGAGTGAAATAAGTATTTGAACCCTCTAACAAAAAAAGACTTAATACTTGGTGGAAAAACCCTTGTTTGCAAGCACAGAGGTCAAACGTTTCTTGTAATTGATGACCAAGTTTGCGCACATTTTAGGAGGAATGTTGGTCCACTCCTCTTTGCAGATCATCTCTAAATCCCTAAGGTTTCGAGGCTGTCTCTGTGCAACTCTGAGCTTGAGCTCCCTCCATAGGTTTTCGATTGGATTAAGGTCCGGAGACTGACTAGGCCACTCCATGACCTTAATGTGCTTCTTCTTGAGCCACTCCTTTGTTGCCTTTGCTGTATGTTTTGGGTCATTGTCGTGCTGGAACACCCATCCACGACCCATTTTCAGTTTCCTGGCAGAGGGAAGGAGGTTGTCGCTCAGGATTTCACGATACATGGCTCCGTCCATTTTCCCGTTTATGCGAATAAGTTGTCCTGTGCCCTTAGCAGAAAAACACCCCCAAAGCAAAATGTTTCCACCCCCATGCTTGACGGTGGGGACGGTGTTTTGGGGGTCATAGGCAGCATTTTTCTTCCTCCAAACACAGCGAGTTGAGTTAATGCCAAAGAGCTCTATTTTGGTCTCATCAGACCACAGCACCTTCTCCCAGTCACTCTCTGAATCATTCAGGTGTTCATTGGCAAACTTCAGACGGGCCTGCACATGTGCCTTCCTGAGCAGGGGGACCTTGCGAGCCCTGCAGGATTTTAATCCATTGCGGTGTAATGTGTTTCCAATGGTTTTCTTGGTGACTGTGGTCCCTGCTAATTTGAGGTCATTAACTAACTCCTCCCGTGTAGTTCTAGGATGCTTTTTCACCTTTCTCAGAACCATTGACACCCCACGAGGTGAGATCTTGCGTGGAGCCCCAGAGCGAGGTCGATTGATGGTCATTTTGTGCTCCTTCCATTTTCGAACAATCGCACCAACAGTTGTCACCTTCTCTCCCAGCTTCTTGCTAATGGTTTTGTAGCCCATTCCAGCCTTGTGCAGGTCTACAATTTTGTCTCTGACATCCTTGGACAGCTCTTTGGTCTTTCCCATGTTGGAGAGTTTGGAGTCTGCTTGATTGATTGATTCTGTGGACAGGTGTCTTTTATACAGGTGACTAGTTAAGACAGGTGTCCTTAATGAGGGTGACTAATTGAGTAGAAGTGTCTAACCACTCTGTGGGAGCCAGAACTCTTAATGGTTGGTAGGGGTTCAAATACTTATTTCACTCAATGAAATGCAAATCAGTTGCTATCTTTTATTTAAAGTTTTTTTTTCGATTTTCCTTTTGATGTGCTATCTGCCACTGTTACAATAAACCTACCATTGAAATGATACTGTTCTGAGACTTTTCATTTCTTTGTCATTGGACAAACTTACAAAATCAGTGAGGGGTCAAATAATTATTTCCCCCACTGTATGTATACCACAGTATCAGTCCCTACAGAGCTACAGAGTGAATCTTAACTGCAAACGGGCAAGAGTTCCACAATTCCCATCTTTTGTGAGCCCTTAAGCGTTCAGAGTAAGAATCTGCATATATATATATTCATGTTGCATATATTGGTTAACTAGTGAGATCACATCAGGCACCTGAGGAGTAATGGGCAGCTTCCATGAGGTTGCAATAAGCTTCCTTGCAGCTGAGAGAATGCCCATCATAACCGGTCTATGGGAGTGAGGTAAATCTCCTATTCCGATGGATAGCACAGCTAATGGAGGGTCGAGGGGGATCCGGAAGCCCGCCACTGTCGATATAAGGTCAAAAATCTTCCTCCAAAAAGGGAGAATAATAGGGCATGACCACCACATATGTGATAAGCTTCCCTTTTCCCCACAATTCCTCCAGCAATTTGAACTATATTCAGGATCCATGTGTGCTATGCGGGCCGGCGTCAAGTACCATCTAAGTTGTATTTTCCTATTTTGTTCAATGTGATTAATACATTTGGCAGTAGCTATCGTCCAGTGGAAAGCATCTCTCCACTCCCCGACCGACCAAGAGCTTTCAAATTCTTCTTCCCATTTCACCATAAAGTTAAGCTTTGTTTCTAAAGTAGGGTCAAGTGCATGATATGCAGTAGCAAGGCCTTTCCCCTGACCTGTCGTACCAGTAAAGTATTTACCAAAAGGGGTCATTTTATTCAATGAAATAATGGGAAGTCTCATTCTGTGCAGCATATGCCTAACTTGTAGGTATTGATAGAAACAAGTGTTAGGTATACCATAATTCTGATGTAAGGTCTCAAATGTTTTCATAGTATCGCCTTCATATAACTGATCCAAACGTGTGATACCTGCCTTCTCCCATTTATCTAAGGAGAGATCGGGGACCCCATATGTAAGCGCAACCAGTGGGATCTCAGATCTCTTAGGTGTGAAAAGCAACCCTTTCTCTATATAATTGGACCAGGTCCAAACTGCCGCTTGCATAGTCAAGAGAGGGGGTGTAGATTTAGGCGCTTCCAGGGAAAGGGCGGCAAGAAAGCCTGGGAGAGAACCCAGTTTTGTGTAGGTGGATTCTAATTCATGCCATCTCTGTAGCGAGGAAGGCGCCCAACACTCTTTAGTCTGCTCAATGAGGTTCGCCTTATAATAACGAATGAGGTCCGGGACTCCAAGACCCCCTTCTCTCAGTTTTGGGTATAGGGCTCGACGGTCCACTCTAGGTGCTTTGTTACCCCATATAAATTTTATAAGGTCCGACTGCAACAGTTTTATTATTTTTTGTGGAATGATAAGAGGAATACATCTAAGTTTATAGAGGATCTTAGGAAGAATCATCATTTTGACCGCATTAATTCTGGCCAGCCATGACATATACAGTTTAGAATACTCGGCATAGTCTGTTAGTAATTCTTTTCTCAGGGAGTCGAGATTGCTTCTCACCAAATTTAGTATACGAGGTGTTAATAATATGCCCAGGTAAACTATGCCATCCTCTGCCCACTGAAATGGAGCCTTCGCCAGAAGTTCCCTTTTGAGGGGTTCTTGGATCGCAAATGGGAGAATATGCGATTTTGTAACATTAAGTTTATAGAAGGAGGCTTGAGCATATTCATTTAAGACTTCCATAACGTTTGGGAGAGATATCTCTGGGTTCGTAAGTGATAACAGGACATCATCTGCGTATAATCCTATTTTGTGTGGTGCATTACCCACATATATACCTAAAATACCTGGGTCCAAGCGGATTCTTTCTGCCAGGGGTTCCATCACCAGCGCAAAAACCAATGGTGACAAAGGGCAGCCTTGTCTGGTACCGTTCGTTATATCAAAGCTTTTGGAATAAAAGCCAGATGCTAAAACTCGAGCTGATGGCAGAGAATATAGATTTAAGATAGCCGATAGAATAGGTCCCCGGAACCCAAAATGATTTAACACCTCCGTCAGAAACCCCCAGTGCACCCTATCGAAAGCTTTTTCAGCGTCAAGCGATATAAATATTGTGGGTGCACTGGAGGAATCCGCTATTTGGAGCAAATCAATTACTCTACGAGTTCCATCCCTACATTGGCGGCCAGGGATGAAACCAACTTGGTCAGTGGACACCAATTTAGGAAGAAGGGGCTGTAACCTTAGGGCCAGTAGTTTAGAGAATAATTTTAAGTCATTATTTAATAAAGATATGGGTCGGAAATTTGCTGGAGTATCATGAGGTTTCCCTGGTTTAGGGATTGTTGTGATAATAGCACATAACATCTCTTTGGGTATAGCACCCGGGAGTAGAAATGTATTAAAAAGCCGCGTAATGTATGGTAACAAGCTTACTTTAAAGGATTTATAATAGTCCCCCGAAAAGCCATCTGGGCCTGGAGCTTTGTGCAGTTTTAATGATTTAATAGCTATATCTACTTCCCGTTCTGAAAAGGGGGCATTGAGTAATTCCAAATCTTGGGAGGTAATACTTGGGAGAGATACTGATTTTAAGAAATTCTGTATGGTATGTGAGGTAGGTTGTGGGGTGCCATCGTCATTTTTCAAATTATAAAGGGAACTATAGTAATCCGCAAACGCATCCGCAATATCTATCGGGTGCGTAGTCATCTTTCCATTATTTTGCTTCATTGAATCTATACGGGAGGCTACTTCCCTTTTTTTCAGCCTGCGGGCTAGCATAGCCCCGGCTCTATCTCCCAAGTGATACCATTTTGCCTTTGATCTGGTTAGGGCCTTTTCAAATTTGCAAAGCAAGAGAGAGCGTAATTGAAAGCGCAAGTCTGTGATTTGGGCTGATAGTGTGTCTGTAGGTGTCTCCTTAAATCGCGTTTCTGCCTCCACTATTTGAGCTAATATATCTTGCATCCGTTTATCTCTTTGCTTTTTAAGTTTGGACGCAGTCTGAATGAAAAGGCCTCTCATGAAACTTTTATGGGCGCACCATAATGTGGAGACACTAATATCTGGCGTGTCATTAAGATCAAAATATTCGTCCAAAGCTTTAGAAAATATTTGGTGCCGATTCTCATCCCTCAGTAAAAATGAGTTAAGGCGCCAAAGCGGTGGGTTAGGATTAGGATAATTATCTGAGATGTGTAGGTGGATTGGAGCGTGATCGGACCATGTGATATTACCTATTGCTGTGTGAGAGGTTTTATGAAGAAGGTCTTTGGAAATAAGGAAATAGTCGATTCTAGATTGGGAGATATGAACCTGGGACATAAAGGTATAATCCCTTTCCGTCGCATGTTGGTACCTCCATATATCATGTAGGGGAGTAGTTTTGAGAAGTTTACCCAACGCAGGCCGATGACCCCCCGTTTTCTTGGAGCAATCCATCAAAGGATCAATGGGCAGGTTAAAATCCCCTCCTAGAATGATGGAACCCCTGGCAAAATTCAGCAACTTCTTAAAGAACCTCGTAAGGAAAGAAACTTGGTGAGAATTAGGTACATAGACATTAGCTATGGTGTATTCAGCATGATTGATAGAGCAAAGGAGAATAATATATCGTCCCGCCTGATCAATAATAGTTTGATGTGCTTTAAATTGGACCGAACGCCTAACTCCTATAAGAACCCCAGCTTTTTTAGCTTCTGCCGATGCAAAATAAAGATGTGGGTAGTGCCTATTTGAACATTTACCAACATCTTTGGTCAGCAAATGAGTTTCTTGAGCTAGCACTATATCACACTTGGTCTTATTAGCATCATTCCACAGTGCAGAGCGCTTGTATGGGGAGTTTAGCCCCTTTACATTTATATTAGGTGTAGTACCATTTTGGTCTCGTGGGGATAAGTGAGTACTTAGCGTTAAACTGGAGAGAACGGCGGATTTCAGACGGCGGGACGGACACAGCAGATTCGGGATCACATTGATTCTGGAAGAAACAACAAAAGTTAACAAGATCACAAAGTGAAACTAGGCAAACATGCCTATATTGGTACAAAAACCAAAGGTAAGCGCCCATGAGTTTTCAGGAGCGCAAAGGTTTCCAAATTAAACAGAAAGATCCTGACAGGATCACCTTAGTTTATAAGAATCGTAAGTAATTTTGAGGTTGGAGAATTCAGAAAAGATAAGAGATTTGGCATAGCAACTACAACAGTAGAGGTGTTACCCATTCCAGCCCACTTTATAGACAGAAAAGGAGGAATGTTAGGCACTTTATGTAAGGGTTAATGAAAGATCAAATATAGAATAGAAGGACGTAGATGTCCCAGTTTAGGATACATGAAAATTCCCACATCATAAGAAGATTTTTATATTAGAAAGTATTCATGTTATCTCCTCCTCAGGTTGTTTAGGGGACAACCGATCATTCTTTCTTTTATTACTTTTCCCATGCCTGCTAGCTTGTGCAGTGGACCACGGGATCGGGGCTGGTATTACTGGAAATGCTTGTAGATTTTGGACACTGCACCAATCTTCAATGGAGATCATGGGGTCTCCCAGTGCTGATAAAAGTTCTGTAAGGTCCTCATATTGACGGATAGAGAATCTTTTCCCCGCCACCGTAGTAGAGAGTCCAAACGGGAACATCCAGCGGTATAATATTTTCCTATTTCGCAGCAAATCTGTGAGAGGTTTCAGTTGTTTCCTTTTGTGCAGAGTAATAGGGGCAAGGTCTTGGAATAGGAGAAGTTGGTGATCTTCAAAGGACCAAGAGGGGGATACCCTAGCCTTCCCCAACATATCTTCCTTGACTCTGAAGTCCAGAAATCTACAAATAATGTCCCTGGGGGGATCATTAGGGTTGGGTCTTGGTCTTAGTGCTCTGTCTGCTCTCTCAATTTCAATGGAGAGGGGATAATGGTCTCCCAATAAAGATATGGCAATCTGTTTCACCGTTGAGAGTAGAGATTCTGCAGTATACGTTTCAGGAAGGCCACGGATTCTAAAATTATTGCGCCTATTACGATTATCTTGGTCCTCCATTTGGATGTATATTTGGTTCAGATGATCTTGACATGTTTGAAAATGAGTGGCAACTTCTCTGGAATGATTGCAAAGTTCTGCTGTGGTGTCCTCCAAACTATCCACACGGTGACCAATATGACGTAGGTCTTGTTTAATTTCTTGCAAATTCTGTGCTAGAGGCGACAGAGCATTGGTAAGGGTTTGCTGAAAAAAGTCCCTTGATAAAGGGAGATCCGCCTGTGCTGCAGCTTGTGGTTCATCCTGCAATGTGTCACTTGAGGATAAAGGTTGATTCACATGAGCAGAGGTTTCAGCACTTGCAGGCGCTTTTGTAATAAATTTCTCTATATTGCCTTTGCCATGCGGAGTTTTCTGAGGCATGTTAGGGTCCCTAGGAATAGGTTGGCCGTACTTAACCATTGCAGGACAGGTGGTTTAAGTCCTTTGGAAGTTGGAGAAATCACTTATAGATGCTATGCCTTTGCGTGCTGCATTCCCTCACATAAGCTATAAAGGTGTCCAGACAGGATAGATCATAATCAATGATCTGGAAACATTGAGCCTGTGGCTCTAATACGTGGAATAGATCGTTAAGGAGTTGGAAATTTAGCCCCTGGTGTCAGGCCCGGACTAGGCCGCAACTTTCAGTAGGTTTGTAGAGGCTAGTTTTACCTCTGGTATGTTTGTGGTGGTGACCGGAGTGTCACTATGTGGGCCCATATGCTGCAGCTGGCTTTCCTCTTCGTCCCTCAGCCGTGTAAAGGCGAACAGGTTCTCCAACTTCAGCCCATGGTCTCGGTCCCGGCCTAGGCCGCAATCTTCAGGTACTCTGTGGGGGGCTTGCCTCACCTCCGGTATGTCAGAAGGGGTGACCGGGTTGTCCCTCTATGAGCTCTTATGCTGTCGCTAGGCTTGTTTCTTTAAACCCGCGTCAAATTTAGATCGCGGTCTTGGGCCCGGACTAGGCCGCAATCTCCGGCGCCCTTTTTTGAGGCCTATCTCACCTCGATTTCGGCTGCGGTGGTGACCGGACTCTTCCCTTTGACCTCCCGCTTTGTGGGCTATGCGCAGGGGGCCTCGGTGGGGTATATCCTAGACTCACCACTGTCAGGAGTCTGTGGGCCGGTCGGCGCTTCTCTTCTTCCGGTAGGCCGCGGCTTCTTATTTTCGCCTCAGGCCGCCCAGACGGCACCTCCGGCGGCGATCTTGTTGTAGAGGGTCGCTCCTGTAGAGGATCTTCTCCTAGATGTTGTTTGGAGGCAAATGTTTCTTGGCGGCCGGCCGTCCGTCCGACTCGATTCAGGCCTCAGTAGGCCGCAGCCGTCTCTATCCTCCCGGAACGATTTTTTTGTTAAATAAACAGATATATCTGTTCAGAGATGTTATGTTAACTGTGGGGTAGTGTTTAAAAACACTTTTGGTCAATTTTGAAGGCTAGATGCCTATAGATTGCCTATGTGCAGCAGGAGCTGAGGTTCAGAGCGTCCTCTCTCCTTCACGGCTAGCTCCGCCCTCCGGAGTCCCAGTTTAATCGCTGGGGCTCCGATCGGTTACCATGGCAGCCAAGACGCTACTGCAGTCCTGGCTGCCATGGTTACTTAGCAATTTTAGAAGCATTATACTTACCTGCGCTGTCTGTGGGCGGCCAGGCGCTCCTCCTACTGGTAAGTGAAAGGTCTGTGCGGCACATTGCTTATAGCACAGACCATTCACTTACCAGTAGGAGGAGCGACCGGCCGGCCACAGACAGCGCAGGTAAGTATAATGCTTCTAAAATTGCTAAGTAACCATGGCAGCCAGGACTGCAGTAGCGTCTTGGCTGCCATGGTAACCGATCGGAGCCCCAGCGATTAAACTGGGACTCCGATTGGAACTCTCCACTGCCACCAATGATGGGGGGCTGATTTTAATTAGGGGGGGTGAGAGGGGAGGCCGCACTGGCCACCAATGAATTTAATACTGGGGAGGGAGGGGGGCCGCACTGGCCACCAATGAATTTAAAACTGGGGAGGGAGGGGGGTCTGGCAGCACCTGATCTCTTACAGGGGGCTATGATACGCACAATTAACCCCTCAGGTGCGGCACCTGAGGGGTTAATTGTGCGGATCACAGCCCCCTGTAAGAGATCGGGTGCTGCCAGGCAGCAGGGGGCAGTTATGTACACAGTTCTTAGTATATTCTAACTTGAAGTGTCCCCATCACCATTGGAACGCCTCTGTGTTAGAATATACTGTCAGATCTCAGTTTTCACAATGTGAAAACTCAGATCTGAAAAAGCTGTTATGCAGACGGATCCGTTCTGAACGGATGCAAGCGTTTGCATTATAGGTGCGTATCCGTCTGTGCAGATACCAGACGGATCCGCACCGAACGCAAGTGTGAAAGTAGCCTAAGCCAGTTCTACTTTACACTAGTTTGATAAATCTCCCCCTTAATTTAAACAATAGGCCATTTTCTGATGACACATTTCCTTTAAAGCGTTCCCTTCAACAAACTTTGCATTAATCTATAGCACAGTGTGTTAATATGCGGAATAACATATAATAATATTTCTTAGAAGTGTTCTCCTCTGTATGTAAGATCTCTAGTTAGGTGGAGTTAGGTGTGTGGAGTAGTGATGGACGAACATCGGCCGGGACGGTTCGGGAACGCGATCAAATGTTTGCAAACTGCAAGTTCGCAGCGGGCCCCATTCACTTTAATGGCAGGCGAACCTGAAAAACCGTCAGCTCATATTTGCAGCCACCAAATACTTTGTAGAAGTGTACAAATAGTCCCACAACATGGACAGTGACATACTAGAGGGGGATCAATGACAAAAATTCTAACAAAAAATATGTATCCTAATCAGGGGACATTTTTATGCGTCTTAGGGCTCTTTCACACCTGCGTTCTTGTGTTCCGGCATAGAGTTCCGTCGTCGGGGCTCTATGCCGGAAGAATCCTGATCAGGATTATCCCCATGCATTCTGAATGGAGTGAAATCCGTTCAGGATGCATCAGGATGTCTTCAGTTCCGGAACGGAACGTTTTTTGGCCGGAGAAAATACCGCAGCATGCTGCGCTTTTTGCTCCGCCAAAAATCCGGAAAACTTGCCGCAATGCCGGATCCGGAATTAATGCCCATTGAAAGGCATTGATCCGGATCCGGCCTTAAGCTAAACGTCGTTTCGGCGCATTGCCGGAGCCGACATTTCGCTTTTTCTGAATGGTTACCATGGCTGCCGGGACGCTAAAGTCCTGGCAGCCATGGTAAAGTGTAGCGGGGAGCGGGGGAGCAGTATACTTACCGTCCGTGCGGCTCCCCGTGCGCTCCAGAGTGACGTCAGGGCGCCCCAAGCGCATGGATCATGTGATCGCATTGGACACGTCATCCATGCGCATGGGGCGCTCTGACGTCATTCTGGAGCGCCTCGGGAGCCGCACGGACTGTAAGTATACCGCTCCCCCGCTCCCCACTACTACTATGGCAACCAGGACTTTAATAGCGTCCTGGGTGCCATAGTAACACTGAAAGCATTTTGAAGACGGTTCCGTCTTCAAATGCTTTCAGTACACTTGCGTTTTTCCGGATCCGGAGTGTAATTCCGGCAAGTGGAGTACATGCCGGATCCGGACAACGCAAGTGTGAAAGAGCCCTTAAAGGGAAATTCTCTGAAATGTGCCCTGTTGGAGCCTAGAAAAATTTTAGGCCATGGGAGTACAGGCCTTAAAAATTAGGCATTCACCTGACATAAAAGAAAATCTGATTATTCGTCTCGAGGTACATTATGCGGTCAATAAATAAAAATGTTACTGTAGGCCACTGGACTACAGGCCCCAAACATTAGGCATTCACCGGACAGAAAAGATCAAGTGATTATGTGGCCGGAGGTATATTACACGGTCATTGGATATCAATTTTACTGCAGGCCAGTACAAATACATGTTTAAAATAACTAAAAATATAAAATTGGATTAAAAACATGGCTAACGAAATCCCCCATCTTGAAAAAAAACCCTAATGATAATAGTTGAAATTCAATAACACGTGGTCGTCACTGGTGTTGAATTCCTCCGAGGCCGCAATAAGTATTCATTCACCGTACAGAAAAGAACAAGTATGTGGCTGGAGGTAGATTACACGGTCATTGGATATCAATTTTCCAGCAGGCCAGTGTACTACAGGCCCCAAAAATTATGCATTCAGCATACATAAAAGAACAAGTAAGTATGTAGCGGGCTGGAGGTAGATTACACGGTCATTGGATATCAATTTTACAGCAGTCCAGTGGACTACAGGCCCCAAAAATTATGCATTCAGCGTACATAAAAGAACAAGTAAGTATGTGGCTGGAGGTAGATTATATGGTCAATGGATATCAATTTTACAGCAGGCCAGTGTATTACAGGCCCCCAAAACTATGCATTCAGCGTACATAAAAGAACAAGTAAGTATGTGGCTGGCTGGAGGTAGATTACACGGTCATTGGATATACATTTTACAGCAGGCCAGTGGACTGCAGGCCCCAAAAATTATGCATTCAGTGTACATAAAAGAACAAGTAAGTATGTGGCTGGCTGGAGGTACATTACACGGTCATTGGATATCAATTTTACAGCAGGCCAGTGGACTACAGGCCCCAAAAATTATGCATTCAGCATACTTAAAAGAACAAATAAGTATGTGGCTGTAGGTAGATTACACGGTCATTGGATATCAATTTTCCAGCAGGCCAGTGTACTACAGGCCCCAGAAATTATGCATTCAGCGTACATAAAAGAACAAGTAAGTATGTGGCTGGAGGTCTATTAGACGGTCAATGGATATTAATTTTACTGAAGGCCAGTACAAATAGAGGTCAAATACATATGTTTAAAAGAACTAAAAATATTAAATTGGATTAAAAACATGGCTAAAAAACTGCTAATGATAATAGTTGAAACACGTGGTTGTCACAGGTGTTGAATTCCTCCGAGGCCCAAAACATTAGGCATTCACCGGACAGAAAAGGCCTTTTATGCCGCTGTATTTATCTAAGACAGGGACCATTATTTGTTCTGGGTGGTGGCAGATATTTGTGGGCTGGCCTGAGGAAATTTAATTAAACGTGGTCGACTCCTCACATGTGTTGAATTCCTCAGAGATCCATGCCTCATAAATTTTAAAAAAATGTGAGGTAGTCCATACTGTCTTGAGCTAGGCGAATGTGCTTATCATTCACGATCCCCACTGCTGCGCTGAACATCCTTTCGGACAGGACACTCGACGAGGGGCAAGCAAAAAGTCCCATGGCAAATTGTGCCAGCTCTGGCCACAGGTCAAACCTGCACACCCAGTAGTCCAGGGGTTCCCCGCTTCTAAGAGCGTCCACATCGGCCGTTAACCCGATGTAGTTGGACACCTGTCAGCCTAGGCGTTCCCTGAGGCTGGATCCGGAGGGCGGCTGTCGATGGGTTGTCTGCAAGAATGATCTCATATCTGAAGTGACCAACACATCTTCAAACCGCACTTTTCTTGCATGTGCTGTTGGATTGGTACCCGCAACTGTTTCTCTGTGAGTGGAAATTCCTCTGCCAGTGCCCGCAAAAGCAGAATGCAGCATTTCTCGAAGCAAGGACTGGAAGTGCTGCATTCTGACAGGCCTCTGTGATGCTGGTAACATGTCCGCCATTTTTTGTTTGTACTGGGGGACTAAGTACGATGCCAACCAGTAATGGTCCTTGCCCTTTATGCTTTTTATACGGGGGTCCCTCTTCAAACACTGAAGCATGAAGGCCCCCATTTGCAAGCGGTGGAGTGGCCTGGCTCCTGCTCATTGTCCAGGATAATGTCGGCCTCCTTCTCCTCCCCCCACCCAAGGACAACACCAAGGATCCCCAAAAAGTTTAAAGCATGCTCTTCTTGCTCCTCGTCTGCCCCGGCACCATTCTCCTCTGACTCCTCTTCAGACTCCTGTAGACTTGTCTCAGATGGAGTAGCCCCCCTGGGAATTCATCCAGCATTGCGACTTCCTCATCTTCCTCGACAGCTTGATCAATGACACGACGCAATGCACGGTCCAGAAAGAAGGCGTAAGGTACAATGTCACTTATGGCGCCCTGGCTGCGACTGACCAGTTTGGTGATCTCATCAAATGGCCGCAGAAGTCTGCATGCATCGCGCATGAGCAGCCACTGGAGCGGTGAAAAATAAACAAGCTCCCCAGAACCTGTCCTGCCACAGAATTCGTACAGGTAGTCGTTAACTGCACGTTTCTGCTGGAGCAGCCTATCAAGCATATACAAGGAGGAGTTCCAGAGTGTCAGGCAGTCACAAAACAGATGTCTGACGGGCAGGTTGTGTCGCCGCTGAACGTCAGCAAGGCGAGCCATGGCTGTGTAAGATCTTCTAAAATGGCCAGAGATTTTCCTGGCCTGCTGCAAGATGTCCTGGACCCCAGGGTATTTGGCAATGAATCTCTGCACGACTATGTTTAGGACGTGTGCCATGCACAGCACGTGTGTCATTTTGCCCTGTTTCAGCGCCCTCAGCAGATTGACACCATTGTCGCACACCACTTTACCAACTGTCAAATTGAATGGTGTTAGCCACTGATCGGCCTGTGACCGCAGAGCTGAAAGCAGTGCAGGACCGGTGTGACTCTGGGCTTCCAGGCACAAAAGTCACAGCAGAGCATGGCAACGTCTCACCTGGCACGTTAAAAAGGTTCTGGGGAGCTTGGGGGGCGCAGCAGAAGACGCGGTAGCAGTGGAAAAGGAAGAGTCAGCCGAGGAGGAGACGGAGGCTGGAGTAGGAGGAGAAGAGGCAGGCCTGCATGCAATCCATTGCGGTGCAACACCAAATCCACACGGGTGCCACGGATTGCATGCTTGATGGCTGTCAGAAGGTTCACCCAGTGGGCAGTAAAAGTTATGTACCTTCCCTGCCCGTGTTTGCTAGTCCACGTGTCTGTGGTCAGATGAAACTTGGCACCGACACTGTGTGCCAGAGATACATTCACTTGCCGCTGAACGTGGCTATTAAGCTCCAGGATGCCCTTCTGGGAGAAATATTTCCTTTGGGGACTGTAACGGTCACGTACACTACGCACTGCGCTCCACCCTCACCCCTGTCCCTGCCTACTTGCCTCACAAGTCCTGATGACAGAGGACAACTGGACGGCAGTCCCTAACTTAGGATACGTGCAGGGAGGACAGACAAGACAAATAACAGATCGTGAACAGACCGGGTCAATAAAAAGAGAGCAACGCAGTACAAAGGGATAAAGCAAAGAATAGTCAGGAGAAGCTGGGGTCAAATACCAGGAGAGTAATGAAGTACAACAGAAGTCCGCAAAGAATCGTCAGGTGGAAGCCGGGTTCAGAATACCAGGAGTGTTGCGCAGTACAGGAGGAGCAGGCAGAGGATCATCAGGGAACACAGGTGTCACGACTGAGGATGGGAAAATCCCTCAGCCATGCGATGACAGAAGATGGTGGTCGCTGCTAGGCCAGGACAGGAATCAGGGAGCAGGTCACCTCCTAATACGTCCCTAATTCTGACCCTGTCTCCTAGCCGTATGAGCCAACCCTGATGGTGGGAAGGCTCATACTCTGGAACCTGAGATCCCTACTAGCCCACAGGGTGGCCCTGGACTAGGAGCAGGGTAAGACGACCTGTTCCTCCTAGACACGGACGAACAAGAGTCTCACTGGCCAGACTGCAAAGGAAGGGGAACATGAACTACATATGGCAATGGCAGGTAAATGAAACAAGTACAACACCTACCTGCCACAGACACACAGCCTGGAACCCATGTACAAGTGCTGCTGTCCACTACAACACAAACGGACACAGCACACATAACACATCACACAGGAACCCAGGAAACCATAGCTGCAATAAACAAAGAGACCACAGAAACATCTTCATAACATCATACGTAAACTTATGACCACAAGGGTGGCCCTCACTGGCAGATGGTATATAACCAAGAGGATGACTCCAGCTAATCATGGCTGAAGTACCCCTCAGACTTCTGGCTTCCAGCAGGAGCTAAATACCCCCAAGTGGCAACACCCACACACAGACACACCCAGTGTTCACACACAAGGAAGGGAGTTAACCCTTCCTACACCAGGCAAGGGAAGACTGCCACTTAAAGGGGAAGTGTACAAACAACAATCAAAGTGCAGCTGTTACCGCCGGCAACGTCCAGGGAAACAGCCAGAAGGCCGAGACACTGCCACCACATGTACACTACACCACACGTTGCCAGGGGCAACCGCAAGTGACCTAAAGTGTCACAATGCACACATACAACCTCGTGCACAACACATCGGGAAAGTGCACACATACAAAGAGAGGTTGCTAGGTGTATCCCCATGCACCTGACAGCAAGCTGCCTAGCAACAGCTCAGGCTGCTATGCTGCCAAATACAAACATGCTGCCAGCGGCAACCACACGTGAGGCAACAAACAAGCAACCCTCACCATGTGGTTGACAACAAAACCAAAACCGCTGGCAACTGCATGTGGATAAGGAGTCACGACCATAACCATGGTCGTGACAACAGGATCAGGTAAGTATACAGGAACCAAAAATCGCCAAGAATCTAATTAACAGGCAACCTGTGGCCAGCAGGCTGCCTGTTAAATACTGGCTAGCTGGGGCTACAGCTGAGCAGTACAGCTGAGCACCGAGTGCCCAGCTCGGTGCTCAGACCTCCCCTGGTTGCTGGGGGAACTGAGGACGCCGGCCGCACTGAGAAGACGTGCACGACCGGTCCGTCCCGGCCCCTAGCACCAAGGAGACGCGGACGCTATGCGCGTCCTTGCTCCTGCACAGAAACGGGACGCCGACGGCGCTGAGGAGAGCGAGCGCCTCGGCGTCCCGTGACAGGGACCTTCCATTGCGGTGTGCCAATGGCCACAAAATCTCAAAAGGCATTCGAGTCCACCAGTTTATATGGCAGCAGTTGGCGGGCTAGCAGTTCCGACAAGCCAGCGGTCAGCCGTTGGGCAAGAGGGTAATCCGGCGTCATCATCTTTTTTCCCTCGAACATTTGGGCCACGGAAGCCTGCCTTTTGCCATATGATCGCGACGATGGCACGGTGGAAGGTGAACTGGAGGACAAATGGGAGGAGAGAGGAGAAGGAGAGAAAAGGCAGGACGTGGAGCACCAGGAGTGTGGCTTTGTGGGTTCTGACGGTGTTGATCCCACTGGGTTCGGTGATAGGAGGCCATGTGCCTTCTTAAGGCGGCCGTCCCTAGGTGAGTGTTGGGCTTACCGCGACTTAAGTGTTGACAGCACAGGCTGCAGATAGCAACACTATTGTCAGCAGCGGACACGTTAAAAAAAGCCCACAGTGCAGAGCCATGTGCCGGCGTCCTGGGAGCGCCAGATGTGAACGTGCATGGTGGATGGCTCGTTCCAGATACATTAGCAGTCTGCTTTTTGCCTCCTGTGCACTGCGAGTTCTGCCTGCTTCTCCTCCTTCTCCTCCCTATCTGCTGCTCCGTCTCTCCCTCTGAACTCCCCTCCTCTTCCTCTCTTGTGGGCACCCACATGACATCCATCGACACGTCATCATGGTCACCTTCACCACCACTGATATTAGAGATCTCGGAGTAGGCAGCAACAGCAGGGACCATCTTCCATGGGCTGATCTGGGTACTGTCGTCAGACTGCTGGGTGGCGACTGTTGATACCTCCTCTTCCTGATCCGAAGCCAAGAATGGCTGCGCATCGGTAAGGTCTTGTAATGGATGGGAAAATAATTCCTCTAACTCGAGCGGAGGGGCTATGGTGGTGGTGGTGGTGTCTTTGGGGGTGCACACAGCAGAGAGTGAAGAGGGTGCAGATAGAGAGGATGAGGAGGGTGCAGAAGCGGAAGGCTGAGTGAGCCACTCAACCAAGTCTGGTGCGTCCATTGACGTAATCGCATGCACCTTCTGCAACTTCCCACTTAGGCTCCAAGCTCCCCTACCACCCCTGCAGAATGGCCTGCCTCTTCCTCTGCCTGTCATTTTCAAAATGACCCTGTGACAAAAGTCACTATAGAAGAGCAGTATTTGTGGAAGAAGGTATATCACACCCCTGCCTCAATCACTTTTTTTTGAGGGGCAACTGGTATACCACAACAGTAGAAATTATTTGTTCCAATAGCGTTTGGCACTCTGTGTAGCTCTGTTAACGCAGCAAAACAGCAAACAAATGCTGCACTACCCAAATGCACTATATAGAAAGTATAATATAAGTGGTATATCACACCCCTGCTTCAATCAGTTTTTTTGCGGGGGCAACTAGTATAATCACATCAGTAGAAATTATTTGTTCTAATAGCGTTTGGCACTCTGTGTAGCTGAGGTAACGCAGCAAAACCGCAAACAAATGCTGCACTACCCAAATGCACTATATAGAAAGTATATAATTGGTATATAACACCCCTGCTTCAATCAGTTTTTTGGGGGGCAACTGGTATATCACACCAGTAGAAATTATTTGTTCCAAAAGCGTTTGGCACTCTATGTAGCTGCGGTAATGCAGCAAAACCACAAACAAATGCTGCACTACCCAAATGCACTATATAGAAAGTATAATATAAGTGGTATATCACACCCCTGCTTCAATCAGTTTTTTTGGGGGGCAACTGGTATAATCACACCAGTAGAAATTATTTGTTCCAAAAGTATTTGTCACTCTGTGTAGCTGCGTTAACGCAGTAAAACCGCAAACAAATGCTGTACTACCTAAATGCTCTATATAGAAAGTATATTATTGGTATATAACATCCCTGCTTCAATCAGTTTTTTTGGGGGCAACTGGTATATCACACTAGTAGAAATTATTTGTTCCAATAACGTTTGTCACTCTGTGTAGCTGCAGTAACGCATCAAAACCGCAAACCTATGCTGCACTACCCAAATGCACTATATAGAAAGTATATTATTGGTATATCACACCCCTGCTTCAATCAGTTTTTTTGGGGGGCAACTGGTATATCACACCAGTAGAAATTATTTGTTCCAAGAGCGTTTGGCACTCTGTGTAGCTGCAGTATCGCAGCAGAACCGCAGACAACTGCTGCACAATACAAATGCACTATAATATACTTTCTATGTTAGAAAGTATATTATAAGTATATCATACCAGTAGTATAGTGGGACATGTCTCATCAAACTCAAAGTGACAGGTGCCGCACCCCTTTTTCACACCATAAACCCTCCCAGAAACGCCCTAACCCCGCCCGGATCTGCACATTTCTCTCCCCTCGCCGCACCAAACCATGCCTAAATGCCTCCCACTTTGATATGATTTTCATATCATTTTATATGGTTTAATATAAATTTTATATCAAATGATAAGCTTTTTATATCACTTTATAAGTCCTTATCAAATGATAAGCTTTTATTAACACTTTATATCCCATTTATAACCTTTTGATACGGTTTTATACAACTTTTATGTCATTTTGTGATTTGATATCACTTTGATATAATTTTGATATGCCTTTTATATATTGACATGCCCTTTTGATACGGTTTTATACCACTTTTATGTCATTTTGTGGCATGCCCTTTTGATACAGTTTTATACCACTTTTATGTCATTTTGTGATTTGATATCACTTTGATATCATTTTGATATGCCTTTTATATATTGGCATGCCCGGTCATGTCCAAAAGACGTATATTACACGGCCGGGTGTCTTTTAATTATAATAACAACAATAAAAAATCAAGGATGACAAAATTTTAATCATTTTAAGTTTTATTAATTTTTCTTTATTTACAACACGTCAACTTACATTTTTAACAACCACTTAGGGGCCGACAAGTTTGTGTGTAATTACAACAGCGTATACATAATTGTTTCATGCGCTTCGCTACAATGGAGCACACAACACAATAATTTTTTATAAAATAACTTAAACATTTTTAATACATTTTCAAAAGGTATTCCTTTAGCTATACAATGTAAGATATAGATGCAGTAATGGCCGCAGACCGAACTAGTGACGTCCTGACTAGTGGCAGTCGATGATTTTATTTTCAGGTAATAAATCGCACGGAAATACACCTTTAAATATGCGACGAGCGTGAAAGTCGGTTTTAATAACACGTGTAATTTCATAATTATTCATTTTTATTGAGAAGCATATAAAACTTCCCTTCTATTATTTATTTCAATAATGTTTTCATGAACTGAATACACAATCATGTTAATAGTGTTTACAATTCAGCTCTGAGATTTCCGCTTTTTACTAGAGAGAAATGACCGCCGGGTTCTTGATCCGGCGATAAATAAAAAGCGAACAATGTGTAGCCGTTCAAAAATTTGGACCGGTCCGCGGATAAAGCGTTGTCAGCCTTATGCTTTTCCTGAAAATATGCACGAGCGACATATATTCTCAAACCGCTGATTTGTCTTGGAAATTAGGTTGGAACGGTTTTGCGGGTATCTGTTGCCCCCGTCCAAATATAAGGCCTCATAATTCGCATTATAACGGTTGAAGCACAAGAATTTCTTTGGTAATGACCTGAAAATGACTCGTTGTCCGCAAACGTTAGTATTACTGTTCTCGATATGTTCCCCAGAAAAAGATTCTCGTGGTTAGATATGCGAACACATTTTCGTACTTCTCTGAATAAGGGCTCTACGCCGCCATAAGAGCCGACAGCTTTCGGCGTGTAGTACTGTTTTCGCAATATCTCGGTAATACCCGTCATTTTAGCAACGTTTTTAAGCAGCGTCTATCAAACAATGCGACCCAACTGTTTACACAATTTTAACTAATCAAGATAGTGGATTTATCGTAAAAAGAAAAAAGCGGGCTACATTTTATTTAAAAACAGTTTATGTAAAACTAATAAAAACATTGCAAGACGTTGCGTACAAACACATTTTATATACATTCAAAGTAAAAAAAATTATGTAAAACAAATAAAAACATTATAATGCGTTACATACAAATACATTTTATATACATTCAAAAGTGTAGCATCTTTAAAAGCTTCTAAAAAGAAACGTGTTTTACCGGGGTACATCTGCCGCGCCAACGTCATAATCTGTAATTTATCACGAGGGTTCTTAAAAAGGACCATGTATTTAGTGTTTAAATTTATGGTTCAGCTTTCCTTACCCTGACAAAAAACGTTTTGAACGAGATACATAATGCTCAAGTTTCTGTGGTGTACGTATTTGGTGAATGCGTTGTGCATTTCAAGATTTTCACAAGCCGCCTCCATTAAATCATCAACGACTGCCAAATTTACCTTGTCTGGCGGGAATAGATCAGCATCTGTAAAATTTTGCAGTATTCCCTTGATAAACCTGATATTTGTAAACAAACGGGTTAGTTCATCGTACAATTTCTGCCAACAAGCTTAAAACGAAATGACGTTATCAGGTTTGTGCAACATTAACGTATCCGCTTGTATTAACAAATGTTAAACAAAAAAACTCTTTCTGGAATTTGAGGGGCCTGCTAAAATACATGAAAAAGGGTGTTAAAATTGAGCCACCATGTTTAATAGCCGAAAGGTAGCGTTGTAAAGTCGTCTCTTTGTGTAGACACACTTTTGTGTTTTACGTAATGGTCTTGTCTCTACGGTCAAACGTTTTCTGTTTCTGAAAATTCTGTTTTGCTCGATACCTATTGTTTTCTGCGTCTCGGGATCGGAGTTGCGCGAGTAGTCCGGTACAAGGTGTTTTAAACTATTAAAATTCCCTAAGTCGCGCTGTTGATGGAATACACATTCTAGATAAACGGTTCTAATGTTGTGGGGTTCAGGGGGTTCGTCTGTGACGACTGTGTTACCGGGCATTTTGTCAGATTGCGAGTCACTGCCTCGAGAACGATTTGTTTTGTCATTTGAACGCCTGTTCGTTTGTGTGCTGTTTGGCTGAATGTGCGCTGCTTGCGATACTTGAGGCTGCTGTGGTGTTTGTTCAGCATTCAGACTAGCCGTTGCAACAGTCTTGTTACGCAGGCGTTGTCTTTTTAACCTAACTATTTTAGAGCGTTTAACCGCAAAGTACATTTTTATAGCCCGTTTACATGGTATAGCATTATAATTAAATTAATAAAACTTTTTAAAATGATTTAAATTTTGTCATCTTTGATTTTTTATCATTGCTATTATAATTAAAAGACGCCCGGCCGTGTAGTATACCTCTTTTGGACATTTCCGGGCATGCCAATATATAGAAGGCATATCAAAATGATATCAAAGTGATATCAAATCACAAAATGACATAAAAGTGGTATAAAACCGTATCAAAATGTTATAAATGGGATATAAAGAGTTAATAAAAGCTTATCATTTGATAAGGACTTATAAAGTGATATAAAAAGCTTATCATTTGATATAAAATTTATATTAAACCATATAAAATGATAGGAAAGTCATATCAAAGTGGGAGGCATTTAGGCGTGGTTTGGGGCGGCAAGGAGAGAGAAATGGGCAGATCTGGGCTGGGTTAGGGCATTTCTGGGAGGGGTTATGGTGTAAAAAGGGGGCGGGGCACCTGTCACTTTGAGTTTGACAAGACATGTCCCACTATACTACTCATACCCCTCAGTATGTCTCACCTATCAATAGCACACCTATACCAGTCCTTAAAACGACTTTTGTGGCCCTATTAGCTAGCGTTTGGTGTTCCTAACAGTCTGTCCCTGTCCACACAGCAACCTCTCCCTACACTGGCAAAAGACTGAACGTGAAATGGCGGCCAAATCGGGTTTATTTATAAGATAAGGGGTATGTCCATGTGCTAAAACATCTCAATTGGCTGTCCTGTACCACCTGATGGATGTGTCATGGGTCAACGTTCTTCACAATGTAAAAGAATATGGCGCCGGTGGACATCGCCATATGTTTGCCCGTTTGGCGAACCACGAACAATCAAAGTTCGACACAAAACGACTGCCGGGCGAACCGCAAGGCCATCTCTAATGTGGAGACTAGCTGCCTGGCACTCCATACAAAAACTAGAGCAGAGTCTGCTTCCTAACTTTCTCATATTCACTGTTATTTACTCCTCCACCTTCCTTCTCCATAGACTTGTATGGAATGATGTATACAGATGCCCTAATAATGCGTGGCTGGGGCACAATAATAATGCATAGTACTATGGTAGCACATTACATTTATAAGGGGTCATTTATGACTAGATATATGCCACTTTTGTGGCATATATCTGGAGCAGATTCTATTGCATGCCATGGTGCAGCAGAATCTGTGACTTCTTCCCTGCTCACGCCAGGTCTAAAAGAGTCGGCATGGAGGGAAGGGGAGGAGACGGTAAGCCTTTCTCATTCATCATTTTCTACTCCAGGTTTAGGCATAGAAAATTGTCAAAATGTAAGACAGCAAGGAACCTGTCTTTTACAACTGGCGCTGGATGAACAAAGGTTATGGGAAGGCAAATGCCTCTACTTAACTTCAGCGATCCACCACCAGTTATAGGGCTTATTTAGACTGGTGTCTAAAACACCGGTCTTAATAAATGTGCCCCATAGTTACTAAACCTATCCCCCTGGAGGCATCCCCTCCCTGGACAGGTGCAGACTCTACTTTAGAATGCTGGCTATCACCACTCCATACGGTGCACTAGATGTCATTATCCTTCCACATATTCCACTATACTCCTTGTGGTGAGTGCTCATCATTATGTCTTGCTGACCATTATACTCAGTTTCTCATTCTATCTTCTGTATGTGTGCGATATGAAGTAATTTATCAAGTAGTTGCTTTTAGGGTTCGTCTGAACGGTGATCTTGATCAAGCAACAACTGTTGCACCCGAGTATCGCAGTGTAGAAGTTCTCCAATAGAAATGAATCTGGTCCCAGTATGACTCGCACGTTTGACGAAACAGCAACCCCAGAAAAGGGAAACAAAATCAACCAAGTTGGGTTTTTAGCAGTTCTGGGGTTGCGGACACAGCAAATTTGGGAGTCGTGCTGTGACCTCATTCATTTCTGTTGAAGCATTGCTGCACTGCGATACTTGGGTGCAACAGATGTTGCGCAACCAAGATTGCCATGTAGCCGAACACATTTATTGTTACAATTAATAACGGCCCTTTGAAGGCAACCATAAAGCTGATGTGGCCCTCTGTAAAAATGAGTTTGACATCCCTGCTCTACAACAAGGTATTTTTCTGTAATAAGATATATTGCAAAGTTACTTACAGGTGCTTGTGCTATTGATTTCTGCAAAGTTGTGTGAAATGTGAAAAAAAGTGAAAAGTTTGTAAACATTTAAACTTACCTTAACAAAAGTAAAATGATTAGACCCTTCTGTAAGCTGCAAGAAGGTTTGATTTGGAATCACCACATTTGCCATTTACATTTCTCTGTTTCAGCTCAGTATTGAAATATCTTCCGTCCTGTAAAAACATTATACGGATTTGCATATATGATCAAAATGCTTTGTGATGTACGGCACTGGTGAGGAATGGGTTAAAGCATACCTGTCGTTTCAGGTTACTCTTCAGAATAAGCTATCATGTAGGTGTCCATGAGGAATAACACTATACCTGAACATATAAACTGCATTTATCAGAGATTCACCCCTCTGCAGGCTCCATCTCTATTTTCTTGCTTTCCATGAGTGGATGAAGACTAACTTCTCTGATGTCACCCATAAACAGAAAAAAGGAGATCTTGACACCCGACCCCTTTAGAAATCTTTATTTCTCCCATACTTAGAAGCAGTTAAAGCATGCAGGATGTTATACAGCTGTACGGAGCAATTGTGCTGTGAATCCAGCACTGAGGGGAGATAGTAAAAAACAAAGGCAGGTCTGTGTTTATGTCCATCTCTCTCTGAGGCTTCTCCCTCCTTCTTCCCTCCCTATAGCCTTGTATGGGCAGCAGCAGTAACCTGATCTATCAGTGAGATGTCTTGTCAAAACAGATATTACTAGTGATTTGAAAGTTAGTGATCAATGCAGGAGGCAAGAGGGAGGATAAGAAGTGGCTGATAAACGAAGAAAGACACATTTTAATCTAAGAGTTATTAAATACTGTAGTTTCTTTTCTTGGTTTGTAATGCTCGTTTATTCAGTTTGTTGAAACAACAGTGCTCATTTAAGCTGGAAAAATAGTTTTCAATTCACTTTTTATATATCTACTATATAATGTATAACATGTAAGATGTATAAGACTAGTATTCTACATGCACAAAGAAAGAAACTTTCTTTTTAAATTTTTTCACTCAAGCCATACTCACTGCAAACATGATAACAGCAGTTGGAAACTTTGGTATTTCTTGTTAACAAATTCACAGCATGAGAAGATAAATGAGTAAATGTAAGAGCCAGAGGGAAACGTTCGGCTATCTCTGTTAAGAAGTAAAGAACTGCAATATGAATCAAGTGGTCTACTTTTCCCTTACATTACATTGCTGCTGTGTTTTCCCTGGTGCTCATGAATTAGTAACTTTTGTTTCATTTTAGATTTCCACTAACAATGTTGGTGAGACTTTTATATAGTATGCTTTCTACACAGTTGAGTCAAATTATTATGACCACTTCCTACTTTCAACATTGGTAGTGTTTAGCTCATGAAGGAAATCCTGTGTCATGATCTGTCTTGGTGAGTATATAAGTTGTGTGTACACATATCCCTCGTTGCTGTCATGGTTAAAAGGGCCGATTATTGGGCTTTCGGGCCAAGGTTGGCAGTGTTTCTCAAAGTATGCAATTTGTGGATTGTTCAAGTGTTGCTGTGGTAAAAGTGTATTGTTCATGGACAAATGGCACCATTGGGAATAAGCAATGTGGAAACTGCAGAGCACCATGTGCCATTTAGTTGGGAGGTAAATGTTGGCTACGATGATGCATGAGGGTGGAACCACAGGCCACAGTGGAGCAGCTTACCACCAAAATGAACCAGGGGGCTACCAGACATGTGTCTAAAACAATGAACCCTATTACAAAGCAGACAGGTCACTGCACCTCCGCTAAGTTGCTTTGGCAGAAAAGGCTTTAGTTTTCATGGCAGTATCAGAATTGGACCTCTGATTGGCAAAGGTTGCCTTATCTGATTAGTAACATTTTCTGCTTCATCAAACAGATGGACGTTGACATGTCAGGCAAGAAACATCAGAGATCAAACACCCTGCAACCATTGCTGGAAGAACACAAGCTGGTGGGGATGGTAGTGTTATGGTCTGGGTAATATTTTTTGTGGCATTTTTTGGGCCTACTCATCCATGTGAAAAGTACTCTCAACCGATTTGGATATGAATCCATCCTTGCAGATCACATAAACTCATACATGCTGATTGTGTTCCCCTGAGCAGATGGACTCAGCAAGACAATGCAAAATGTCACGCATCTAGAAATGGCCAACATTGGTTGGAATAGCATGACAATGACTTCCAAGTACTACCCTGGCCCCCTAATTCCCCAGACCTTAACCTAATTGAACATCAATGGGACGTCCTCGATCGTCATGTTCTCTCTATGGATCCTTGCCCACAAATCTTCCAGCAGTTGTGGGATGCACTGCAGTCAGCATGGCTCCAGATACCATTTGCAACCTACCTGGACCTTTCTGAGTCTCTCCCTGCCCATCTAGCTGCTGTCGGTGCTGCACACTGCAGTTACTCTGGATATTAGCTGGTGGGCATAATGTGACTGATGTTTTACATTTATCTACATTTATTAAATTACTGTTATCAAAAAATTACTAGCACAGATAAAAGTGTGATGAAGAACAAACGGTTTGATCTTTTTCACAGTTATTTCCATTACAAGTGTTTATCTAATTATAACATTTATGGATTTTCTCTAAGTTTATCAACTACCTCCAGGTTTGATGTTAGATGTGTACTCCTACCAGAAAACAACAATATATTTATGAATTAGGAGCAATTTGTAGTCAATTAGGTTGACATTCATTTTGATACAAACAGTCCATTTTTTTTTTATTGTGTTTATTTATCTTTTTTGCAAAGAAATAAAATACAACAATCCCCAAGGGGGAACAATTACATGGACGGCACACAAGCCGATCACCCAGAAGTCTATCAAATACAAACTCTGTATAAGTAGTATTCCTTCAGACAAAAGTCATTAATACAGTCGCATACATATATAATTCAATAAGCAGTCTCCCCTGGTTATGCAATTGATATTGAAAACTAGGTACGACACCCATTCACTCACTCAATTATACGTCTGCACAATCCGTTATTCCACCCAGATTTATCCTAAAGTCGTACCCTGGGCTTGCACCCATACTCCCCAAATCTTATCAAAACGATCAGGCACTCCTCTGGCCGCATACGTCAGTTTATACATCTGAAGATCTTTATTTATAAGTTGTGACCATTTTTCAATTGTCGGGCATTTAGGAGGTTTCCAATTCAGCAAAATTGTTTTCTTACCGTAAAACATCAACAGCCGGAGGAATTTCCTGCCGTATTTGGTGGGGATCACCTCGGATACCAGGCCCAACAGGCAATTCATAGGCGCACATATCCCCGGGAGACCCAATTTAGTGTTAATGAAACGGCATACCCCACCCCAGTACGACTGCACAACAGGGCACTTCCATATCATATGGTATAGGGACCCTCTTAATTCCCCGCAGCGCGAGCATGAAGGATCCGCTATTTGATGCATATGGTACAGGCGCACTGGGGTCAGGTACACTCTGTGTATCCACTTGATTTGGATAAATTGGTCATGGGCGCTCATAACTGATGACCACCATACAGATCGCAGCTCCTCCAGATGAGAAACCTCCAAGTCAGGGATATCATCCGTCCAGCGCTCAAACGATTGCTGGAGCGGAGAGTCCTGCAACTTCATAATTTCCTCATAAAAGGAAGCAATTGGTTTATGTGGATGCACCCGCCTGGCAATAGACTCCAGGGGGCTACATTCAAGTTTTATGGTTAGGGATTTGAACTGGAACTCGCAGGCATGTCTCAGCTGGAGATAACGATAAAACCCTGTCCGGGGTAGTTTGAACTCACTCTGGAGACTTTCAAAAGAACGGAATACCCCTCCCTGGAAGAGTTGCGTCAGGTATTTAACCCCTCTCTGCGGCCAGAATTCAAACTCTGATAGCAGAAAGAGCTCTCGAAGGTACTTATTGCGCCATATGGGTATATATGGAGACCAAGTCTCCCCAGTATGCTCCTCAACATGAGTCACCACGAACCGTGACCATGCTGCAATCACATTGGTCATGACTTCAGTACAGTGCTTTAACCTGGGGCCTCCTTCACCTCTATAAACCACATTCGCCAGTGCCTCATATGAACCCACTAGTGCTGCTTCAAGTACCACCGCTGGGTTGTTTGCATCTGCTCTGATCCACCAAGACTCATACATCAGCTGGACTGCAATCTAATAAACATACATGTCTGGCAATCGCAATGCCCTCTGTGTATACAGAGCCTTTAGAGTTTTTCTCGCTAATCTAGGGGACTGGCGTCTCCACAGGAAGGGCGCCAGTAGTCTATCTAGAGAATCAAAGTGTGACTTAGGAATTTTAACTGGAGCTGCCCTGTAAATATAAAGCAACTTTGGCAACAGTATCATTTTGACTATATTTATTCTACCCACCAAAGTCAAAGGTAGGTTCTCCCACGCTTCTATTCTACGCGTGATATACTCTATTGTAGGTACCATGTTCAGTTGATAGAATTGCCTCGGGTCCCTATGAATTTGAATTCCTAAATAAGGAAAACTCTTCACAACCTTCAAGGGCGACAATAGTGATACATCTGAACTGACCTCTACATCTACTAAGCACAAACTAGATTTGGCCCAGTTCACCCGGAGGCCCGAGTATCTCCCGTATTCATCTACTATATTCAAAAGTGCCTCTAGAGAAGGTCCGGCGTCTGCCAAATATACTAACATATCGTCTGCATACAGCGACAATTTTTCATGTATTCCTGCTATCGACCATCCCTCTATCAGTAAACTATTATTAATCAATTGAGTAAGAGGCTCCATAATAAGGGCAAACAGCAGCAGCGACACGGGGCAGCCCTGCCTGGTGCCTCTGTGTAAACTAAAAGGTTGGGACAGCCCACCGTTTACCCTTACTCGGGCTTTGGGGGCTTGATACAGCAGCTGGATCCATCTGATAAAAGACCGGGGGAAACGCAGGCATCTTAGCGTCTCCCAGATAAAATGCCACTCCACGGAATCGAAGTCTTTCTCATTATCGAGAGAGGCCAACGCTCGTGACCCTGCATTATCGTGTCTAACCTGTAAATTAGTAAACAACCTCCTAAGGTTGATATCTGTAGTCTTGCCCGGCATGAAACTAGATTGGTCTGGGTCTATAATCGATAAGATGACTTCCCCGAGGCACCTGGCCAATATTTTTGCTAAGATTTTGGTATCCGTATTTAACAGGGAAATCGGTCTATAGGAGCTGCACTGGTCCGGGGGCTTCCCCGATTTATGAATCACCACAATAGTCGCCTCCATAAAAGATGAGGGCAGCCTATCTGCCTTAAAAGCATGTTCAAAGAGCTTGATTAGTCGTGCACAATGCAGATCTATATCTAGCTTGTACCACTTCAACGGAAAGCCGTCCGGACCAGGCGATTTCCCAACCGACATGCTCTCAATTGCCGCCTTAACCTCCCCCACTTCCACCGGACAATCCAGAAAATTCCCATATATCTGGGATAGAGGAGCCAGCGGAATGCTCTGTAAGAAACCTTGCATATCTACAGGTGAAGAGAGTGTTTTAGAGCTATAAAGGTCAGAATAATATTGGGCAAATTTTTCACAAATCTCCCCCGGTCTAACTACCCGAGACCCATCTACACATGTAATATAAGGGACCACAGTTTGGGGTATTTCAGTTCTAGATAAAAACGCCAAAGCTCTTCCGTTCTTGTCACCATCTGAAAAAAACACCTGTCTTTGAAATACTAGGTTTTTTTGGGTGTATTCTGTCAAGTGGAGACTAAGTCTTCTTTGTGCCTCTTCCCATGCCATACGATTATCCTCACTAGCAGTATGGACATAAGTTCTTTCTTTATTTATCAGATCTCTGTCTAATCTAACTCTGGTAGCCCCCAACTCTTTCCTATGTGAAGCTATCGCATGAATGAGTGTGCCACGTAGTACCATCTTAAAGGCCTCCCACTCTACTATGGGGTCAGAAGAGCCCTCATTGTTCTCCCAGTAATCTTTCATGCCCTGCTGCGCCACCCAGGCCACAGGTAGGACCTCCAACCACTTACAGTTGAGCCGCCACAACCTCTCAGGGGGTGTCAAAGGTTGGGTGAGAAGCACCAATAAGGGGGCATGATCCGATATACCCCTTGGTAAATATTCTACCTTGGTCACGTTAGTCAACAATTCTCTGCTAACAAATACTAGGTCAATTCGGGAAAGCGTTGCATGCGATGCCGAATGACAAGAGTACTGACGTTCTCCCGGATGTAGATATCTCCACCCCTCCGTGAAGGCATACGCCTCAGCCCAGTTACTCAGTGACTTATTGTGGTTGACTTGAGGGTGGAGTCTATCCAAGTCCGGGTCAAGGACAGCAATAAAATCTCAGACCAAAATTAATGGGGCAGATGGTAAAGTTGCGACCCTCCTCATAATGTCATCTAACACTTCTCTCTGAAAAGGGGGAGGAATGTACACACCCACTAGTATATAATCCAAGCCCCTCACAGTCGCATGTACCATAACAAAACGGCCGGACATATCAAGTTGAACAGAGTAAATTGAAAAGGAAGCGATTTTGCCACGAGCACTGAGACTCCCCTTGCATGAGTACTATAAACAGCATGGTACTTCGATCCCACCCATGGTCTACTCAGCGCCAGCAGCCTTTGCCCCTTAAGATGTGTCTCCTGCAATATCGCCACATCAGGATTATAACCCTTCAAGAAATTAAAGACCAGGGCCCTTTTGATTTCATCATTGAGTCCCCTGACATTCCAGGAGACAAACCCACAGGTAGCCATCAAGGTGGGAACTCACTGTTGTAATCCAAGAGGACCCCGGATTGCCCAGACCATTCACACCCACTTTCATACCACAAGACATAACACAGATATATAACATACCACTTAGACCATAACATCAGGCATAACCCCCTCTCCCTGCCCAGAATTCCCCAACATATCCGAGCTTGGTATCCCGAACCTCAATACGTTAACTTCCCTTTGGAAATATGGGGGGACCAACCAAGATGACCACTACCCCTTAGTTAAACAAAGTGGAATCAGGGGATAACTGGGACATCTAAATCAACTGTAGCCCCTTCCTATAATTCGGCCATCTATAAAAGCAAGTAGAGCTCCAACATCCTAGGAACCCACATGTATTCATCCCCTCCGATCGATCCAGTCAGAAGCTTCTTCCGGAGTGGAGAAGAACTTCACTGATTCTCCGTCCTGGACTCTGAGACGGGCTGGATATAGCATGGCATAAGCAAAGCCCTTCTCGCGCAGACGTGTTCTCACTGCTGTAAACTGCCTCCTCCGTTTCTGGACTTCTGAAGAAAAAGCCGGATAAAATTAAATTCTGGTGTTATCAAATCTAATGTCTTTCAGCCGGCGGGCCGCTGCTAGTACGGCATCACGATCCCTGTAGTTCAGGAGTTTTAGGATGAAGGGACGAGGTGGGGCCCCTGGAGGTAAAGGTTTGGTGGGGATTCTATGCGCCCTTTCAACTGCAAAGCTGGCAGAGAGGGTAATGGGTGCCAGCGTCTGCTTTATAAGGTTCTCCGCAAAGTCCTCAGGAGATTGGCCCTCAGCCCTTTCGGGCAAACCCATAATGCGGACGTTATTTCATCTGTTACGGTTCTCTGCGTCCTCCACTTTTGCTATTAGTAATTTTACTTGTTGCTGAAGTACACGTACATTGTTCTCTCCTAAATGTGCCGTATCTTCCACTTCTCCCAGCCTCCTCTCTACCTCTACGGTTCTCTCACGTATCCTGTTGATATCATGCCGGAGGCAGGTAAGATCAGCCTGAACGTGGTCTATTTTGACTGTAAGAGCCGTCTGGCAGCTTGTAATTGCAGACATTATTTTACTAAGATTAATCTCAGCTTGTTCGGAGGGGCATTCGTCCCCCTGGACCTCCGTCTGACTCATACCGTCCACCATTAACTTGGGAGAAGGGATGCTGCCGGGCGTGCCCGTTTTACGGCCCATATAGAAAGAATTGCAGCGTATGGTGTATACGATAAATCACTTGAGTGATGTGAGAGTGCGGGGCGCAGACAAGTCCCAGAACTATTAGGGCATTTAAATGTAAATCAGGGTGAGATTCGGGGAAGACCCACCAGACTCTAAAGAGGACCCGATGCGGCCTCTAAGAACCTCCCGCCACCACTTTCCAGCAGAAGGGTTAATGCAGACTCTGCTAGCCTGAGGGGAGCTTAAGTCGGATACCTCAATGTAAGCTCAGTTCGTCCCGTCCTTCCAGTCGCATTCAGCCTCCACAGCCAGTAACCACCGGAGCTGTCCAGTCAGCTGACAGGTTCAGTGATCCAGCTCTGCTTCCCAGAAGCCCTCGGTTACTGATGAATCGCTGGCCCCGGTACCTCCAGAGTGCTGCGCCTCCCCTCAGCAAGGGCCCGCACAGAAGATCACCTGAGGATCCGTGCAGACAGTCTGTCCAGGTAAGGGGGCACTGTCCGAGCGTGCGCTCAGGGTTGTACCCGCCGGTCCCTGCGGGCAGATCGAGTCGTTTACTTCTGCCTCTTGTATTCCTTCAGAGCGCAGGAAAGGCCGGCATCTGCGGCCTTGTTACCAAGATGGCGTCTCCGGTCAGCTTAGCTCAGGAGGCCACACACGAGCGTCAGCTACCTAGTGGGGTAGAAGGGACCCCAAACAGCGTCACCGCCGTCTCTCAGTTTCTTCTGAGTCGATTGGTGGGGCAACAGGAGCTCAGGGAACTCTGATGGCCAGAATAATAGCAGGATTCCAGAGGAGCTTAAGCGACGTGCGTCCTTACACCATGGCAGTCAGGCCACGCCCCACAAACAGTCCATTACATTTAATACAATAAGTGAGTTGCATAAATAATTGGGTATAAATATATCCAAGTTATATAATGTATTCGGAATGTCTTCAGACCCTTTTACCTTTTTCAAATTTTATGTTGTGGCTTTGTGGAATGCAAATTGCAAATGCATTCAAAAGGAAAAACTAAAATTTCACATAGACATAAGTATGCCATGATACTTGAAATTTAGCTCTAGGGTCTCCCATTTCTTTTGAACATCTTTGAGATGTTTCTACACCTTAATTGGAGTCCACCTGTGGTAAATTTAGTTGATTAGACATGATTTGGAAAGACACACCCCTGTCTATATAAGGTCTCACAGCTAATAATGCATATTGGAGCAGAAACCAAGCCATGAGGAGGAAAGAACTGTCTGTAGGGCTCAGAGACACAGTATTGTGTGGAGACTTAGATCTGGAGCAAAAAATTCTGCTGCACTGACCATTCACAAGAGCACGGTGGCCTCCATAAATCTTAAGTGGAAGATGTTTGGAATATAACAAAATAGCAAAGACAGGTACACTCTGCGGTCTTACTAAACCCTCAAACTGATTTTAAATTTGAGAGATTAGTCAACATGTCCTACGGTGTAGAACATGTCTATGCCCGGGCACCACGCCAAGGTTTCTCAAGTAGCCCGGGACCTAACACTCTCCTAACTGGGCCGTATGGGCAATACCAGGAGCCAGTGGGCAAATTACAGGAGCATGAGGCCGACTCACAAACAACTCACTAGTTACCTCCAGCATGTAACCATGCTTGCAATGGGAGGAGGGAGGAGTCTGCGAGTCCCACTCAAGACTGGCTGATATGGCCCAGGCCTCACAGGTGCACCTAAATGTGGCCTGTAGATGGAAAACAGGCACATTTGAATTGGAGTTTATACACCTCCAGGAATCTCTATATATACAAACTGAAAAGACTAGCGTGGTATTAGCAGGAGGTGCTCAAACCCACATGCAGTCGTGCATATATATAGGGGAGCAAATCCTGCACTTGTGGCCCGTTGCTAATGGCGATCCCCAGCAAAAATGCATACGGTGGAGGATGCCCGCAGCGAACCACAAGTACCAAAATAGACATCCCACACAAGGTAGCAATTGTGTGGATGTCATAATCAATATAACAATATAACAAAATAGCAAAGACAGGTACACTCTGCGGTCTTATTAAACCCTCAAACTGATTTTAAAATTGAGAGATTAGTCAACATGTCCTACGGTGTCTAAGACCGGGCACCACGCCAAGGTTTCTCAAGTAGCCCGGGACCTAACACTCTCCTAACTGGGCCGTATGGGCAATACCAGGAGCCAGTGGGCAAATTACAGGAGCATGAGGCCGACTCACAAACAACTCACCAGTTACCTCCAGCATGTAACCATGCTTGCAATGGGAGGAGGGAGGAGTCTGCGAGTCCCACTCAAGACTGGCTGAAGATGTTTGGAACAAACAGGAATCTTCCTAGATCTGGCGACCCAACCAAACTAAGTATTTGGGGGAAAAGGGCTTTGGTAAGAAAGGTGGCCAAGTCACTGTGGCTGAGCTCCAAAGTTCCTGTGTGCAGATGGCAGAAACTTCCAGAAGGTCAACCATCACTGCAGCACTCCACCAATCTGGGCTTTATGGAAGAGTGGTCATAAAAGCCTCTCCTCAATAAAGAAATAAAAAAAACAAAAAAACACATAAAAGATTGCAAAAAAAAGCACCTAAAGGACTATAAGAAACAAGGTTCTCTGGTCTGATGAACCAAATTTGAACTTTTTAGCCTCAATTCTAAGCACCATGTTTAGAGGAAACCAAGCACTGCCCAATACCATCCCTACAGTAAAACATGGTGGTGGCATCATGTTGTGGGGTGCTCTTCAGCTGGGCCAGGGAGTCATGGTTGAAAGAAAGCTGAATAGAGCAAAGTGCAGAGATATTTCAATGAAAACCTGATCCAGAGTCCTCTGGACCTCAGACTGTGCTGAAGGTTTACCTTCTAAAAAGAAAATGACCCTAAGTACACAGCCAAGACAACACAGGAGTGTTCAGGCTGTTTTTATCTACTCCATCCTCCAGGGCCGGACTGGGACAAAAAATAGGCCCGGGCATTTTTACTGAGCAGCCCAATCACATGACCCCCAACAGGCCCCACCCCCTTGCAGTCTCGGGGCGGGGCCAAAACCGGAAGCACAATTGAGAGGCAGGGCCAGCCACCAGTAAGATAGGAAGGCTTCAGCCAACACACAAGCTTCTTTGGGGGTCCCCAGGTGACATTAGGGGTCTTAGTACGATCCGGCCACCTAATCCGGCAGAAAATGAAAGGAATCAACTGGACACAAAGCACAGCATGCAGCGGTTTATGTCCCACTGATTCTCTGCATTTTTCCCAGATTGTGGCCGGATCTCTGCCGTACCCCATTATAGTTAATGGGGCTGGCGGGCATTTTGTCTGCATCCAGCAGTGCCGGATCTAGTGAATTCTCAGCTGGAACAGCCTGCCAGGATCACTAACGCAGATGTGAAAGTAGCCTAATACAGCGCCCCATACCTCTTATATCCAGTGACGTCTCCTCTGATGTAGATGTTCTCTTTCTTCATCTTCTCCATTCAGATCAGACCACCGTGATAATTTCTTTCAGCCATCTCACGTCTCTGCAGAGTTTGACAGACATCTTAGTTTCCTACTTTTCCATCATCCTCCAATTAACATCCCATCATGCACCCCCAATACTGAGAAGCTGTGCTCCCCAAAACTATACTGCAAAAAGAACTGTGCTAAGCTGATGCTGTGCCAGGGTGCCCCCAAAGTAATGGGGCTCCCAAAGTCCCAACAATAGTAATAATTTCTTTGCCAGAGTGCATTTAGTAGTAATAGTGCTCCTACAGTGCCCCCAACAGTAATTGTGTCCCACAAGTAATAATGCTCCCATAGTCCCCCAGTTGTAATAAAGCCCACCATAATGCCCCGATAGTAATAATTCTCTTTATAATGTGTGACAGTAGAACCCCCCCCCCCCCCTTATAATGTGCACCAGTACAAAAAATGCCCCGTTGTGTGGCAGTAAAAAAATAAATACCTCCTCTTAGTGCCCCCAGTAGAGTCAATGTCCCCAGAGTGCCCTCATGTGTTCCAATGACCCGTACTGTGTGCCACTACAAAAAACATTTAGTGCCACCAGTTGAGCTTAGGTGCCCATAGTGACCTTATAATTTGTGCCAGTATAAAATACTCCTATATAGTCCCCCCAGAAGATGCCCCCATAGTGCTCCTTCCCCGTCTCCATAGTGCCCTCCATAATGTGGCACTATAAAATGCCCCCCATAATGCTCCTTTCCTCCCTTCCCCATAGTGGCATCAAAATGGGTGCCAGTATTAAATGCCTCTATATAATGCCCTCATAGTGCTCTTGTCCCCCACTTCTCCATAGTGCCCACCTATAATGCGTGCCAGTATATAGGGCCCCCAGTAGATGCCCCCATAGTGCTCCTTCCCCTCTTCTCCATAGTGCCCCCCCATAATGTGCCAGTATATAGGGCCCCCATAGTGCTTCCCCTCTTCTCCATAGTGCCCCCGTATTGTGCCAGTATATAGGCCCCCCATATTGTGCCAGTATATATGGCCCCATAGTGCTTCCCCTCTTCTCCATAGTGCCGAACCACCCCATATTGTGCCAGTATATAGGGCCCCATAGTGCTTCCCCTCTTCTGCATAGTGTCCCCCCCATATTATGCCAGTATATAGGGCCCCATAGAGCTCCCCCATATTGTGCCAGTATATAGGGCCCCATAGTGCTTCCCCTCTTCTCCATAGTGCCCCCCCCATGTTTGCCAGTATATAGCCCCCCTCCATATTGTGCCAGTATATATGGCCCCATAGTGCTTCCCCTCTTCTCCATAGTGCTGACCCCCCCCCATATTGTGCCAGTATATAGGGCCCCATAGTGCTTCCCCTCTTCTGCATAGTGTCCCCCCCATATTGTGCCAGTATATAGGGCCCCAAAGTGCCCCCCCCCCCATATTGTGCCAGTATATAAGGAGAGCAGTTAGGGCCCCTAGTTGTCTGAATATAGTGTTTAGTAGAAGAGACTCTTTCAGACTGTACGCGTGTTGAAGAGGGAGAAAAGAAACTTATGGGCAGTAAAAAAAAAAGGAGTGGATTCTGGAGCGCCAGGAGGACTATTGGTAAATGACGGAGTGTTTAGGATGGGGTGGGTGGTGGTAGTGATGGGTAGTTACCGAGGCTGCACCCTAAAGCAGTGTACGTAGGTACACTGCAAGATAATTACAGGGATAAAAGCAAGGGAAAATTGTGCTGGAGACTTGCCCTGAGTGGCCCAGGTGGTTGTGGGGAGGGCGGGCAATAGCACAGGGGCGCCAAGGTGAAAGTGAAACGGATGGGATGGGTGTAGTGAGTCAATGGAAGGTTACACCTATACTATTTTGGTTATTGATTCTACTTTACAGTATCGATATATGGCAGAGCATATATCACTGTGTTTATATTCGTTTTAGTTATTGATTCTGTTTCACAGTCTCGATATATGGCGGAGCATGTATCACTGTGAGAGTACTTTAAAATATTAAACGGTGTAAAAAATTTTTAAACGAAGGGGGACTTACTTCACCATGGAGGGAGGTATAGGATAAGCATAATACACCTATACCCGCTCCTCCCCCGCCGAGATCGCTCGTCAGATAGTATGAACTTTCCTCCACGTCCCAAAGAATGGTAATCAAGGTTCCAAATGGAGAGTTCTTTATTGCATGAATAAAAGCTCAACGCGTTTCAGGGTATCTCCCTTTTCTCAAGAGCAGTGCGAATTAAAACACATCACCATGGTGATGTGTTTAGCTTTTAGCTTTATATTTAGTCCGTCTGGACTCACAATTGAAGTCAATGGGGACGGATCCGTTTGTACTGGCTCCGCTTTGAGACGGATCCGTTTAAAACGTTTACGTCTCTGCGCATGCCCAGTAATTTCCTTCCCCTCCCATCATCGTCGGCCATCTTGGATCATCAACTTGCTGAACACTGGTAAGTATAGTAAGTTTTGTCTTTCTTATTTTTTATATCTATTTATCTATCTATCACTGGAGGCGGGCTGCTGGCACTAGGGGGGTGTGTGTGGCTGGAACAGTGTGGGGTGCTGGCACTGGGGGTGGGGGCTGGCTTTATGGTGGCTACTGGCTTTGGGGGATGGCTGTTGGCACTGGGTTGGGGGGTTCTGGCACTTGGGGGAGTTGGAACTGTGGGGTCTGCTGGCACTGGGGGGGCTGTGGCACTGCGGGGGGGCTGCTACTGTGGGGGCTGCTGGCACTGGGGGGGCTGGCTTTATGGGGGCTACTGGCTCTGGGGGTGGCTGATGGCACTGGGGTGGGGGGCTGCTGGCACTGGGGGTGTGTGTGGCTGGAACTGAGGGAGCTGCTGGCACTGGGGGGGCTGCTGGCACTGCAGGGGGGGCTGGAACTGTGGGGGCTGCTGGCACTGCGGGATTGTGAGTGGCTGGAACTGTGGGGGCTGCTGGCACTGTGGGGGGGGGGCTGGAACTGTGGGGACTGGCTTTATGGGGGCTACTGGCTCTGGGGGTGGCTGATGTCACTGGGGTGGGGGGCTGCTGGCACTGGGGGGGGCGTGGCTGGAACTGTGGGGGCTGTTGGCACTGGGGGGGCTGCTGGCACTGCGGGGGGGGGGGGTGGTGGCTGGAACTGTGGGGGCTGCTGGCACTGGGGGGGCTGGATTTATGGGGGTTACTGGCTCTGAGGGTGGCGATGGCACTGGAGTGGGGGGCTGCTGGCACTGGGGGGGTTGGAATTGTCGGGCTGCTGGCACTGGGGGGCTGTGGCTGGAATTGTGGGGGATGCTGGCACTGGGGGGCTGCTGGCACTGCGGGGGTGTGTGTGGATGGAACTGTGGGGGCTGATGGCACTGGGGGGATTCTGGCACTGCGGGGGGGGGGTGGCTGGAACTGTGGGGGCTCCTGGCACTGGGGGGGCTGATGGCACTGTGGGGGGTTGGTTGGAACTGTGGGGGCTGCTTGCACTGGGGGGGCTGAGGGCATTGTTGGGGGGTTGGTTAGAACTGGGAGGGCTGATGGCACTGTGGGGGGCTGCTGGCACTATGGGGGGCTGCTGTCTCTGGGGGTGATTATGGCACTTGGGGGGATTATGGCACCTGTCTGATAATTTTTTTAAATTATTTTATTATTAGGGTCTTCAAAAAAAAAAATCATAGAAAGTTCTGAGGTGGGCAAGCACCAATTTATCTTGTAAAGATTAAGTATTAAAAAAAAAACATTTTGTTGATATATGTGGAAATAATGCTCTAAACAAGTTCCTTTAACGTTATATGCATTTTGTCTGGTATTATGTTGCGTACAGATGTCATCAAAGAAACAAACCATTGATTGGAAACACCCACCCAGAAGGCGCCGTTGTATTCAAAGGCCGGTAAGTATAAAATCAACGCTTGGAGTTTGTACTGTTTGATTCGTTGCATCCCTAGCAGGTTTCAGATTTTAGGCAGGAAGGGTAGCTGTGGATCTCTAATAAATGCATTCAAACATATAGAGTGCAGTTCAATCCCTCGGGATGACATGAATCAACATGTGAATCACATTCAGTACCAGAGATCACATCCCGCTACCTACCCATTGCTGAGAGTTTTAACCATTCGATCCCAAGAGGTTATATGTCATTTTAGCATTCATAATAAAGACTTAGTTTTAGTAAATTGTCAGTGAGGTTGCAGAAACACGCTAAGGTCCTAGAGACCACCTAATTTTTCTTTCCTCTCCAATTAACAGCGTGGCAACCTCCTGTGGGATCCTATTGTTTGTTAATAGTATTAATCAGTTTGATGGACTCAATGACGCCCGAGCAGTTGCATGAGTTTAAGATCATGCTAGAGAATGGGTCATGGCAAATTATGCACTGCCCTCAACATCATAGTGTACAATGATTCTCTGCAAGTCAAGCTGCCCGCGGCACTATTGTCTAGCACTAATAGATCATATGAGTGCGGGACAATAGCCCAGTGTGCGGCACAACATGGTCAGCATCATGATGCTCTGTACTCCCGTACGCACGATCAATGACGATCAGCGACATATGGCCCGCTAACGAACACTATACATCTTTTAGTGCATATAGTCGTGTACAAGAGTCCGAAAGGTGTGGTCTGTGATCAAAGCTAAAACCGGACTGACTTTGAATTTCAACAAGATGGCCCCGGAGAAATTAGGAGCATGACAACCCTGGGGATCTGAATACATGAAGAGGGGGGACCCTTTGAGATGCTACTCATTCCAAAATGGATACGCTAAACTGATGCAAAAACGGAAACGAACGTGACAAACAGATCCGCATTACAGACGGATCCGTTTGTACGGATCCGTCTGAATGGCTTTCGTTTGTCTCCGTTTAGTCATTTTATTGACGGATCCGTTTCAAATGCGTTTCAAACTGATCCATGAAACGCCAGTGTGAAAGTAGCCTAATATGTGATATATATCACCACAATTCTAGAGTAAAATTCTGTCTCAAACTACTGTAAGCCAACGAATAGTTGGTATAGAGTTAGACAAAAGTTGCTATCCCTAAACCACATTTATCATCCTGCCTGAGCCACTATGATATCTGGTGCAGGTCTAGATACAGTATGTAGCCTAAATTTGTGCTATCTAGAGGATTAATCTGTGCGAATATTTTTTGTGAATTTTAACTTCTACAAATAACATTAAAGGAAACGGATTACCTAAAGACAGAAAAGTATAGAAACAGCATTCTTTGCAGAAATATTTGCTGGTATAGTTTAATAACTGAATACTTAATGACTTTTTTTGCTATTTTCTGCTCCCAAGACGTCAACCGTATGGGAAGTTTCACCCGTCTTTCATCTAATTAATTTTACGCAGTAGATATAATGTTTGTACCCTTCAGTTTTGTCTTAAGAATTGGAAAGATTTAATCTGTATTAATAGCTATAATGCTTTTAAAAACTATGGAAATATTTTATAAGAATTATTGGAAAACTATTACATTTGAATACTGCTAAAATTATTATATTAAGTATAAAGGCAAGTTATTTACAGTTTCCTTTCACATAAGTTTTTAAAAACCAATCACCCATAAAATTAAACCCGAAGAGAATAACATTGATTATCTAGTCACTATGGCACATGCCAAGTGGAGGAATTTATTAGGTAGCAAGTGAAAAGTTAGTTCTTGAAGTTGATATGATGGAAGCAGAAAAATGGGCAAGATGACTAGGTCATAGCATCTCCAAAGCAACACTGATGCACATAAGGCTAGTCTGTCTGGTCTGAACCCAGACGAGCAGCTTTTTTCACTGCTGATAACATTAATGCTGCTTATGATAGAAAGGTGTCAGAACACAGTGATTCGCAGCTTGCTGCATATCAGGCTGCATACCGACAGACTTGTTGAAGTGTTCATTACTGACACTTGTCCACCACCAAAAGCGTCTATGCTGAGCGTGTGAGCATTGGAACTGAACTATAGAGCAAATGGAGAAGGTAGCCTGGTCTGATGACTCACGTGGCTGGCCAAATGCCTGTAAGTTGTTTTCCTGGGGTAGAGATGTCACGAGGTCAGAAGTAGATAAGCCAGAAGCATTGTGATGCTCTGGGCAGTGTTCTGCTGGCATACCTTGGGTAATATATTCATTGTAATCAAATTCTCAGTGTAAGTGATTTGAATCAGAGTCAATCAGGCTTCTGACCTTGTGTCCAATCCCAGAGCTAGGTGGGATTTAAGACTGCTGAATCCTGATCAACTTGCCTTTGATTTCATTTGTATCAGGGCTCTATACTGTGCAATATCCAATTAACTATCCTGGTAAACTGTCTTCTGCCTTGTTTTTGGATTTACCCTATGGCTACTGTTCCTGCTTATATTAACTCTCCTGGTGATGTGACTATATCCTGGTTTTGACCCTGCTTGATGACTTTTGTTCCCTTTGTATCTCCTTGGTCATTCTGGAAGGTCCACCACTAGTGTTCCTACACTATTTCCCTGTTACCAACTTGGTTGTCATAACCTGGGTCCTTAGCAGCAAAGTCTATCCGACCTTACAGTGGGCTCTGGTGAAGTATTTAGGGGTAGTTTTAGCTTCCTACGCAGGAGTAGGTTTGGCAGACTGGTTGCAGTTTTGGGTTTCAGCTGTGGTCCAGATGATGATCCTAGTTCATCCTAACACTGCCACAATGCAAAAATTGTTCAGTAATGGATTGGGAAACATGAGTTCAAAATGTTGATTGGGCTGCTAAATTCCCCAGATTTCAATCTAATCAAGTATCCATGGAATGTCCTGGAAAAACAAGCCCAATCCATGTAGGCCCCAGCTCGCAATTTACAGGACGATCATAAAAATTAAGCATATTTGCCAATTACATGCTGCTAAAAAATAATAATCCAGTGAAGAATTATGAGATGTACTCAAACAGTATGTCGCCACCTGATGTTAAAAAACTGTATAGCAATTTGCACGTCTATCTAATGCTGTCATTCAAGCTCGATCACTTTCTGCACAGTTCACTTCAGAGCTAAAATAAATTACTTGTTCCCTATGTTCATTGCAGAGGAGCTAATAAAAATGTCTGTCTTCCCTGCAGACTCTATTAGCTGTTTCCATTTAAAGTGTGGTGGGCAAAAAACAATGGTAGAGACAGCTGGGTGAGGAGACGGTGAGAGTAGTGTGCACGTGCCAACTACCATCTCTCTTCCTGCTGCTGCTTTGCCATAAACAGCAGCGGTGAGAAAGTAGAGACACAGGAGACAGCACTGCTGTCTCCTCATAGAGCTAATCGGCGGAAGTGCCGGGTGTCGGACCCCTCCAATTTGATATTGATGTCCTATACTGAGAATAGGTCATCATGGAGGTGGAAAGGGGTAATGCACGTGTTTTTTATCTGGTACAACTCTTCTCCTTGCCCCTTGTTCTAAATACAATTGGGCAGGGCAACCATAAGGCAAGATGAACTTCTTCCACAAGGCCTGAGCTGCTGACTTTGTTTAAGTGGTCTGCAATGATTTATAAATACTCGTTACCTTGCAGAGATTCTTCTGGCGTCAGATAATCTATTAACACCGGGTTCAAGGAATAGAAGGTATGGATTTTGCCTGTTGGGACTTGCTGTTCTCCACCCATGGATAGGTTGCAAACTTTGTCAGCTCCTGCAGACCTCTAACTGGGGTCTCTGTAGTAAAGGATGGCTATAAAACCTCTGTAGACAGGTAAAAGGTTTGCTGGTCCAAAGTGATCCTTCTTCTCATGCATACACTCAAAAATAACTCACCTCGCTCTTTAGAAATACAATTTTCAAAATAAGGCCTACTTCAGTTGGCCCTTTCACTCATCGCTGTAGCAAACTTTGCATGGAGGGTCAGCCAGACTCACTGCTTATGTGTCACCGCCACTTCTGTGAGAAGGTCTGACAGACATCCTTTTCTACCTCTTGCAGGATGTTCTTTGTTTTGGTTTCACTTTGTCATCTCATTTCCTTCTCCCAGGTGTCACCTATTTAGACTAATCCTCTTTCCTTTATATTCCCTCCCATACTGCCTCACTTTGCGGTTTATACTACTTCCTGGATTGAAGTGGACACTGCTGGAGACTTCTGTTGCTGCTTGTTCAGATAAGTCCTTTCATGTTTTGTGTTTCCTTGCTGGCTTGATTCTAGGTGACCCTGACTCCCTCCGTATTAAGTGCAGGTCGTGTCCCCTCACTATTATAAGGTTTTCAGGTGTCACACAGTCTAGGTACGAGGGCATGCAATCGTCTACCTCTGAGACCCTTGTATGTGCTTAGCAGTCAGGGTGAGCTCTTAGGGTTTTATAGGGGTCACCTTTATGCTCCTTAGTTTGGGATCAAGCCAGTCGGATGTTTATCCATAACTTCCAGCTATCTGCAAAATCATCCGTGACATTATAAACCGCCATAACCGTCTTAGGCATGGATCCGGTTTCAGCCTTGATTGACCGCATGCAAGGTCTTTCACTGGAGGTAGCAGATCTCCGTAAAACTGTGTCTCAGTTTCAGGTGACCGGTTCTGCTTGCGTTCATGGAGTTTGTTCCGAGCCTAAGATCTCGCTTCCGGATACGTTTTCCGGGGGTAGTGAGAATTTTGTTCGCTTTAGAGAGGCTTGCAAACTCAATTTTTGCCTACTTCCCCATTCCTCTGGTGATGAGGAGCAGAGGGTGGGGATCATCCTCTCGCTCCTCAGGGATAATGCTCAGTCTTGGGCCTTTTCGCTGCCGGTGGGGGCACGGCCGTTCCGATCGATGGATGAATTTTTTGTAGCCCTGGGGCAGATATATGATGACCAGGATCGTATTGCCCTGGCTGAATCTAAACTGCGTCTTTTATGCCAGGGTAAACAGTCCGCAGAGATATATTGTTCAGAATTTCGGAGATGGGCAGCTGATACTGGTTGGAACGATGCTGCACTCCGAAGTCAATTTTGCCATGGTCTTTCGGAGGGATTGAAAGATGCATTTGCTTTTCATGAGAGAACTGCCTCGTTGGAGTCTGCCATGTCTCTAGCTGTTCGTATTGACAGGTGTCTTAGAGAAAGAGGAGAGACCACTCCTTCCTGTCATATTAAGTCCAAGGACAGTGGGGCGGTCTCATTCAGTGCGCAGGGGCCTCAGTCTCTCTCAATCTCTTCTGAACAGGAGGCCATGCAGCTGGGTTTGCTTGCCTCTGATAGTAGAGGATTCAGCTCTCAGAGGAGGGTTTGTTTCTGTTGTGGGGGTATAAATCATTTGGCTAATGTTTGCCCCTCTAGGAGATTCAGGGAGTTTTCTGAGGCTAATAAAGAAACAAAAATAAAAAAACCCTCTAAAAACTTTCCATTTGCAACTATTGGCAAGGTTGATGCGGAAATTGAAGGTTTGCCGTTTGCTTGTAGTTCCCGTTTTCTCCTACCTGCCAGGGTGGCGCTAGATAGCAAGAACATTGTTTGTGAGATTTTTGTAGATAGTGGAGCAGCTGTCAATCTCATGGATAATCAATTTGCTATAACACATGGTTTCCAGGTATGCACTTTGGAAAAGGATATACCTGTTTTTGCTATCGATTCCGCTCCACTTTCTCATCATTAAATCGTTAAAGGGCATAGTTCACAATATTCGTTTGACTGTGGGTGATTCTCATGTTGAGGATATGTCATGTTTCCTCCTAAGCGGATTACCTACTCCTCTAGTGTTGGGGCTACCCTGGCTCACTAAACATAACCCCACCATTGATTGGCAAGCAAGGCAAATAAATAGTTGGAGTGACTTTTGCAGAGAGAATTGCCTCACAGCGTCTCTTTCAGAGGTTTCTACCAAGACTGTACCATCTTTTCTCTCTGAATTTTTGGATTTGTTTTCCGAGAGTGGTGTCCAGGAGCTGCCCCCTCACCGGGAGTACGATTGCCCTATTAATCTCATCCCAGGCGCCAAGCTGCCAAAATCACGTTTATACAATCTCTCCAGGGCCGTCTTTAATATTGATTGGACCCTGTGCAAAAATTTACTAGGGCCCCCTGGATCCCGCCCCCCCCCCCCCCGCACTTTGCTGTACTTGCTATACAGCAGCACTACCTGTCACGTCCAGAGCCTCCAGGTGACATCTCCTCTCTGTCATCATCTTCTCTGTAGATCTTCTCTCTCATCATCTTCTCCACTCGGTCTGGACAACTTCTCTTAGCCGCCTCGTCTCTGCAGAGTGTGACACACAGACATCTTAGCTTCCTCACATTCTATCATTATCCCCCAACTGGAGTCCCCACAGTGTTATCCTGCTGCTTGCTTTGTCCCCCCCCCCCCCAGGGGTGTAGCTATAGGGGGTGCAGAGGTAGCAGTCGCTACCGGGCCCAGGAGCATGAAGGGGCCCAAAGACACTTGTGCCGCATAAGAAGACACACAAAGCACTGAGGGAAGGGGGGCCCAAGCTGAACTCTTGCACCGGAGCCCATAAGCCTTTAGTTACGCCCCCCCCCCCCCCCCCCAAATACTATCCTGAAGAAACATTACTGCCCCCCATGCTAATAGTGCTCCTCATAGTCCCACCAATAGTAATTCCCTTCTAGAATGCCCTCAATAGTAACACTGCCCCAACCGTGATAATGCTCCTCAACAATGCCCCCATTATTAGAAGAGCCCTCCCATATTAATAATACCCTCACAGAGTCCCCAGTAGAAATAAGGCCCCCTATTGTTCCCCCAGTGGTAATAAAGCTCCCTACAGACCCCTCAGTAGTAATAAGGCCCCCATAGTGCGCTTAGTAGAAATAAGGCGGATCTATAAGACCCTCCTATAGAGCCCCCAGAAGTAATAAGACCGCCTATAATGTCCCCTGGATCTGTAGTGCCCCCTGCAGTTATAATCCTCCCTCCACCATACAGTCCCATGTAAATAACAACACCTCCCCCACAGCCGCCTCCAACGCACAATCCAATGTAAACATCACCCCCTAAGGCTTCTTTCACACTTGCGTTCGTGCGGATCTGTCCTGTACTTGTACAGGATGGATCCGCACCGATAATACAAACGAATGCATCCGTTCTGGACCGATTCGTTTGTATTAGATTAGAATTTCTAAGTCCCAATACGGATCCGTCCTGACTTACATTGAAAGTCAATGGGGGACGGATCCGTTTACAATTGCACCATTTTGAGTCAATGCAAAGGGATCCGTCCCTATTTACTTACATTGTCAGGACGGATCCGTTTGGCTCCGCAAGGCCATGCGGACACAAAAACGCTGCTTGCAGCATTTTGGGGTCCGCCTCCAAAACGGAACGGGGGGCCGTACGGAGCCGAACGAATGCATTCTGAATGGATCCGCATCCATTCAGAATGCATTAGGGTTAAACTGATGTATTTGGGGCTGCTTGTGAGAGCCTTGAAACAGATCTCACAAGCGGATCCCCAAACGCAAGTGTGAACGTAGCCTAAACATTAAGTTCCATGTACATAAACATCATTCCCCGCCACATCCACTTTCAACATACAGTCCCATGTAAATAACATCACTCCCTCCCCCAGCCACCTCAAGCACACAGTTCCATGTCAATAACATCCCTCCCTTCAGCCCTAACATACATCCCAGTTAAATAACTACAACTCCCAGCATTGCTCTGCCTCTCCCTGTCCCTTCACTTACCTCTCCAGTCCTCATCAGACATCAGCATTAGGCTCCTCCTCCTCTTCACTCCGGTCCAACCCTGCACTGGTCACATGATGGTGACATCATCCAGGTCATCCTATCACAGCCTGCTTTGCTGATCACATGACCTGTGATGTCACCACAGGTCCTTCACCTCTACACCCAGTGTATTCGATTCTAGCAGGCAGGCAGGACATTCGGGGCCTGGGACAAAACATCAGGGGCCCAGGCCCTGAATGTTTTAACCTAGCGACGCAGTCACTAATGAATGGGAGTCGGGAAACAGAGCTCCCTTGGGCCCCCAGGAGCAACTGGGCCCGGGGCAGCTGCCCCTTTTGCCCTGTGGCAAAGACGGCCCTGAATCTCTCCCAACCTGAAAGAGTCGCTATGCGTACTTATATCTCTGAGAGCCTGAGAAAGGGACACATCCAACCCTCGAAGTCACCTGTTGCCGCTGTTTTTTTTTTTTTGTTAAGAAAAAAGATGGTTCTTTAAGACCTTGTCTGGATTTCAGGGAGCTGAACTGTATCACAATTCGTGACCCATATCCGCTTCCTCTGATCCGGACCTGTTTAACCAGATTGTTGGGGCTAAAGTTTTTTCTAAGTTGGATTTAAGAGGGGCATACAACCTAGTCAGGGTCAGGGAAGGGGACGAATGAAAGACGGCCTTCAATACCCCTGAGGGTCATTTTGAGAATTTGGTTATGCCCTTTGGTTTGATGAATGCTCTGGCCGTCTTCCAACATTTTGTGAACAGCATTTTTTATCATTTAATGGGGAAATTTGTACTGGTGTATCTAGATAACATTTTGATTTTGTCTCCTGATTTCAAAACTCATAGAGACCACCTACGTCAGGTCTTGCTCATTCTGCAGGAGAATAAATTGTACGCTAAACTGGAAAAATGTGTGTTTGCGGTTCCGGAGATTTGATTTCTTGGTTTTCTTCTCTCCGCTTCTGGTTTTCGCATGGACCCTGAGAAGGTCCGCGCTGTGCTTGATTGGGAGCTTCCTGAGAATCAGAAGGCGCTGATGCGGTTTTTGGGTTTTGCCAATTATTACAGAAAGTTCATTTTTAATTATTCCTCTGTTGTTAAGCCACTCACTGATATGACTAAAAAGGGGGTAGATTTTTCCTCCTCGTCGGTAGATGCGCTTAAGGCCTTTTCTAGTATCAAAGAGAGTTTTTCTCCCGCTCCCATTTTGGTACAACCTGATGTCTCTCTACCTTTTATTGTTGAGGTGGACGCTTCTGAGGTGGGTGTGGGTGCGGTCTAATCTCAGGGTCCCTCTCCTGCCAAATGGCGACCGTGTGCCTTTTTCTCAAGGAAACTCTCCTCCGCAGAGAGAATTACTATGTGGGAGATAGGGAGTTGTTGGCCATCAAATTAGCTTTTGAGGAATGGCGCCATTGGCTAGAGGGAGCCAGACACCCTATTACCGTGTTTACCGACCATAAGAATCTGGCCTACTTGGAATCAGCCAAACGTCTGAACCCGAGACAGGCCAGATGGTCTTTATTCTTTTCTAGGTTTAATTTTGTTGTCACGTTCCGCCCTGGGGTTAAAAATGTTAAGGCGGATGCCCTGTCACGTTGTTTTCCGGGAGGTGGGAACTTTGAAGACCCGGGTCCCATTTTGGCTGAAGGGGTGGTCGTCTCTGCTCTTTATCCTGATTTGGAGGCAGAGGTTCAGGCAGCCCAGGCAGAGGCTCCTGATCTTTGTCCTCCTGGGAGGTTGTTTGTGCCTCTTACTTTACGACACAAGGTTTTTAAGGAGCACCACGATACTGTCCTTGCTGGGCACCCGGGGAGTAGAGCCACAGTAGATCTCATTGCTCGGAGATTCTGGTGGCCGGCTCTTCGTAAGACGGTTGAGGGTTTTGTGGCAGCCTGCGAGACCTGCGCTCGTGCCAAGGTCCCTCATTCACGGCCATCGGGTTCTCTCCTCCCGTTACCCATTCCTTCCCGTCCTTGGACGCATCTGTCCATGGACTTCATTACGGACCTACCTCGTTCCTCGGGGAAGACTGTAATTCTGGTGGAAGTCGACCGTTTTAGCAAAATGGCGCATTTCATTCCCTTTCCTGGGTTTCCCAATGCTAAGACGTTGGCGCAAACATTTGTTGATCACATTGTTAAATTGCATGGCATTCCTTCAGACATTGTTTCTGATAGGAGCACGCAATTTGTTTCCAGATTCTGGAAGGCCTTCTGTTCTCGCTTGGGGATTCAGTTGTCATTTTCTTCTGATTTTAACCCGCAGTCGAATGGTCAGACCGAACGCGTCAATCAGAATCTGGAGACATATCTGCGCTGTTTTGTGGCGGAGAATCAGGAGGATTGGTATTCTTTTTTGTCCCTTGCTGAGTTTGCTTTAAATAACCGTCGCCAGGAGTCCTCTGATAAGTCACAATTTTTTGGTGCATATGGGTTTCATCCACAGTTTGGGACATTCTCTGGAGAGGGGTCTTCTGGTTTACCTGATGAGGAGAGATTTTCCTCGTCTTTGTCATTTATTTGGCAAAAGATTCAGGGTAATCTGAAGAGGATGAGTGAGAGATATAAGCGTGTGGCGGATAAGAGACATGTGCCTGGTCCGGACCTGAATGTGGGTGATCTGGTGTGGTTGTCTACAAAGAATATCAAACTGAAGGTTCCCTCCTGGAAGTTGGGTCCTAAGTTTATTGGGCCTTACAAGATCTTGTCCGTCATCAATCCCGTTGCCTTCCGTCTTGATCTTCATCAGACTTGGAAGATCCATAATGTTTTTCATAGGTCCCTATTAAAACCTTATGTCCAACCCACTGTACCCTCCTCTTTGCCTCCTCCTCCGATTTTTGTTGATGGTAATCTTGAATTCCAGGTCTCTAGGATTATGGATTCTAGCATTATCTGCGGTTCTCTCCAATACCTTGTTCATTGGGAGGGTTATGGTCCTGAGGAGAGGATGTGGGTCCCAGTGGCGGACATTAAGGCCACTCGTCTCATCAAGGCTGACAGACGTCCTTTTCTACCTCTTGCATGATGTTCTTTGTTTTGGTTTCACTTTGTCATCTCATTTCCTTCTCCCAGGTGTCACCTATTTAGACTAATCCTCTTTCCTTTATATTCCCTCCCATACTGACTCACTTTTCGGTTTATACTACTTCCTGGATTGAAGTGGCCACTGCTGGAGACTTCTGTTGCTGCTTGTTCAGATAAGTCCTTTCATGTTTTGTGTTTCCTTGCTGGCTTGATTCTAGGTGACCCTGACTCCCTCTGTATTAAGTGCAGGGAGCCGGTGGTCGTGTCCCCTCACTATTATAGGGTTTTCAGGTGTCACACAGTCTAGGTACGAGGGCATGCAATCGTCTACCTCTGAGACCCTTGTATGTGCTTAGCAGTCAGGGTGAGCTCTTAGGGTTTTATAGGGGTCACCTTTATGCTCCTTAGTTTGGGATCAAGCCAGTCGGATGTTTATCTATAACTTCCAGCTATCTGCAACATCATCCGTGACATTATGTCCCTCAATAAGCCATCTTCTTACAGCCCCTACTTGATTGTCCTGCAGTTGCTTGCTTCTCCACCCTTTAGTAGTCCACTCTATACCTGGAGTTGTTTTTGGTTCTGATACAGCTTTTCCCAAGCCATGGTAGGCCTGCACCACTTTATCATCAATGAGCATATGGTTGGCAGCCTGTACAGTATGTTCTCTAGCTATTCATCAATGGCTGTTTTCAATTGCTGTTTTATAGGGCATTCCTGTTGCTAGAGGCTGATCGTACCATACCTTGTAGAACTTGCTGAGTGTGGCCAACCACCGTTGATTTTTACGGCTCCCTGTCTGTCATTGTTTAAATGCACTAGGAAATTGTCAATCCACAGTGCAAAATGTTCCTTCGACAAGATGTCAGCAAATTTCTCAGTAACAGCCCACACCACTACCCAAACAGTTCTAGATTAAACAAACAGTAGTTTGATATTTTTGCATTTAGCTCCCCTATATACAACTCTATCAATCTCTGGAAGGTTGCTAGGGCACTGGAGAGACCAAACAGCATGCGAAGAAACTCAATTGATTGGTTTGATTGCAGCTGTGTTTTCTCTATATTTCTCATCAATGAGCACCTGCCGGTATCCACTAGCTAAGCCCAGAGCAAAGAAGTACTAGAGCTTCCAGGGAATTCTCAGGACAATAGATAAGCATCCCACACTGTACATGCATTCACACACCTATAATCCACACAAAACCAAAGGCTCCTGTCCATTTTCACCAACATGATAGGGGATGCCCTTATTCTGTCTGATGTGGCTGTTCAGCATTTATTTCAGTATCCCCTTGGCCTTTTAGTACAGTGCTGTAGGAATGTGACTCACAAATAAGCTTGGCATCCCCAATTAGGATCTCATGAGAATGGTATCTCCTCTCAATCCTTGGCTGGTGCCGTTTGGCAAGAGCATCAATACCACATTGGCAGTCAGGGTTTCTAGTGGTCTGAAGGGGAGAAAACTTACTCATGGTTAAGGACAATATACTTTCTCTGAAAGGTGTAGGTGTCAGCATGTACCATACTGCACCAATATTATTTTAAATATGACCAACTGGAATGAGTGCTGGACAAAGTATTTCTATGTACAGTCAGGTCCATAAATATTGGACATCAACACAATTGTAACATTTTTGGCTCTATACACCACCACAATGGATTTGAAATGAAACAAACAAGATGTGCTTTAACTGCAGACTGTCAGCTCCAAGTATTTGCTAAGGAGCATTTAAACTAGGAAAGGGGGGCAAAAGGGTCATAATCCAGCAGTCCGACTGCCCCCCGGACAATGCCAGAAGATGCCAGTAGCACAGAGGTTAAGAAATGACAAGCTCAGATTCTTGTCTACAAATGCTCGTAGTTTAGGGAATAAGATCAATGAATTTGAGGCTATAATGGCATCTGAGAATATAGATTTAGTGGCTGTTACTGAGACATGGTTCAATGGGAGTAATGACTGGGATATAACAATACTAGGGTTCTCTCTATATAGGAAAGACAGAGAAGGCAAGAAAGGGGGAGGGGTGGCTCTGTATGTGAAAGATAGCATAAAATCTAATTTAATACAAGTTAGCGAGACCAATTTAGAGTCAGTTTGGGTTACCTTGCAGCTTGATAATTATAAGGTAACTCGTGTAGGTGTGATATATAGACCACCTAGCCAAGTCAAAGAATTAAATGATCTACTAGTTGAGGAAATAGCTAAAATGACATTGAAAGGGGAAGTTATCATTATGGGAGACTTTAATCTTCCTGATGTAAACTGGAAAACAAAAATAGCTAGTTCTGCCAGGAGTACAGATATTCTAAATTCCCTACTGGCATTATCTGTACAGCAAGTAGTTAAAGAGCCAACCCGGAAGGAGGCCATTTTAGATTTAGTATTCACAAATGGGAATTTGGTATCTGATATTACTGTAGGGGAAAGCTTGGGATCTAGTGATCACCAGTCAGTGTGGTTTACTATAAGTACAGTGACTGAGTCACACCACACAAAAACAAAAGTTTTAGATTTTAGAAAAACTGACTTTTCTAAAATTACATTAGTGGTATACGAGTCCCTATCAGATTGGAACAATTTCAATGGAGTCCAGGAGAAATGGGACTACTTAAAAGTGGCACTATTGAAGGCAACAGATAATTGCATTAGGCTTGTCAGTAAAAGCAAAAAAAGGAAGAGACCACTGTGGTACTCAGCAGAAGTGGCCAAAATAATTAAAAACAAAAAGATAGCATTTAGTAATTATAAAAAAAAAACGAGGATGACAGGCAAATTTATAAGATTAGGCAGAGAAAGGCCAAACAAGTTATAAGAGCTTCTAAAGCACAGGCAGAAGAGAAATTAGCTCAGTCAGTGAAAAAAGGCAATAAGACATTCTTCAGATACATAAATGAAAAAAGGAAACTAAAACAAGGAATTAACAAATTAAAAACAAAAGAAGGAAGGTATATGGAAGAAGATAAAGAACTAGCTGACTGCCTTAATGAATACTTCTGTTCAGTTTTTACAAAGGAAAATGAAGGAAAAGGACCTCAGTTAGGAAGGAAGACTAATGAATCTTTTGATGCATGTGTCTTTACAGAGGAAGAGGTTCTAAGTCAGCTGTCTAAAATTAATACAAATAAGTCACAGGGGCCTGATGGGATACACCCAAAGCTATTAAAAGAGCTTAGCAGTGAACTAGCAAAACCATTAACAGATTTATTTAACCAATCACTGGTAACAGGAGTCATCCCAGAAGATTGGAAATTAGCAAATGTTGTGCCCATTCACAATAAAGTTAGTAGGGAGGAATTGGGCAACTATAGCCAGTAAGCCTGACATCAATAGTGGGGAAATGAATAGAAACCTTACTTAAAGGGGTTGGCCACTCTTTAAATACTCTCCACTACAGTGTGGCAGGTAGGGAAAAAATGAAGTTCCTAATATACTTCATTAAACACTTCTGCCTGCTTTTCTTTCAATTATAAGCCACTCCCCCTCAGCCCAGCTCTACCTTGCAGCTGAGTTCATCCATAGCTGCACGCGACATGGAGGAGCTTGAGAGTAAGCTCGTCCATGCGCATGTGCAGTCTGCTCCTGTCAGTGGTCGGCTCCCTGCTGCCCGCTCCAACTGTAATCAGCTGCTTGTTCCCTCTCTACAAACAGCTGATTCCTGTCAGAAGCTGGCTGTAATAAAAACCTTCCGAGTCCCTACTGCAGAAGCTACTTAGTCAATCCCCATCCCCCCCTGCACTACCACCACACAGCCGACCCGCTAAGCCACACCCACCAGTTCAGTTAGACCACGCCCCTGTTCCGTTAGGCCACGCCCCTGCAACCAACAGGGAAAGCAGGACATCTAGCCAGGAACTATGATTTTGTGTGTGTATATATATATATATATATATATATATATATATATATATACTTAACAAAATGACGAGGCAGCACTTCCAGCTTTAAGGTGACAGGGTGAAGACCCCAATAGACTTTAATCCGGCAACGTTTCGGCCTGCTCAATGAGGCCTTTATCAAGCTTGATAAAGGCCTCATTGAGCAGGCCGAAACGTTGCCGGATTAAAGTCTATTGGGGTCTTCACCCTGTCACCTTAAAGCTGGAAGTGCTGCCTCGTCATTTTGTTAAGTATATATCTTGGAGGAGGGGCCGGCCTCTGTGAGGAATTGCACCCAGTGCACAACGTCTGACTGTGCTGCTGCAATATTTGGGATTTTATATATATATATATATATATATATATATATATATTGTGGGGATCCGCTCTGGTAGGCAGTGGTAGCGAGTGCAGTATAGAGGCAACACAGACCGGTCTTGGTGTAAAACACAATGCTTTGTTTATTCACACGGTGCATATTTGTGAAAGACGGTGCAGTTCATAGGGAGGGTGGTCACACACCACAGCAAAATAATAGTTCAAACACAGCAAGTCCCTGCTGCAGGCTACTTGAGGCCTGTTTCAGTCACATAAAGCAAAGTCTATTTAAAGCCAGGAGTAATGTCACCTTTTCTCCTTGGTGAAGTAAGTCCATGAGTCCGGCTCCTAGCCACAGGACATGGATCCCTCCTGGATTCAGCTGCGGGTCCCTGCACACTCCTTTACAGGCCTCAGCACGCAGCCCAGCTCACCTCCACTCCTCACTCTCACAGCCAGAGAACACAGAAGCTCCACACTGAGAACCACACCCTTGTTGCTGGTCAGGTTTTAACCCTTCCCTGCAAAACCTGGCCTGGACCGTGGGGAGACAGGCACCCGCCCGCATATCTGCCTGCTCCCAATAAGAGCCGGCCCGGATCCGTTGTTAACAGCGTAACCGCTGCAAAATGCACTTTTTTTCGGCTCTTACTCCAGCGGGGCCAGGACCCCCGCTGGCACGTACCTCCCGTTTACGACCACCCCAGGTACTCTCCTACATATCCCCCCCCTTTGTTCAATCCTGAAGGGTTGCACACCCTGTTCAATCCTGAACGGTTGGACACACGTACAACAGTGTGCCCGGGACAGGGCATCGGCATTCCCCTGTAAGCGGCCTGCCCTGTGTTCGACACTGAACTTAAAATTCTGGAGGGATAAGAACCACCTGGTGACCCGGGCACTCCCCTCCTTGGCCCGGCTCATCCACTGAAGAGGGGAATGGTCGGTCACCAGACGGAACCTTCTCCCTAACAGATAGTACCTAAGGGACTCGAGGGCCCACTTAATGGCCAGGCATTCTCTCTCTATCACGCTGTACCTGGTTTCCGCTGGGGTGAGTTTGCGACTCAGGAAGACAACAGGGTGTTCCTCCCCACTGATTTCCTGAGAGAGTACCCCTAGGCCCACTCCAGAGGCGTCCGTCTGAACGACAAATTCCCGTGTGAAGTCTGGTGTCACCAAAACCGGGGACCCACACAGAGCCGACTTCAAACGGGAGAACGCCTCTTCCGCCTGCTCATCCCAGCGGACCATCACAGTCTTCCTCCCCTTTAAAAGTCTTGTCAATGGGGCCGCTACTGTGGCAAAGTTGGGGATAAAGCGCCTGTAATATCCTATCATCCCTAGGAACGAACTTACTTGCTTGGTGGTAAGAGGTCTGGGCCAGCTCTTGATCGCCTCAACCTTGTCTACCTGGGGTTTGACAACTCCCCGCCCAATCACGTATCCCAGGTATCGGACCTCCTCGAACCCGATCGAACATTTTTTTGGGTTGGCCGTCAGTCCGGCTTTTCTAAGTGAATCGACTACGGCCTGTACCTTGGGCAGGTGACTCTCCCAGTCCTGGCTAAACACGATGATGTCATCGAGATATGCCGAAGCATATGGACGATGGGGCCGTAGTATGACGTCCATCAATCGCTGGAAGGTGGCTGGAGCGCCATGCAGGCCAAAGGGCAAAACTTAGTACTGAAATAACCCCTCGGGGGTGACAAAGGCAGTCTTCTCCTTTGCCGCCTCCGTGAGAGGCACCTGCCAATATCCTTTTGTGAGGTCGAGGACCGAGAAATAGCGAGCTTTCCCTAGCCGTTCTATGAGCTCGTCTACCCGGGGCATGGGGTAGGCATCGAATTTCGACACTTCGTTGAGCTTTCTAAAGTCATTGCAGAAGCGCAGAGTACCGTCAGGTTTTGGGATGAGGACTATGGGGCTGGCCCACTCGCTCCTTGACTCCTCAATCACCCCTAACCTCAACATCGACCTTACTTCTTCTGAAATGGCCTGTCGCCGGGCCTCCGGTACACGATACGGCTTTAACCGTACCCTGACGTGGGGCTCGGTGACGATGTCATGTCGGACTACCGAAGTTCGACCAGGAAGCTCAGAGAACACGTCCCTATTTCGACTCACCAACTCTTTGGCTTCCTGAGCTTGTTTGGTCGACAGACCACCCGCTATCTTTACCGTGGAGGTGCCCTCCGGGACCTCGGGCGGAGCTGGGATCTTCCCCGCAGACAAGACAGTGCTTGGGCCGTCCCCAATGAGACACTCCCTATCTCTCCACGATTTCAGTAAATTTACATGATATACCTGTTCTGGCTTCCGCCGGCCTGGCTGGGATATCTTGTAATTCACTGGCCCTACCTTCTCTTTCACCTCGTAGGGACCTTGCCACCGTGCCAAAAACTTACTGTCAATGGTGGGGACTAGCACCAGTACCCGGTCACCCGGGTTAAATGTCCGGACCTGGGCACTCCGGTTGTATACCCGGCTCTGTGCCAGTTGGGCGGCCTCCATGTGTTCCCGGACGATTGGTAGGACTGTCTCGATACGGTCCTGCATCTTTTCTATATGCTCTATAATACTCTTGTGTGGGGTGGGCTGTTTCTCCCACGCCTCTTTAGCGATGTCCAGCAACCCTCTTGGCCGTCGACCGTACAATAGCTCGAAGGGCGAGAATCCCGTAGAGGCCTGGGGCACTTCTCGCACTGCGAACAATACGTACGGCAGCAACAAGTCCCAATCCTTTCCGTCTTTGGCTACGGTTCTTTTAAGCATAGTTTTTAGGGTTTTGTTAAAGCGCTCCACTAGTCCGTCGGTTTGAGGATGGTATACGGACGTGTGTAACCGTTTAACCCCTAAAAGCTTGCAGAGCTCCCTCGTCACCTTAGACATGAAGGGTGTCCCCTGGTCGGTCAGGATCTCTTTTGGAATCCCCACTCTTGCGAACATGCCCATGAGTTCTTTAGCTATGAGCTTAGCTGAAGTATGACGTAGTGGGATCGCTTCAGGATATCTGGTGGCATAGTCTAAGACCACCAAGATATGCTGGTGACCTCTGGCCGACTTGTTTATGGGGCCTACCAGATCCATCCCTATTCTTTCGAAGGGGACCTCAATGATGGGCATGGGTACTAGGGGACTGCGATAGTGGGGTTGGGGGCTCGTCATCTGACACACTGGACAGGATTGGCAAAACCTTTTGACCTCCTCATAAACCCCGGGCCAATAGAACCTTTGCAGAATCCGCTCTTGGGTTTTTTTTACGCCCAAGTGTCCTCCCAGCACGTGGGAGTGGGCCAAGTCCAGTACCACACGGCGGTATGGCTGGGGTACCACCAGCTGCTCCACTACCTCGTGCTGCACTTTGTCCACCCTATACAGCAGGTCCTGGTTAAAAGCTAAATGGGGAAACACCGAGTCGGCCCCTGGGTGCTGAGCCACCCCATTTACCACTGTCACCCCTTCCCTCGCCCGCAATAATGTCGGATCCTGGAGCTGGGCGGTCCCGAACGTGTCACGGGATACCTCCAGGTCCGGGATGGACGGGGTTTCCACGGATTCGCCTGCCAACACCTCTAGGGGAAACCTATCGGGATGACACTCTACAGGTGATGTGGTGACCCCTACGGCTGGTATCCCCGCATCGGGATCCTCGGGCACTGGGCCAGATTGTCGTCTGTCCCTAAGGGAAGGCATATCGCTCTTCCATAGAGTCCAGAATAAAGGAAAATCCCTTCCCAGTATGGCGGCATAAGGGATTTGGCGTCCCACCCCGACGACATGCTGCACCTCTTTGCCCAACACGGACATGGTAACCCTGGCAGTGGGGTACTCCCGGCGATCCCCATGGATACAGACAATGGACAGGGTTTGCTTCTCTGGGAGTGTCTCAGACACTAGGGACGCATGCACTAGGGTTACCAGGCTCCCAGAGTCCAGCAAAGCATTAATCGGATGCCCATCGATCAAGACTTGGCACAGAGGTGGCATATCGGCGTCCGGCCAGGCATCTGCGGTACATACAGGCCGGGCAAAGAAAGAGGACCGGCGAGCGAACCCGCAGTCCATGGGTTCAGGTGTTTGAGGACAGTTCGCTGCCCTATGTCCCAGGCCGTGGCAGTGCCAACATTGAATCCCCGTGGTCCCTCCCCGGTCTCTCTTCCCTGGAGTAGGACTAGCCTTCCCCCCCCTTTGTGGTTGGGTCCCTTTTTCCGGATCCCTAGCCTGAGAGGGAGCCTGACGGGATTCCCGTACCTGCGCTGAGTCCCGCACCAAGTCCTGGGTCGCCACATACCTCTCGACTAGGCTTACTAACTGATCCAGGTTGCCGGGGTCTCCCTGACCAACCCAGCGCTGTATGGCCCTTGGCAGGGTCCGCACCAAGCGATCGACCACCACCCGTTCCACCATCTGCGAGGGGCTCAATGTCTCAGGCTGCAGCCATTTTTTTACTAGGTGTAACAGGTCATAGGCCTGGGACCGAGCAGGCCGGGACTCAGAGAAGGCCCACTGGTAGACTCGATGTGCACGCACATAGGTATTAACCCCAAGACGAGCCAACACCTCCCCCTTCAGCCTCTTATAGCTCTTGGCTTCCTCCTGACTGAGGTCGAAGTAGGCCTTTTGTGCGTCTCCCACTAAAAATGGCGCTACTACTTCGACCCACTGTTCTGCAGGTAACCTTTCCTGTTCCGCAGTGCGTTCGAAGACCATCAGGAACGCCTCAATATCATCCTCGGGGCCCATCTTTCTTAACGCTGAGCGCACCTTATCCCGGGCAGCAGGTAGGACTGCGGTTCCCCCTGGGACGGCTTGTTGTTGTAACACACGCATGGACTCCTGCATAGTCGCCAGTTGCTGGGCCAGTAGACTATTCAACTGCCGCTGGTCTCTCAGGGCTTCCTCATGTCTCCGAGTAGCCTCCTCATTACTTTGCACCAAGTGTCTAATGGCTTCCTCCATCTTATCTGGAGCCACAAAACCTGCCGGTTTAATATATGACATACAGTCCAAACAACACAATTTTTCGGCCTCACTGCTGTTTGCCCGCTGAAGCCACCAATTGTGGGGATCCGCTCTGGTAGGCAGTGGTAGCGAGTGCAGTATAGAGGCAACACAGACCGGTCTTGGTGTAAAACACAATGCTTTGTTTATTCACACGGTGCATATTTGTGAAAGACGGTGCAGTTCATAGGGAGGGTGGTCACACACCACAGCAAAATAATAGTTCAAACACAGCAAGTCCCTGCTGCAGGCTACTTGAGGCCTGTTTCAGTCACATAAAGCAAAGTCTATTTAAAGCCAGGAGTAATGTCACCTTTTCTCCTTGGTGAAGTAAGTCCATGAGTCCGGCTCCTAGCCACAGGACATGGATCCCTCCTGGATTCAGCTGCGGGTCCCTGCACACTCCTTTACAGGCCTCAGCACGCAGCCCAGCTCACCTCCACTCCTCACTCTCACAGCCAGAGAACACAGAAGCTCCACACTGAGAACCACACCCTTGTTGCTGGTCAGGTTTTAACTCTTCCCTGCAAAACCTGGCCTGGACCGTGGGGAGACAGGCACCCGCCCGCATATCTGCCTGCTCCCAATAAGAGCCGGCCCGGATCCGTTGTTAACAGCGTAACCGCTGCAAAATGCACTTTTCCGGCTCTTACTCCAGCGGGGCCAGGACCCCCGCTGGCACGTACCTCCCGTTTACGACCACCCCAGGTACTCTCCTACAATATAAAAAAGAAAAGGTATGGCAGCACCATCTTTGGTGAAAACAGATGAAGGGTGCACCAGCCCAATGTGGATATAAGCCAATCCAGATAAACAAAAAATGAAAAAACGGGCAGCACTCCAAGGAGTAAAAATAGAAAAAATACTTTATTTACCCATAAGGATCATGCGACGTTTCGGCTCTAAACAGGAGCCTTCCTTGCTTGAGGAAGGCTCCTGTTTAGAGCCGAAACGTCGCATGATCCTTATGGGTAAATAAAGTATTTTTTCTATTTTTACTCCTTGGAGTGCTGCCCGTTTTTACATTTTATATATATATATATATATATATATATATATATATACATACACTCACCTAAAGAATTATTAGGAACACCATACTAATACGGTGTTGGACTCCCTTTTGCCTTCAGAACTGCCTTAATTCTACGTGGCATTGATTCAACAAGGTGCTGCTAGCATTCTTTAGAAATGTTGGCCCATATTGATAGGATAGCATCTTGCAGTTGATGCCCCATCCAGGGCACGAAGCTCCTGTTCCACCACATCCCAAAGATGCTCTATTGGGTTGAGATCTGGTGACTGTGGGGGCCATTTTAGTACAGTGAACTCATTGTCATGTTCAAGAAACCAATTTGAAATGATTCGAGCTTTGTGACATAGTGCATTATCCTGCTGGAAGTAGCCATCAGAGGATAGATACATGTTCTCATTCTGTTTACGCCAAATTCGGACTCTACCATTTGAATGTCTCAACAGAAATCGAGACTCATCAGACCAGGCAACAAAATTCCAGTCTTCAACAGTCCAATTTTGGTGAGCTCGTGCAAATTGTAGCCTCTTTTTCCTATTTGTAGTGGAGATAAGTGGTACCCGGTGGGGTCTTCTGCTGTTGTAGCCCATCCGCCTCAAGGTTGTGCATGTTGTGGCTTCACAAATGCTTTGCTGCATACCTCGGTTGTAACGAGTGGTTATTTCAGTCAACGTTGCTCTTCTATCAGCTTGAATCAGTCGGCCCATTCTTCTCTGACCTCTAGCACCCACAAGGCATTTTTGCCCACAGGACTGCCGTATACTGGATGTTTTTCCTTTTTCACACCTTTCTTTGTAAACCCTAGAAATGGTTGTGCGTGAAAATCCCAGTAACTGAGCAGATTGTGAAATACTCAGACCGGCTCGTCTGGCACCAATTAAATGCATTGAAGCAACTGCCATGTGATTGGTTGACTAGATAATTGCATTAATGAGAAATAGAATAGGTGTTCCTAATAATTCTTTAGGTGAGTGTATATATATATATATATATATATATATATATATATATATATATAGGTTCTTCTCAAAAAATTAGCATATTCTGATAAAGTTCATTATTTTCTGTAATGTACTGATAAACATTAGACTTTCATATATTTTAGATTCATTACACACAACTGAAGTAGTTCAAGCCTTTTCTTGTTTTAATATTGATGATTTTGGCATACAGCTCATGAAAACCCAAAATATCCTATAGTTTTCTAAACGAGCTATTAACCTAATCATCTGAATCAACTAATTAACTCTAAACACCTGCAAAAGATTCCTGAGGCTTTTAAAAACTCCCAGCCTGGTTCATTACTCAAAACCGCAATCATGGGTAAGACTGCCGACCTAACTGCTGTCCAGAAGGCCATCATTGACACCCTCAAGCAAGAGGGTAAGACACAGAAAGAAATTTCTGAACGAATAGGCTGTTCCCAGAGTGCTGTATCAAGGAACCTCAGTGGGAACGAAAAAGTGTGGCAGAAAATGCTGCACAACGAGAAGAGGTGACCGGACCCTGAGGAAGATTGTGGAGAAGGACCGATTCCAGACCTTGGGGGACCTGCGGAAGCAGTGGACTGAGTCTGGAGTAGAAACATCCAGAGCCACCGTGTACAGGCGTGTGCAGGAAATGGGCTACAGGTGCCGCATTCCCCAGATCAAGCCACTTTTGAACCAGAAACAGCGGCAGAAGCGCCTGACCTGGGCTACAGAGAAGCAGCACTGGACTGTTGCTCAGTGGTCCAAAGTACTTTTTTCGGATGAAAGCAAATTTTGCATGTCATTCGGAAATCAAGGTGCCAGAGTCTGGAGGAAGACTGGGGAGAGGGAAATGCCAAAATGCCTGAAGTCCAGTGTCAAGTACCCACATTCAGTGATGGTCTGGGGTGCCATGTCAGCTGCTGGTGTTGGTCCACTGTGTTTTATCAAGGGCAGGGTCAATGCAGCTAGCTATTAGGAGATTTTGGAGCACTTCATGCTTCCATCTGCTGAAAAACTTTATGGAGATGAAGATTTCATTTTTCAGCACGACCTGGCACCTGCTCACAGTGCCAAAACCACTGGTACATGGTTTACTGACCATGATATTACTGTGCTCAATTGGCCTGCCAACTCTCCTGACCTGAACCCCATAGAGAATCTGTGGGATATTGGGAAGAGAAAGTTGAGAGACGCAAGACCCAACACTCTGGATGAGCTTAAGGCCGCTATCGAAGCATCCTGGGCCTCCATAACACCTCAGCAGTGCCACAGGCTGATTGCCTCCATGCCACGCTGCATTGAAGCAGTCATTTCTGCAAAAGGATTCCCGACCAAGTATTGAGTGCATAACTGAACTTAATTATTTGAAGGTTGACTTTTTTTGTATTAAAAACACTTTTCTTTTATTGGTCGGATGAAATATGCTAATTTTTTGAGATAGGAATTTTGGGTTTTCATGAGCTGTATGCCAAAATCATCAATATTAAAACAAGAAAGGGCTTGAACTACTTCAGTTGTGTGTAATGAATCTAAAATATATGAAAGTCTAATGTTTATCAGTACATTACAGAAAATAATGAACTTTATCACAATATGCTAATTTTTTGAGAAGAACCTGTATATACACCTTTACCTTGGAGTGCTGCCAGCTTTTTGGAGGGTACAGCGTATTCCAAGAAAGATGAGGTCCAATTTACGCCCCAATTTATTTTCTGGTTGTCCATCCTTTTGCAAAAGATTTGAAAATCTATCAAACCGGTATGCACTGGACTTTATATTACTGAATATTGAATACTTACAAGGCGAACTGTCAAATGTTACACTTGAATTGACAAATGTTGAACAACAATTGATTAATTTGTCCTCAGCTGAGGAATATGGGACATTTCATGATTTATTTTCTACTCAACTTCAGAGTTTCCGCACTGATATGGAGGAGGGTAAACGTTTCAAGTGGAACCGTGATTCCGATGATTATAAAAAGGGCAACATCTATTCCTGGCAATCCGATGATAAGAATGTCCAGATTAGCAAGGATACATGGAAAAAGAGAAAAAGAACCACTCAAGTTGCATCTTCTATAGATCAATCTTTTTTAAGGGTAAAGGAAGAGTTGCCTGGAAACAGCGCATCCGGCGTGGAGGTCGTAGACACAGAAGATCTCAAAAAGCTGCGCAACAACAAGCCACAACCACCTCCTAGCTGGAACGCACCGTCCAGGAAGAAATGATTGTAGTAAACCTTTCATCTAAGGACTTACATTCACAAGTGAGTGTACTCAGTAAGGGACTTTCTTTTTGCCCTAAAATTACTGCAAATTGGTTTGAGCTTGATTTTGATTTGCATGCTTTTTTTCGTGCCATCAAGTTGAAAGTTTGGTTTCACAATAAGGAGCGGATCGAACATGCCAAGATGAGTGAACTATCTCTTGGCATGTTCGATCTCTCGCTCAATTTCAATCCTGTAATTAATGAGCCTGCAATTGAGGCATATGTAGTTGCTGTTAAATCTGATATTCAGAGATTGAAAATGATGCATTCTGTACAACCTTTTAGTCATCCAAATGTGACTGCTGATGAGATGGTTGCCCTTAATGAATTTAAAAATGACCCCGAACTCACAATTAAGGCCGCCGATAAAGGCACCCATAAATATATTGCCGAAATCATGCGGCAATTGGGTGACAATACCATCTATAGGCTTATCGACTCTGATCCCAGGTTCAAAATTGCTGGGCTTATTGGGAATGTATTAACCAATGCCTTGGGTGCGGGGGTCATTGATGAGGGGCTTGTGGATTTTCTTACTGTAACGCATCCGGTCACTCCTGTGATTTATGTGTTGCCTAAGATCCACAAGTCCCTCATTGATCCACCGGGCCGCCTCATCGTATCGGGCTCTGACTCAATTTTTAGCCACATTTCCATCTTCCTTGATAAGGTTTTGCGTGGTTTTGCATGTGGAGGCAGCTCCTATATTCAGGATACTACCGACTTCTTACTCAAATTGCAGATGATTGATCTGGTGGGTGTACAGGGGGCGATATTGAAATCGTTTGATGTCACCTCACTCTACACCTCAATAGACCATCAGAAAGGGCTGGCGGCGGTCTCCTTTATGTTGGAGAAGTCATCACTCACTCATTACTCTCAACAATTTATTACGGCTCTGTTGGAGATTGTGTTGAGATACAATTATTTCCTATTTCAGGATTCCTATTACGTTCAGGAACAGGGCGTAGCGATGGGGTCCAATGTGGCCTCCACCTACACCAATATTTTTATGCGTCGATTTTTAGGAGGATGTCGTCTATGGAAGCCACCACTTCCAAAATGTTAGGGCGTGGTGGCGGTACATAGACGACATCTTCCTCATCTGGACTGGCGATGTTGAGCAGCTTTGTGAATTCCACAGATTCCTCAATGGAATTGACGATGCACTGCAATTCACTCTGGTGCAATCCCATGCCGAGATGCAGTTTTTGGATACCCGTGTGATCCTGTCGGATGGCAGGTTACAGACTGAACTGTTTACCAAGCCGACTGACAGGAACACACTATTGACCTATAGCAGCAATCACCCTAGATCTATGGTGAGATCCCTCCCGTACTCTCAGTTCCTAAGGGCTAGACGTATTGTCTCAGACCCTGAGGTAGCTGATAGGACTTTGGATACATTGATGAGTAAATTTGTGAACTGAGGTTATCCAACTAAACTATTACATGAGAAAAAGGAATTGGTCAGGCGACTTAATAGGGACGATACCCTTAAAAGAAAAATGCAACAAACACAAGTGGTCAGGATCCCCTTTATTTCAACACATTGTGAACAAAGTATAGATATAGGTAACATTATTCGAAGCCATTGGAATATACTGGGTGGTTGCCACAATACAATCAAAGAATTTCACTCTCCGCCCATTATGTCCTACCGCAGGTCTAGGAGCATCAAAGACCAGTTGGTTAGGGCTGATGTTGGTCTTTCCAAATGCCACATCTCTCAAGTGCCACTCTTAAGTGCACAGACTGAATTATACCAGAATGTAATATTATGGATATTGAATCCTCTTTGTCATCACTGCCTACTGACCATCACCCAATTCTCTCATCTCCAGGTATGTCTGCATTGAATCTAACTGCTGCACCCAGCTTTTCCAACGTCTGATATTGTCCACCCCCTCTCATCTCTGCTTCTAAATCCTGGTATGTCTGCATTGAATCTAACTGCTGCACCCAGCTTTTCCAACGTCTGATATTGTCCACCCCCTCTCATCTCTGCTTCTAAATCCTGGTATGTCTGCATTGAATCTAACTGCTGCACCCAGCTTTTCCAACGTCTGATATTGTCCACCCCCTCTCATCTCTGCTTCTAAATCCTGGTATGTCTTTTCTGAAGCATTAATGTCTCCTTCCCTGCAGGATTTATTGAGTATTTGTTTACATTGACTATTTCACCCCTGTATCTGGTGCCCCTTGATTAGGCCATATGTCCCTCCCCTCTTGGTCACACCTGATTGAACACTGAGTGGTATAAATCTAAGGTCCTAGGTCTTTCAGACCATGGTCTTTCCAAATGCCACATCTCTCAATTGCCACTCTTAAGTGCACAGACTGAATTATACCAGAATTGGACCAGAAGGGGACCACAGGTAAATACAGACATTAGTTAATGCAAACAATGTTTCAATTTTTCCTCTTACTCTTCCCACTTTTCCAACACCTCCTGAAATACCCCCACATCCATTCACCCACCAAGGAACTATTCATCTCTTCCTACATTTTACCTTCTCATCTGACCGCTTGCACAAACCTGTTTGCCAACATAAAACACTTCCTTCCCAAACACACACACACGCCTCATGCCCTCTCTTATTCTCATCTATTAACACTTTCTCTGCTTCTCCTTACTGCTGGTGATATCTCTCCAAACCCTGGACCCCCTCAGCAAATCCCCACTATCACCTCCATGTCCTACTACAAATCTCCTTCTACAAATTTCTGCAATCCCTTAAACCTAATAACTATTTCTCTGACCCCTGCTCCTTTGGTTCCTCTTGCAGGAGCATTATGGAACGCGCGCTCTGTCTGTAACAAACTGTCATACATTCATGAACTGTTCATCTCTCAAAAGCTTTCCTTTCTGGGTCTCACAGAAACATGGCTGACACCCTCTGACACCGCCTCCCCTGCTGCACTCTCTTATAGTGGATTTCAATTCACTCACACCCCCCGCCCCGGCTGCAAACATGGTGGAGGAGTTGGTCTTCTCCTATCTGACACCTGCTCGTACAGCCCAATTCCACTGCCACCCTCCATTACGCTCACCTCATTTGAAGTACACTCTGTTCGCATCTACTCTCCCTCTAACCTTCAAGTAGCCATCATTTACCGCCCTCCAGGCCCAGCCACTATCTTTCTTGACCACTTTAACACCTGGCTACTACACTTTCTTTCTGCCGACATCCCCACGATCATCATGGGTGACTTCAACATCCCTATTGACACATGCCACTCGGCCGCCTCTAAACTCTTATCACTCTCTTCCTCCTTCGGCCTATCACAGTGGTCTTCAGCTCCCACCCACAGAGATGGTCACACTCTGGATCTGATCTTTACCCGCCTCTGCTCCCTATCTAACCTTTCTAATTCGCCTCTCCCCCTATCCGACCACAACCTACTCACCTTCTCTTCACTGGTCTCTTCTGCTGCTCCCCCGGTCCACACACTAACACACCCCCGCAGGAACCTTAAACATCTCGACTTTTGCTTGCTTTCTGACTCTCTTCTCTCACTCTCTACCATATGCTCCCTCCAAGACCCAGAAGCTGCTACCACCCTATATAACAACACAATAAGTACAGCTCTGGACACTGTTGCCCCCCTCACACACAACAAAACCCGAAAAATCAACAGACAACCCTGGCACACCAACCTGACCAAAAAACTCAGACAAGCTTCCAGGGCTGCTGAGCGGCAATGGAAGAAATCCCATTCTAAAGATCATCTCACCGCATACAAGCAATCCCTCCTCATATTTAAATACTCACTCGCTGATGCAAAACAGGCCTACTTCTCATCTCTTATATCTTCCCTGTCACACAACCCTAAACAACTTTTTAGCACTTTTAACTCCCTTCTCCGTCCCCCAGCGCCCCCACCCTCTCCTATCTTCTCAGCTGAGGACTTTGCCAAATACTTCAAACAAAAGATAGTCCACATCAGGGAAAGCTTCACTACACAGTCCCCACAGACCCTCTACACAACTGCTCGGTCCTCTTCTCCCAAAACCTGCTTCTCCACCATTACAGAAGAAAAACTCTCCACTCTACTCTCCAAATCTCATCTGACCACCTGTGCACTTGACCCAATCCCATCCCACCTCATCCCTAACCTCACCACAGTGTTTATCCCAACCCTAACTCATCTCTTCAACCTATCACTCAACTCTGGTGTCTTCCCCTCTGCTTTTAAACATGCTACCATTACACCCATCCTCAAAAAGCCTTCACTTGACCCATCTTCCTTGTCCAGTTATCGCCCCATATCACTTCTTCCGTATGCCTCAAAGCTACTTGAACAACATGTCCATTCAGAACTGTCCTCCCACCTCTCCTCCTGCTCCCTCTTTGACCGCCTACAATCTGGCTTCCGACCCCACCACTCGACCGAGACTGCCCTTACCAAAGTCACCAATGACCTGCTGACAGCCAAAACCAAGAAACAATACTCTGTCCTCCTTCTCCTTGACCTGTCCTCTGCCTTTGACACTGTTGACCACTCCATTCTGTTGCAAACTCTCTCATCTCTTGGCATCACCGACCTGGCCCTCTTCTGGATCACATCATACCTCACAGACCGGACGTTTAGCGTCTCCCACTCTCGCACCACCTCCTCGTCTCATTCCCTCTCTGTTGGTGTCCTGCAAGGCTCTGTCCTAGGACCCCTGCTCTTCTCCATCTACACTTTTGGCCTGGGACAGCTCATAGAGTCCCATGGCTTTCAGTATCACGCCTATGCTGACGACACACAAATCTACCTCTCTGGTCCAGACATCACCACCTTACTATCACGAATGCCACAATGTCTATCTTCTATATCATCCTTCTTCGTCTCTCGCTTTCTAAAACTTAACATGGATAAGACAGAATTTATAATCTTCAACCCCCTCAGCAGACCTATCTATCATGATCAATGGCTGCACACTCTCCCCGGTCAACAAAGTCCGCTGCCTTGGAGTGACCTTTGATTCTGCACTTTCCTTCCGACCGCAAATCCAAGCTCTTTCCACCACCTGCCGCCTCCAACTCAAAAACATCTCCCGCATCCGTGCTTTCCTTAACTTTGACTCTGCGAAAATTCTTGTACATGCCCTCATTATCTCCCGCCTAGACTACTGCAACATTCTCCTCTGTGGCCTTCCATCTAGCACTCTCGCACCCCTCCAATCTATCCTCAACTCTTCTGCCCGACTAATCCACCTCTCACCCTATTACTCCTCTGCCTCTCCCCTCTGCCAATCCCTTCACTGGCTCCCCATTGCCCAGCGAATTCACTTCAAAGTACTAACAAATACATACAAGGCCATCCATAACCTGTCCCCTCCCTACATCTCGGAGCTACTTTCCCGATACATCCCCACACGCACTCTCCGATCCTCACAAGACCTCCTTCTCTCCTCTCCTCTTATCGCCTCTTCCCACAATCGACTCCAAGATTTCTCCCGTGCATCCCCCATACTCTGGAACTCGCTACCCCAACATATCAGACTCTCACCTACATTGGAATCCTTCAAAAGAAACCTGAAAACCCACCTCTTCAGACAAGCCTACAACCAGTGACCCTGCTGCCTCTATACCGCCATGACCAACTTCACCCGCACCTACTGTGTCCTTCTCCCATACCATGTAGATTGTAAGCCCTCACGGGCAGGGCCCTCTCTCCTTTTGTACCAGTTTGTAACTTGTCTTGTTTATGATTAGTGCGATTGTCTGTATTATGTATGTGCACCGCTTATCACATGTACAGCGCTATGGAATGAATGGCGCTTTAATAATAAATAATAATAATAATAATAATAATGTGGGGACTCTTAAAACAGCAAAGCAGATGACACTAACAGGCAATAGTTTGGGCTGTTTTCCCTGTTTGTCATGTGTAAACTGTAAATATATCCTTAAGGGTAGGACCTTTACGCACCCTCAAACTGGGGTCGTACACCAGATACGGCATTATCTGACTTGCGACTCCAGTTATGTTATTTACGTTATTGTATGTCCTTGCAACCTGATCTATGTCAGTGAGACAACTGACTTTAAGTCACGTTTTAACAATCACCGACCTACCAGTGTCAAAACATTTTGTCAATTCTAAGCTTACAGAAAAAGATCTTAAATGTTGCCTTATTGATTTCGTACCAATGCCCAGGAGAGGTGGGAACAGGATTAGTCTTTTAAAAAAAGGGAGCTAAAATGGATCTATACATAAAATTTCCTAAAACCACATGGTCTGAATGTGGACTACAAAATTGGGGTTGGCTAGGTGTACCGGTCACGTACACACACACACAGGGGGGAGGGAAGTGACCACTGCGCTCCACCCTCACCCCTGGCCCTGCCTACTTGCCTCGCGAGTCCTAATGACAGGGGACAACTGGACGGCAATCCCTAGCTTGGAATAAGTGCAGGGATGACAGACAGACAAACAACAGAACGTGAACGGACCGAGTCAATACCAGGAAATCTACAAAGTACAAATGGAGCAAGCAGAGAATAGTCAGGAGAAGCCGGGGTCATAAATACCAGGAGAGTCGTGAAGTACCAAAGGAGTCAGCAGAGGATCGTCAGGAGTTCAGCAGGGGGTCAGTATGCCAGGAAAGACAAAATCGCAGGTGGAACCTAAATAACAGGCAATCTGTGGCCAGCAGATTGCCTGTTTAAATAGGGAGCTAGAGAGGTCATGTGACGTGGCCAGCGTCACATGACTTCACACAGACTACACAGCCGAGCACCAAGTGATCAGCTTGGTGCTCAGCCCTAAAACCATTAGCATGAATGCAGATAGATGCACACATAGTATTATCAGGAGCGCGGGTGACGCTGGACGCACTGATGATGCGCGCGCGCTCTGGACGTGCCCGCCTCCTAGACGGCGCCGTGACAGTACCCCCCCTTTTACGCGGGGCCACCGGACCCAAGGACTCAGGTGATGGCTTCTCGGGATGATCCTCATAAAATTTCTTAACCAGTCTAGGGGCATGAACCTCCCTAGCTGGTACCCAAGACCTCTCCTCAGGTCCATAGCCCTTCCAGTGCACCAGATACTGCAAGGAATTACGCACTCTCCTGACATCCACAATTTTAGATACCACATACTCCACAGAATCATTAACCAGAACAGGCAGAGGCGTGGCTTGTGACGGTACAATAGGTTCGATGTATTTTTTTAGTAGGGACTTGTGAAATACATTGTGAATGTGGAACGAGTTGGGCAATTCTAACCTAAATGATACAGGATTAATCACCTCTACGATTTTGTACGGCCCTACAAAGCGAGGAGCAAACTTTCTTGAAGCAACTTTGAGTGAAAGATTTTTAGAGGACAACCACACCTTATCACCCACCTGAAAGTTCACCCCCGTGGAACGTCTCCTATTGGCCTTGACTCTTTGAGTATCTTGAGCGTTTTCCAGGTTCGATGGAACCCGAGCCCATACTGAGCACAGTTCAGAGGAGAGCCTATCCGCCTCAGGGTTAGAGGAGGAGACGGATGACCCAGAAAGAAAATGAGGATGAAAGCCATAGTTACAAAAAAAAGGAGAGACCCCAGAAGAGGAATTAACACGGTTATTCAGAGCAAACTCGGCTAATGGAAGGTATTTCACCCACAACTGTTGATCATCTGCAACATATGCCCTGAGAAATTGTTCCACCGACTGATTGAGGCGCTCAGTCTGTCCATTACTTTCAGGGTGATAAGCAGATGAAAAGGACAGAGAAATCCGGCATCTCAGACAGAAGGCCCTCCAAAACTTGGACACAAACTGCACACCCCTATCAGATACAATATTTTCTGGAATGCCATGTAAACGTACAATTTGTTCCACAAACAAAGATGCTAGGGTCTTCGCACTCGGGAGTTTAGGCAGGGGAATAAAGTGAGCCATCTTGCTGAATCTATCGACCACTACCCAAACCACAGTTTTACCCTCTGCAGGTGGCAGATCAGTGATAAAATCCATCGAGATATGAGACCAGGGTCTACTGGGAATGGGTAAAGGTCGTAGGTCCCCAGCCGGGCGAGTCCTAGGGGTCTTAGACCTCGCACAAACCTCACAGGCCAACACATAAGACTTGACGTCTCTAGTTAAAGTAGGCCACCAGAATGATCTGGAAACCAGCTCTTTAGTGCCCTCAATGCCCGGATGTCCACAAAAAACAGAGTCATGACACTCACCCAGCAGTTGGAGACGAAACTGTACGGGAACAAACAACTTATCTGTAGGAGTGGATGGCGGAGCTAGGTGTTGTTCAGCCTTGATGAGAGTCGTGATGTCCTGAGACAAGGCTGCTACGAAGACCTTAGCTGGTAAAATGGTTTCAGGTGGAGTCTCTGTAGGCTGGTACGCACAGAAACTCAGAGAGAGTGCGTCAGCCTTCACGTTTCTACTTCCAGGTCTGAAAGTTATGGAAAAATTAAAGCGACTAAAAAACAATGCCCATCTAGCCTGACGGAGATTTAACCTTTTAGCCGACTCGAGAAACATTAGGTTCTTATGATCGGTAACAACAGTAACACAATGTTTTGCCCCCTCAAGAAAATGTCTCCATTCTTCAAATGCCCACTTAATGGCCAGTAACTCACGATTTCCTATGTCATAATTTCTCTCAGAGGGGGAAAACTTTCTGGAAAAAAAAGCACAAGGTCTCAGGTTAGTGAGGGTAGCAGGACCTTGCGAGAGGACTGCTCCTGCCCCGTCCTCAGAAGCATCCACCTCCACAATAAAAGGTTTTTCCTGATCTGGCTGGGTGAGAACGGGAGCGCTACTGAAAGCATCCTTTAGGGTTTCAAATGAATCTAAGGCCTCAGTAGACCAATTTTCCAGATCCGCCCCTTTTTTAGTGAGGTCGGTCAGTGGTCTAGCGATTACCGAGAAATTCTTTATGAACTTACGGTAGTAGTTAGCGAATCCAAGGAAACGTTGTAAGGCCTTTAAGGATGATGGTCTTACCCATCCCTTAATCGCTAAAACCTTGCTAGGATCCATCTTTATGGCATGGGGAGTCAGAACATGTCCGGGAAATATAATCTCCTGCACCCCAAAAACACATTTTTCCTGTTTAGCAGATAATTGGTTCTCTCTCAACACCTCCAACACCTGTCTAACATGAAACACATGACTCTTAAAATCAGGGGAAAATATCAAAATGTCGTCGAGATATACAATGACAAATTTTCCCAAGAACTCCCTAAGAATATCGTTCATGAAATTTTGGAACACAGCCGGGGCATTGCTGAGTCCAAAAGGCATAACGAGATATTCAAAGTGACCAGCCGGGGTATTGAATGCTGTTTTCCACTCGTCCCCCTCTTTGATTCGGATTAAATTGTATGCTCCTCTTAAATCAATCTTAGAAAACCAGGCCGCCCCTAATACCTGGTTAAATAAATCCGGAAACAATGGGAGGGAGTAAGTATTCCGGATAGTGATCTCATTTAATTTCCGGTAATCTATACAGGGTCTAAGACCACCATCCTTCTTCTTAACAAAGAAAACCCCCGCCCCCATGGGAGAAACCGAGGGTCTAATGTGCCCTTAATGAGACTCTCCTTAATGTTATCTTCCATGGCCTCACGTTCAGGTTTGGAAAGATTGTAAATACGCCCCTTAGGAAACCTTGCCCCCTTCTCCAGGACTATGGCGCAATCATAAGGTCTATGGGGAGGAAGAGCCTCTGTGGATGACGACGAGAACACATCAGCATACTCCTTTATGACTGCAGGTAATACCTCAGTCTCCACAGAGAACCCAAACCGTATTCTAGCCAAACACGAGCCGCACTCAGATCCCCAACTCACCAGTTCCCCTCTGGTCCAATAAATCGTAGGATTGTGTAATTGGAGCCACGGCATCCCCAATAAAACCTTGACTGGTAAGTTCTCTAGGACTAACAGGGAACATTTCTCTAAGTGGCACACTCCCACAGCTAAGGAAATCTCTGAGGTACATGACCTCACAGTACCCCCCACCAGGGGAGTGGAGTCGATGGTCATGATATGGATGGGCGTGGGTAAAACAAAAATTGGAATACCCTGTCTAGTAGCATACCCCTGGTCAATAAAGCTGGCCGCTGAGCCCGAATCTATAAAGGCCTGACCCGACCACTTATTAGAACCCAGAGAAATTGTTATAGGAACTAAAAGCTTACTCTTAGTAATAACAGGGAGTACCTGGTCCCTTGGTGGTCTTGTCTTGGAAGCCTTATCAGAAAGGATCCTCTTTGGACACTGATTGATCCAATGGTCAGGATCTCCACAGTAGAAACAGATCCCACGTCTGCGGCGCTGATCCCCTCTGGTCATCCCAATTTGCATAGGTTCTTCAGAGGAGACCTCCACACCACTCCTGGTGCAACCCTCAGACTGGACCAGTACCTGAGAAGAGAACTGTCGTTCCTGTTGTCTTTCTCTCACACGTCGGTCGAGTCGGACTGCTAGGGTCATAGTCTCCTCAAGAGTCTCAGGGAGCTGATAACTCACTAGTAGGTCTTTTAGATTATCAGATAGGCCTGACCTGAATTGACACTTAAGAGCTGGCTCATTCCACCCTGAGGGAACACACCACCTTCTAAATTGGGTGCAATACTCCTCCGCAGAGAGGTTGCCTTGAACCAATGCTTTCAGCGCAGTTTCGGCTACCAGGGCCCTGTCTGGTTCATCATACAGGGTACCCAGAGCCTGAAAAAAAACCTCTACCGTGGTTAAAATAGCATCAGGGGGTAATGAAAAGGCCCACTCCTGGGGATCCCCCTGTAAGCGGGAAATAACAATGCCCACCCGTTGGCTTTCCGACCCGGAAGACAAGGGGCGTAAACTAAAATACAATTTACAGCTCTCCTTAAAGGAGTGAAACTTCCTCCGAACTCCAGAGAAGGGCTCTGGAAGCTTGATCGGTGGCTCCATATGAGGGCTCAAGTTCAGACCAGAGGCCTGAGGAGCAGCGGCGTATTGTCCTATTTCTAGGGAAAGAATCTTCTCCCCTAGCTCCTGCACCATCTGCGTCAGGTTTGACACATGCTCAGTCAGGGTCACTAGAGGATTCATGGTACAGTGGTTTCAGTAGGCCTGTTATTCTGTAACGGTCACGTACACACACACACACAGGGGGGAGTGAAGTGACCACTGCGCTCCACCCTCACCCCTGGCCCTGCCTACTTGCCCTCCGAGTCCTAATGACATGGGACAACTGGACGGCAATCCCTAGCTTGGAATAAGTGCAGGGATGACAGACAGACAAACAACAGAAGGTGAACGGACCGAGTCAATACCAGGAAATCTACAAAGTACAAATGGAGCAAGCAGAGAATAGTCAGGAGAAGCCGGGGTCATAAATACCAGGAGAGTCGTGAAGTACCAAAGGAGTCAGCAGAGGATCGTCAGGAGTTCAGTACGCCAGGAAAGACAAAATCGCAAGTGGAACCTAAATAACAGGCAATCTGTGACCAGCAGATTGCCTGTTTAAATAGGGAGCTAGAGGGGTCATGTGACGTGGCCAGCGTCACATGACTTCACACCGACTACACAGCCGAGCACCGAGTGATCAGCTCGGTGCTCAGCCCTAAAACCATTAGCATGAATGCAGATAGATGCACACATAGTATTATCAGGAGCGCGGGTGACGCTGGACGCACTGATGATGCGCGCGCGCTCTGGACGTGCCCGCCTCCTAGACGGCGCCGTGACACTAGGTCTGTGACTTGCCCTCCATACGTGCATCTTAATGTCGACTGTCCCTGTGTAAAATATGTGAATTGTGTGTATTGGACAAAACACATATTCTTGATGACTCCCTAAGTCTTTAATAATTGTTTTTTTCTTTCTTTACTATTTTTTAGATGGTATGTCACGGAGTTTGGGGAGAGGAGGTTCGAGGCTGCATTCGTGTATGAAGTGCAATCACGGCATGCTGAAATTGTCTATTTATTAAATATACTTTTTAATTCTAGTGTTTTTTCAGTTGTAGTCTGATATATACATGGCGGGTGGTCAGGAGGAGAACCCTCTTAAAAGGGTGGTGACAGGTGGGTTTTGATCACAGATGCGATGCGACCCTGCTCTCACGTGCGGATGCACAATTGTTCTGTGGTCACGGTTGGAGGCTCCACCTCCACAGTGTTGTGGTAGCTTTCCCCCGATCCCACTTAGCCACCCTGATAAACATAGGGCACGTTTATGTACCATTACCACCTTGATCCTGTAATGCACCGGACTGAACTGATATCCTGTGCGCTTGTGCTGGTCAATGAGCGGACTTTACCCTTATCCAAGATGGCCGACTCTATTTTATGACTGGAAAGCGCATGCGCGTCATGACGATAGTAACGAAAACTCAGAAGCAGGAAGTAGACGTCACCTAGACATGCGTAGTGGCGATTCAGGCACGCCGGACCGCACGTGTCAACATGGATGGCAGCTTGCTTTCCTCCTTCATCCTCCGTTAGCATTACCTATCCAGTAAGCACTTGACACTTTGTAAAATTGATTGCAGCTGGCACTTTTATTGATATCAATTATATGTTTTTGTATGTATTTTGTTACACTATGCAAATATGAACATATTTTGTGTTATGAATTATGTGTATCACGATTATACAGCACTGCTTGATTGGGCTATATTTCACTTATATATTTGTAATGTGCTTTATATTTGATTATATATTAATTGTAATCAAGTGAGTTCACCTGACATGTAAATTGTTATGATTTGGCACAATGCTATATATGCTCAGTATTTTGTCTATACACATTGCTTGAGGAAGGCTCCTGTTTAGAGCCAAAACGTTGCATGATCCTTATGGGTAAATAAAGTATTTTTTCTATTTTTATTCCTTGGAGTGCTGCCCGTTTTTATATTTTTATATATATATATAGAATGAAGAAAGACACCGCAGAACGTCCGTTTGGTGAAGAAAGTGGGACCCTTTATTCACCTGTGCAACGTTTCGGTCCGCTTACTGGGACCATTTTCAAGCAATACAGCATTGTGAAGACTGTGAGCATTTTATGCAGTCGTGGTCAATTAACATAAACAAGTGACAATCAATAAAATATACAAAATACAAAAGATATAATAAATATCAGAAGAATACAAATGTGACAGGCCCGGAAGATAGCTAAAATCCAAGCCGTGATCGGCATATAAGAAGCTTCCAGGTATACATTTTGGTCAATAATACAGTAAAAATACAGAAGTGACAATTAATAGTAAATCGTTATCACCTGTGAATATGTGAAGTTAACAGGACCGAGCATGGAGTTGGGCGTGCTCGATGGTGGGAGGATGAACTGTTGCGTGATGCGCCGCATGGAAGCGGCGTCCCGGAACTGCAACTGCGCATGTCCGTGACGTCACTGTGAGTCAAACACGTGATCACCCAGTGAAACGTCACATGACACGGCAACATAACATATCGGTGCCGTAAGTAAGGTGAAAACCAGCATCAAAACAGAAAATTCTGTGACAATACACGGATAGAACACCCAGGGTATGTGGATGCGATGTCGTCCGGCATCTACGTGCACAGAAAAGGGGGAGGGCGAAACAGCGGCAGCCATCGCCCTCCCACTATGCTCGTCACAATTAACCCCTTATCGGGTGGGAATCCTGCACAGTAACCTTCTAAGTATACAAGTAACAGTAGTAAATGTAGCAGTAGTAAACAGTATGGTAAGCAGTGATCCAGGGATAAGCCGCACATGTTTAAAGTAAGCATCACGCCTCCCGCTGAGCAAAGCCCATCCAGCAACAGGTCCTAAAAAGTGAAACAATAAAAGAAATATATTATCCAAATATATTCATTAAAAACAAGAAAACAATTTTTTCAACACATCACGGACATGCGCAGTTGCAGTTCCGGGACGCCGCTTCCATGCGGCGCATCACGCAACAGTTCATCCTCCCACCATCGAGCACGCCCAACTCCATGCTCGGTCCTGTTAACTTCACATATTCACAGGTGATAACGATTTACTATTAATTGTCACTTCTGTATTTTTACTGTATTATTGACCAAAATGTATACCTGGAAGCTTCTTATATGCCGATCACGGCTTGGATTTTAGCTATCTTCCGGGCCTGTCACATTTGTATTCTTCTGATATTTATTATATCTTTTGTATTTTGTATATTTTATTGATTGTCACTTGTTTATGTTAATTGACCACGACTGCATAAAATGCTCACAGTCTTCACAATGCTGTATTGCTTGAAAATGGTCCCAGTAAGCGGACCGAAACGTTGCACAGGTGAATAAAGGGTCCCACTTTCTTCACCAAACGGACGTGCTGCGGTGTCTTTCTTCATTCTACATTGTACACTTTGGTAAGGTGTTTTTCGCCGCTGGCACCCATACTTGATTACCAGGAGTGCTGCCTTGATTTCTTTTCCTATATATATATATATATATATATATATATATATATACACAAACATCGCGTCCACATGGGTGAATAATCTTTTTTCTATTTTCAACTGTATATATACAGTACAGACCAAAAGTTTGGACACACCTTTGTAGCAAACTCACCTTTTTGCCAGAGTTTGCCATGAGCTTTTGGAGGGGACTGCGTGCCCGCCTCTTGCCCTGTGATTATGGTCCCTTAAGTTATTGGGTCTTAAGGCACTTGGGACTAAGCCCTCTGTCCCTGGATTGCATCATTTGCCTTACTTGCTTGGATTTTACTATTCCCATGGTGAGAACAATGGATGAAGCACATGGTGAGCGGCCATTTTAACTCACAGACACTGTTCTGACTTTTCAACACGGTGCTATCTTGCCTGTATTTGGTGCACAGAGACATCATTCAGTAGTTTGAAACTACCAAACAGGGGACACATTTATTAGTGACTATTTTTTGTATAACTTGCATATTTTCGGTGTAACTGGCATAAAACTGTATCTTCTAAACTACTGAACGGATGTGGGTGAATTTTGGATATGTGGTTCACCCAGATCCCCCGGTTCCGAGGATATACTGGTTATGGGGTTATTGCATGTTTTGAGGTTCCTGTGATATGTTTTATAAAACTGTATTTCTCTGCCTTTGAGAATTATATTCGCCATTGTGTTCAGTAATCATCACCGACAGAGGGGAGGATTTTGTGTGGGAGTGTCTGTGTGTATTGCACGGATTGATTGGTTGTATTTCAAAACCCTGTGGGCAGTACTATGTTTGTGGATTGTATGGATATGAGGCTGTTGGGTTTAAAGTAGTGTGCTGTGTCTAAATAAAGGGAGTTCCTGTTTTAACCCTCAAGGTGAAGTGTCGTCTCATTCTTGGGGGAGGATTTATGGTATGCTGTCCCAGTTTGACGGCTAGGAGTGTAAACCTATTCGTATGGTTTCCTATTCAACTGTCTACAGCATTCAGACGCTTGAGAGGATATATACACTGCGTGCAGAATTATTAGGCAAATGAGTATTTTGACCACATCATCCTCTTTATGCATGTTGTCTTACTCCAAGCTGTATAGGCTCGAAAGCCTACTACCAATTAAGCATATTAGGTGATGTGCATCTCTGTAATGAGAATGGGTGTGGTCTAATGACATTAACACCCTATATCAGGTGTGCATAATTATTAGGCAACTTCCTTTCCTTTGGCAAAATGGGTCAAAAGAAGGACTTGACAGGCTCAGAAAAGTCAAAAATAGTGAGATATCTTGCAGAGGGATGCAGCACTCAAAATTGCAAAGCTTCTGAAGCGTGATCATCGAACAATCAAGCGTTTCATTCAAAATAGTCAACAGGGTCGCAAGAAGCGTGTGGAAAAACCAAGGCGCAAAATAACTGCCCATGAACTGAAAAAAGTCAAGCGTGCAGCTGCCAAGATGCCACTTGCCACCAGTTTGGCCATATTTCAGAGCTGCAACATCACTGGAGTGCCCAAAAGCACAAGGTGTGCAATACTCAGAGACATGGCCAAGGTAAGAAAGGCTGAAAGACGACCACCACTGAACAAGACACACAAGCTGAAACGTCAAGACTGGGCCAAGAAATATCTCAAGACTGATCTTTCGAAGGTTTTATGGACTGATGAAATGAGAGTGAGTCTTGATGGGCCAGATGGATGGGCCCGTGGCTGGATTGGTAAAGGGCAGAGAGCTCCAGTCCGACTCAGACGCCAGCAAGGTGGAGGTGGAGTACTGGTTTGGGCTGGTATCATCAAAGATGAGCTTGTGGGGCCTTTTCGGGTTGAGGATGGAGTCAAGCTCAACTCCCAGTCCTACTGCCAGTTTCTGGAAGACACCTTCTTCAAGCAGTGGTACAGGAAGAAGTCTGCATCCTTCAAGAAAAACATGATTTTCATGCAGGACAATGCTCCATCACACGCGTCCAAGTACTCCACAGCGTGGCTGGCAAGAAAGGGTATAAAAGAAGAAAATCTAATAACATGGCCTCCTTGTTCACCTGATCTGAACCCCATTGAGAACCTGTGGTCCATCATCAAATGTGAGATTTACAAGGAGGGAAAACAGTACACCTCTCTGAACAGTGTCTGGGAGGCTGTGGCTGCTTCTGCACGCAATGTTGATGGTGAACAGATCAAAACACTGACAGAATCCATGGATGGCAGGCTTTTGAGTGTCCTTGCAAAGAAAGGTGGCTATATTGGTCACTGATTTGTTTTTGTTTTGTTTTTGAATGTCAAAAATGTATATTTGTGAATGTTGAGATGTTATATTGGTTTCACTGGTAAAAATAAATAATTGAAATGGGTATATATTAGTTTTTTGTTAAGTTGCCTAATAATTATGCACAGTAATAGTCACCTGCACACCCAGATATCCCCCTAAAATAGCTAAAACTAAAAACAAACTAAAAACTACTTCCAAAAATATTCAGCTTTGATATTAATGAGTTTTTTGGGTTCATTGAGAACATGGTTGTTGTTCAATAATAACATTAATCCTCCAAAATACAACTTGCCTAATAATTCTGCACTCCCTGTATGCTTCTTCGGTTCGGTGATTGTGGTGTCTGACAGAGTGCTTGGAAATCTCAGGAAAACGCTAGGAGCATCCGTCAACGGAGGTACCCAGTCGGGGTGCCAGGTGATCCGTTACAACCTTTTCATTCAAAAAGTTTTCTTTATTTTCATGACTATGAAGGCATCAAAACTATGAATTAACACATGTGGAATTATATACATAACAAACAAGTGTGAAACAACAGAAAATATGTAATATTCTAGGTTCTTCAAAGTAGCCACCTTTTGCTTTAATTACTGCTTTGCACGCTCTTGGCATTCTCTTGATGAGCTTCAAGAGGTAGTCACCTGAAATGGTCTTCCAACAGTCTTGAAGGAGTTCCCAGAGATGCTTAGCACTTGTTGGCCCTTTTGCCTTCACTCTGCGGTCCAGCTCACCCCAAACCATCTCGATTGGGTTCAGGTCCGGTGACTGTGGAGGCCAGGTCATCTGACGCAGCACCCCATCACTCTCCTTCATGGTCAAATAGCCCTTACTTTCAAAGTTTTCCTAATTTTTCGGCTGACTGACTGACCTTAATTTCTTAAAGTAATGATGGCCACTCGTTTTTCTTTACTTAGCTGCTTTTTTCTTGCCATAATACAAATTCTAACAGTCTATTCAGTAGGACTATCAGCTGTGTATCCACCTGACTTCTCATCAACGCAACTGATGGTCCCAACCCCATTTATAAGGCAAGAAGTCCCACTTATTAAACCTGACAGGGCACACCTGTGAAGTGAAAACCATTTCAGGGGACTACCTCTTGAAGCTCATCAAGAGAATGCCAAGAGTGTGCAAAGCAGTAATCAAAGCAAAAGGTGGCTACTTTGAAGAACCTAGAATATGACATATTTTCAGTTGTTTCACACTTGTTTGTTATGTATATAATTCCACATGTGTTAATTCATAGTTTTGATGCCTTCATAGTCATGAAAATAAAGAAAACTCTTTTAATGAGAAGGTGTGTGTCCAAACTTTTGGTCTGTACTGTATGTGTGTTTGTGTATACATTGCAATGCATGGGCGCCGACAGCGTGTCCACTGTCTGCAGACATGAACCCATTCATTTAAATGGGGTCTGCAATTTGCATCCGACAGTACTTTTTCACAGTGCGGAGGCATAGACAGAAAACTCATGGATGCACTCCATAGGTTTCCGATCTGTGCTTCCATTCCAGACCACACCGTATCTTTCGGATTTCAGACCCATCACTTGATACGGTGCGCACACGGCTGGTGCCTGTATATTGCAGACCCCCTGTTCGCTGGCCACAATACAGGCATAGGCAGGCTATGGTCATGTGCATGAGGCCTAAAGCCATACCTCCTTCCAGTATCCGGCAGGACAGTCCCGGATTTCAGTGGTGGTCCTGGTACGGGGGAGGTATGTCGAAAATGGATCAGTTTTGCCCTAATGCATTCTGAATGGAAAAGGATCCACTCAGAATGCATCAGTTTGCCTCCGATCAGTCACCATTCCGCTTTTGAGGCGGACACCAAAACGCTGTCCGCCTGATGAAACTGAGCCAAACGGTCCGTCCTGGCACACAATGTAAGTCAATGGGGACAGATCCGTTTTCTCTGGCACAATAGAAAACAGATCCGTCCCCCATTCACTTTCAATGGGGTTCAAGATGGATCCGTTATGGTTATAGAAGACCTAATACAAATGGATCCGTTTATGACGGATGCATGCGGTTACATTATGGTAACAGAACTGTTTTTGCAGATCCATTATGAATCCGCAAAAAACACAAGTGTGAAAGTAGCCTTGGGCACGTAGTGTCCCTCTTCCTTCTATTCTAAAGTTGGGAGGTATGCTAAAGCACTGATGAAATGACACTTAATGTGCTGTTGTCACTATGGCATCACAAGTAGGCAGAGATGTCATGTGACTGCTCCCCTGGAGACGCTTTGCTGTGATGCATGCTGGGATTTTTACTTTCACTTTGCAGCTGCTCCGCCCACATAGCCTCTCATTAATGGGAGCATGCTATGCCGAATGCAGTAGAAAAATGATATATATACAGTATATCTGTCATGATACAAATTCCTCTTGGCTTTAGTTATTGTCTGAGGCACTTTATTGTTTTTTATACTTATGGTAGCCAACCCCTTTAAGGAGAGGATTGTGGAACATCTAAAATCCCATGGATTGAAAGATGAAAAACAGCATGGGTTTACTTCAGGGAGATCATGTCAAACTAATCTTATTGATTTTTTTGATTGGGTGACTAAAATAATAGATGGAGGAGGTGCAGTAGACATCGCTTATCTAGACTTTAGTAAGGCTTTTGATACTGTCCCACATACAGACATCCCAACCTGCAAAAACTCATTTCAGGGAGGTGCACTTCTCATTTCAGGTAGGTTTTCTTTTTTTTTTCTTTCACGAACTTTTTATTACATTTTCCAAACATATGCAGTATCTGCACACTTTGCTCTATGGTGTGGAGGACCATTACCCTGCCCCAAATGATCATATTTATGTGTATGATTAAAGGGATTCTGTCACCACCTATAAGCCCTATGAGCTAAACATATGCTCATGTCCAGGGTAGCATTCTGATTTCTAAGGTGGCCTTATAAAAGCCATTTGCGGCTTTATTCTGCGGAAAAACAGGTTTTACTAACCTGTCAATCATTGAATTAAGGTGCCCAAGCAGGGGAGGTCTGTGGATGCATGGTGCCCGGCTGCACGCATCGCCGTTCGTGCCCAGCGCCGCCTTCTACTCCTTAGTGCCGCCTCTCCCTCCCTCCCCCTCCTCCCGCTTTGAGATCCTGCGCGTGCGCACAGGCTCAGCCTGATGCGCCATTGCGGACTGCTGGCATCGGCTTCTTCTTGCACTGTGCGCACGTGCTGAGAAGGGGACACTGCTACAGGTTGCCGGAAAGGTTTACTGTGAGTAAACTAGAGATGGGAAGTTCGGATCTTTCACATGAATCGGTTCATTCGCTGAGCTGACAAGATAAAAGTGAACCCTGTGTGTAATTATCTACCCCACTGTAGGAAAAAAACAAGCATCGGGGAGGGGGGGATTTAACACTGGGGTAAATAATATAATTAAAATGGAGGGTTAAATGTGTAAATGTATTTAAAAAAAAATACATCTCTCTCAATAGTTATATAGCTACTAAATGAGACAGAATACGAGGCCTTTAACATATATATCTCCTTGAGAAGCCAATTTGACCCTAAAGGGTTAATTCAACCTGTAATCTAAACTCTGTCCTGTCACTTCTCTTATCTCTCTGCTCTGCTATCAGTAACCTTTCAGGGATATATTGTCTCACATGCGGATGTCAGGGAGCCACTATCTAATAGCGGGAGACTCCCTGAACTTCAGGGAGACTTGAGATCCCTGCACATAGAAGGCTTATCAATAAATTGCAGTCTTTGTGCGTGGACTCCCATATTGTTGAATGGATTAGGCAGTGGCTGAGGGACAGACAACAGAGGGTTGTAGTCAATGAAGTATATTCAGACCATGGTCTTGTTACCAGTGGGGTACCTCAGGGATCTGTTCTGGGACTCATATTGTTTAATATCTTTATCAGCTAAATTGCAGAAGGCCTCGATGGTAAGGTGTGTCTTTTTGCTGATGACAAAAAGATTTGTAAGAGGTGATGTTCCTGGAGGGATACACCAAAGGAAAAGGATTTAGGAAAACTAGAGGAATGGTCAAAAATCTTTAATGTTGATAAGTGCAAGATAATGCACCTGGGGCGTAAAAACCCAAGAGCAGAATATAAAATCAGTGATACAGTCCTAACCTCAGTATCTGAGGAAAGGGATTTAGGGTTTATTATTTCAAAAGACTTAAAGGTAGGCAGACAATGTCATAGAGCAGCAGGAAATGCTAGCAGAATGCTTGGGTGTATAGGGAGAGGCATTACCAGTAGAAAGAGGGAGGTGCTCATGCCGCTCTACAGAGCACTAGTGAGACCTCATTTGGAGTATTGTGCGCAGTACTGGAGACCATATCTCCAGAAGGATATTGATACTTTGGAGAAAGTTCAGAGAAGAACTAAACTAGTACATGGGTTGCAGGATAAAACTTACCAGGAAAGATTAAAGGACCTTAACATGTATAGCTTGGAAGAAAGATGAGACAGAGGGGATATGATAGAAACTTTTAAATACATAAAGGGAATCAACAAGCTAAAAGAGGAGAGAATATTTAAAAGAAGAAAAACTGCTACAAGAGGACATAGTTTTAAATTAGACGGGCAAAGGTTTAAAAGTAATATCAGGAAGTATTACTTTACTGAGAGAGTAGTGGATGCATGGAATAGCCTTCCTGCAGAAGTGGTAGCTGCAAATACAGTGAAGGAGTTTAGGCATGCATGGGATAGGCATAAGGCCATCCTTCATATAAGATAGGACCAAGGGCTATTCATAGTATTCAGTATATTGGGCAGACTAGATGGGCCAAATGGTTCTTATCTGCCGACACATTCTATGTTTCTATGTTTAATTTGAGGGTATTTAAATCCAAATCAAGTGAACGGTGTAGGAATTACAACAGTTTGCATACGTGCCTCCCACTTGTTAAGGGACAAAAAGTAATGGACAATTGGCTTCTCAGCTGTTCCATGGCCAGGTGTGTGTTATTTTCTCATTATCCCAATTACAATGAGCAGATAAAAGGTCCATAGTTCCTCTCAAGTGTGCTATTTGCATTTGGAATCTGTTGCTGTCCCCTCTCAAGATGAGATCCAAAGAGCTGTCACTATCAGTGAAGCAAGCCATCATTAGGCTGAAAAAACTAAACAAACCCATCATAGAGATAGCAAAAACATTTGGTGTGGCCAAAACAACAGTTTGGAACATTCTTAAAAAGAAGGAACGCACCGGTGAGCTCAGCAACACCAAAAGACCCGGAAGACCATGGAAAACAACTGTGGTGGATGACCAAATAATTATTTCCCTGGTGAAGAAAACACCCTTCACATCAGTTGGCCAGATCAAGAACACTCTCCAGGAGGTAGGTGTATGTGTGTCGAAGTCAACAATCAAGAGAAGACTTCACCAGAGTGAATACAGAGGGTTCACCACAAGATGGAAACCATTGGTGAGCCTCAAAAACAGGAAGCCTAATCCAGCAGCTAGATATGTAAAGTCTCTTAGGGTTAGTAAACACAAAACTAGCTCCAGCAATTCATATAACCCTTAAAATTCATATACTTTATAAAGATAAGGAAAACAAAAAACAACAACACATACACCCTACCCTATAGAAATACGGCTAATTGATGGACTGTGCATACAGCTTTAGTGCTGAAGTATAACAGCTAACCAGGTACACAGTACATCATTAAATAAACAAATATAATTCATTCATAATACCCCAACACGTTTCCCCCACTTTGTGGGATCATCAGGGGGTCAGTAAACTTTGGTTGCCGGATATCTATATTGATATAATGATATCCGTTGTAATATATATGATATCAGATAGATAGTCAGGGGGACCATTTGTTAATAACAGGAGGAGATCTCAATCATTAGGATCTAGTGCAGACAGTTAGGTAGAAGACTTGCCAAAGGCCGTTATCCAGTGTGGTTGGACTTCAATGCAGGCATAGTCTCTGTATACACCTCAAGGATCCAATGGTTTATTGGATAGCCTCGATAGACATAGATATCATTCAATCGTCCGTCTCAAGGTTTAATCATCCCAGCTCCTCCATAGGCCCATGAAAAACAGGAAGGCCAGATTAGAGTTTTCCAAACAAGATCTAAAAAAGCCCTCACAGTTCTGGAACAACATCCTAGGGACAGATGAGAAAGATCAACTTGTACCAGAGTGATGGGAAGAGAAGAGTATGGAGAAGGAAAGGAACTGCTGATAATCCTAAGCATACCACCTCATCAGTGAAGCATGGTGGTGGTAGTGTCATGGCGTGGGCATGTTTGGCTGCCAATGGAACTGGTACTCTTGTTTTCATTGATGATGTGACTGCTGACAAAAGCAGCAGGATGAATTCTGAAGTGTTTCGGGCAATATTGTCTGCTCATATTCAGCCAAATGCTTCAGAACTCATTGGACGGCGCTTCACAGTGCAGATGGACAATGACCCAAAGCATACTGCAAAAGCAACCAAATAATTTTTTAAGAGAAAGAATTGAATTTTATGCAATGGCCAAGTCAATCACCTGACCTGAATCTGATTAAGCATGCATTTCACTTGCTGAAGACAAAACTGAAGGGAAAATGCCCCAAGAACAGGCAGGAACTGAAGACAGTTGCAGTAGAGGCCTGGCAGAGCATCACCAGGGATGACACCCAGTGTCTGGTGATGTCTATGCGTTCCAGACTTCAGGCTGTAATTGACTGCAAAGGATTTGCAACCAAGTATTAAAAAGTGAAAGTTTGATTTATCATTATGATTCTGTCCCATTACTTTTGGTCCTTTAACAAGTGGGAGGCACATATGCAAACTGTTGTAACTCCTACACCGTTCACCTGATTTGGATGTAAATAACCTCAAATTAAAGCTGACAGTCTGCAGTTAAAGCACATCTTGTCCGTTTCATTTCAAATCCATTGTGGTGGTGTATAGAGACAAAAATGTTAGAATTGTGTTGATGTCCCAATATTTATGGACCTGACTTTATATCCCGTGGCTGAGGCAGTGTAGATCATTCATTGTTTCTGGGTATCTGGATCTATCTGACACAAGGAATGTGGTGAAATGAACTGTTGGGATGATTCTGCTAGGAATGTGCCCATGTTTGTCACTTGATGTTCACTAGACAGGACAACACTTCTCTATTAAACTTGCACACTGACACCTTCCCACTATGTCACTGGCTTCCGGCAGGGGCATGGGTAGTCTGACCATAGACCCTACAGGGAAATTTCCAGATGGGTTGATGCCTAGGGGGCCACCCGAGTCCTCCTCATGGACGCTGGCTGGATACATAATGATCTGATGCACTCAGCATTAATTAATGCTATGTGCATCAGGTACTTACAGTATTCAATTGGCTGGCGGCCACACATGCCCTTCTGAATTCAACTGTATCACAATACTCAGTATGGCAATACAGTGGAATACTGTTGTGCAGGCGGCAGTATTTTGTGCTGCTGTCACGAGGGTGTCAAGAGCCACGCCGGACTCCGTTATACCCGCGGTCAGGAAGTCGCAGCAGGTGGCTGCTCGCTCTATGTCTAAAGACAGTGCTGTTTATTAATGGTAGCTTTCTGGGTTTGCCTTGCAATCCTTTTTGGCTCACTCAGGGATCCGTAGCTTCTCCTCCTCAGCTGTTTCTTGTCCAGCAATCCCAACCTCCTTATATTCCCATCTCTCACTTCTCTGGTTGCCAGATATAGAGCTTTCTGCCTGGACTTCTATACTGACCCACTGGAGCTGTGTAGCTGTGTTCCCTGGTTGTTGTTCCAGAATGTTACCCTCCGGATCCCTGTTGGGCCTTGGTGGTCTGCTGTTGTCGCCCACCTGGGATTATATGTTTGTCTGTATAGTCTGTCCTCTCCTTGGTGTTGTCCTCTTAGTGTCAGTGGTGCGGACTAGTGATCCCACCGCCCCGTTCACTACATAGGGCTTATCTTAGGGAAAGCCAGGGTTTAGGCACGTGATCGGCGTACGGGTGAGGAACCCGTCTAGGGACGTCAGGGCAGTCAGGTGCCAGCCGCAAGGTGAGTCAGGGGTCACCATCTTTCCCTCTCCCTTGGACAGGGCCTTCCCATTTCCCTCCCTTTGCGTGACGCCGGTCATTACATTATATCTGGCCCTCATTTTGTGTAGGTAAAAAAAAAAACTTTTCTTTCTACCTACTTAGAATCCAGTATAGATCCAATTGCTGCTTTGTCAAAGCAACTTCAAGGCCTGTCTTTGGAGGTGGCAGGATTGAAGGCGTCGGTCCTCCAGCAACAGCAGCAATTGCTACAGACCACAAGCCCAGCGGTTGCTACAGGTAACCAGGTTGTTGCGGAACCCAAGGTTGCTCTTCCTGACAGATTTTCTGGGGGAAGGGACAAATTTGTGACGTTCCGTGAAGCCTGTAAATTATATTTTAAACTGCGCCCTTACTCCTCTGGTAATGAAGAACAGCGGGTGGGGGTTGTTGTTTCCATGCTTCAGGGGGACCCGCAATCCTGGGCGTTCTCTTTACCCACTGATTCCCAGGCTCTCCGGTCAGTGGATGAATTTTTTGGGGCCTTGGGTCTCATATATGATAACCCTGACCGAATCGCACTGGCTGAATCAAAGTTACGGAGACTCCTACAGGGAGAGAGGCCAGTAGAGGAGTATTGCTCAGAGTTCCGTAGGTGGGCTACGGATACCCAGTGGAACGACCCGGCTCTCAGGAGTCAGTTCTGCTCTGGGTTATCCGAAAGGATTAAGGATGCGCTTGCGCTGTATGAGACTCCCTTTTCCCTTGATGCGGTTATGTTCCTTTCTATCAGGATAGATAGACGTCTTAGGGACAGATTGAAAAATCCGGAGCAACTGGTAACCCCTCCCAAGCAGCAGTTAGTCTGTACGGACTTAGACGAGCCTATGCAGCTAGGAGGAACTGCTCGTCAGGTCCGTCCTCCTGAGGCTCGCCGTAGGCGTGGGGTTTGTTTTTTCTGTGGGGAGAGGGGTCATTTTATTAATGTCTGTCCTTCCTTTCTCAAAAACAAAAGACCGTCGGAAAACTACTAACCCCAGGCTGTGTGGAGGATGTCAGCCGGGGGTATACGTTTCCTCCATACGAACATCGCAATTTGTGTTGCCAGCGGTTGTTGTTTTTGGTGTTAAGACGGAGACTATTTCTTTTTTTCTAGACAGTGGAGCAGGAGTAAATTTGATAGATGCCCATTTTGCCCACACTATGGGTTTGTCTCTCTGTACGCTACAGAGACCTATTCCCATATTCGCTATTGATTCTGCTCCTCTGTCTCAGAGAAACCTCACTCACATTGTCCATAACTTACACCTTCGGGTAGGGGACCACCATAATGAGTGTCTTTCATGTTATGTTCTGGAGGGGCTTCCCACTCCTGTGGTGTTGGGTCTTCCCTGGTTGGTAGCGCACAATCCAGTGGTGGATTGGCTGGCCAGGGAGATATTGGAGTGGAGTGAGCATTGCAGAGAAAATTGCTTAAATAGCAATTGCTTAGTCGCCTCCATAGCTACCCTACCTACATTTGTTTCGGACTTTGAGGACGTTTTTTTCTGAAAAGGGTTGCCAGAAGTTACCACCTCACCGTCCTTATGATTGCCCGGTTAACCTGATTCCCGGTGCAAAATTACCCAAGACCAGGTTATATAATCTTTCGGGTCCGGAGAGACAAGCCATGAAAGATTATATCTCCGAGAGCTTGGCTAAGGAAGACATCAGACCCTCTTCTTCACCCGTGGCTGCAGGGTTTTTCTTCGTTAAAAAGAAAGATGGGGGCCTGCGTCCTTGCCTAGATTTTCGCGAATTGAACCGGATAACCATCCGAGACCCATACCCTCTTCCTCTCATTCCTGACCTGTTTAATCAGATTGCGGGTGCTAGGTGGTTCTCCAAACTTGATCTTAGGGGGGCCTACAATCTGATTCGTATCAAGGAAGGGGATGAGTGGAAGACAGCTTTTAACACCCCTGAGGGGCATTATGAAAATCTGGTCATGCCTTTTGGTCTGACCAATGCTCCTGCTGTCTTCCAACATTTCGTTAATGACATTTTTAGTCATCTTATCGGCAGGTTTGTGGTGATATACCTAGATGATATTTTAATTTATTCGTCTGATCTGAAAACACATGAGGTGCATGTCAGACAGGTACTGCAGGTCCTACGGACAAATAAATGATATGCTAAAATTGAAAAGTGTGTCTTCGCCGTTCAGGAAATACAGTTCCTAGGTTATTTATTATCTGCTTCAGGTTTCCGTATGGATCCTAGGAAGGTCCAGGCAATTTTAGATTGGGATCTTCCTGAGAACCTCAAAGCACTGCAACGGTTCTTGGGCTTCGCAAATTTCTATAGAAAGTTCATTAAAAATTATTCGGTGATTGTAAAACCCCTTACTGACATGACTAGGAAGGGGACTGATTTTTCTAAATGGTCTGACGCCGCTAGAATTGCTTTTTCCTCTCTAAAAGAGAGGTTTACCTCGGCACCTGTACTAATCCAACCTGATGTCTACCAGCCTTTTATTGTTGAAGTTGATGCGTCAGAGGTGGGAGTGGGGGCTGTGCTGTCTCAGGGTCAGTCTCCTGGCAAATGGCGTCCTTGTGTGTTCTTTTCTAAAAAACTATCTGCAGCAGAAAAGAACTATGATATTGGCAATAGGAAACTATTAGCTATTAAAGGGGTTATCCAAGTTATATTTATTGATGACCTATCCTCAGGATAGGTCATCAATATCAGATCGGTGGGGGTCCGACACCCGGCACCCCCTCCGATCAGCTGTTTGAATAGAAGGCATGTGCGGTGTCAGCGCTGCCTCCTCTTCACTGTTTACCTTCTAGCCGTTGCATCTGCAGTGGTGAGCAGGTGTAATTACACCCAAGCCTTCCTATTGAAATGAATGGGACGGCTTGGGTGTAATTACACCTGCTCACCACTGCAGATGCAACGGCTAGAAGGTAAACAGTGAAGTGGAGGCAGCGCTGACACCGCACATGCCTTCTATTCAAACAGCTGATCGGAGGGGGTGCCGGGTGTCGGATCCCCGCCGATCTGATATTGATGACCTATCCTGAGGATAGGTCATCAATAAATATAACTTGGATAACCCCTTTAAACTAGCGTTTGAAGAATGGCGTCACTTTTTAGAGGGGGCAATCCACCCCGTCACTGTGATTACGGACCACAAAAACCTTCTGTACCTCGAATCAGCTAAGCGTCTCACCCCTAGACAAGCTAGGTGGTCGCTATTTTTTACCAGGTTTAACTTTGGTATTACCTATCGTCCTGGGGCAAAAAATACCAAGGCAGATGCACTATCTCGTTGTTTCCCTGGAGGGGGTAATGTAAGTGATCCGGTACCCATTCTACAAAGAGGAGTGGTTGTCTCTGCGGTACACTCTGTTCTGGAGGGGAAGGTGTTAGAGGCCCAGGGGGACGCCCCGGTCTCTTGCCCCTCAGAGAAATTGTTTGTACCGTTAAACCTGCATCTCAAATTATTAAAAGAACATCATAATTCGGCACTTGCTGGGCACCCGGGTAGTAAAGCAACCTTGGAGCTATTGTCTCGTCGTTTTTGGTGGCCAAGGTTGCGTCAGGATGTAATGGATTTTGTGTCTTCCTGTTCTACTTGTGCGCGCGCGAAAGTCTCTCATACACGTCCTGTAGGGTCTTTATTGCCACTTGTCATTCCCAATAGGCCATGGACACATCTGTCAATGGATTTTATCACTGACTTACCTTTGTCTGCGGGTAAAACAGTTATCTTGGTAGTAGTGGACAGGTTTAGCAAAATGGTACACTTCATTGCGTTACCCGCACTACCTAATGCTAAGACTCTTGCTCAGGTATTCATCAGTGAAATCGTGAAGCTTCACGGGGTCCCTTCCGATGTTGTTTCGGATCGGGGAACCCAGTTTATTTCTAAATTTTGGAAAGCTTTTTGTTCCTGTTTGGGGGTACACTTGTCCTTTTCCTCAGCTTTCCATCCTCAGTCGAATGGACAGACTGAGCGTACCAACCAAAACCTTGAGACATATCTAAGATGTTTTGTGTCTGAAAACCAAGAGGTGTGGTCATCATATTTACCGTTAGCCGAGTTTGCCATAAATAATCGCCGTCAGGAATCTACTGGCAAGTCACCATTTCTTGGTGCATATGGTTTTCATCCCCAATTCTGTACTTTCAAAGAAGGGGGGTCTTCTGGGGTTCCCGAAGAGGAACAGTTTTCGTCATCTCTTTCTTCTGTATGGCAGAAAGTGCAAGCTAATTTGAAAAATATGGGAGGTAAATATAAATGCATGGCTGATAAGAGACGGTCGCCAGGTCCGGACCTAGGAGTGAATGACTATGTGTGGTTGTCTACTAGGAATATTAAATTAAAGGTTCCCTCTTGGAAACTGGGTCCTAGGTTCATTGGCCCTTACAAAATAGTAGCCATCATTAACCCCGTGGCTTTTCGCCTGGAGCTACCTCAGACTTTTAAAATCCATAACGTCTTCCATAAGTCATTACTCAAGAAGTATGTTCCACCTCTAGAACCGTCACCGCTGTCACCTCCTCCTGTTGTTGTGGATGGTAATCTAGAGTTTCAAATATCCAAAATTGTTGATTCTCGTCGGGTCCGCCGCTCTCTTCAATATCTGATGCATTGGAGGGGTTACGGTCCCGAGGAAAGAATGTGGGTTCCAGCGTCTGAGGTAAACGCTGACAGGTTAGTTCGGGCTTTTCATGCCTCTCATCCTGAGATACCTAGTCCTGAGTGTCCGGAGGCCCCTCGTAGAGAGGGGGGTACTGTCACGAGGGTGTCAAGAGCCACGCCGGACTCCGTTATACCCGGGGTCAGGAAGTCGCAGCGGGTGGCTGCGCGCTCTATGTCTAAAGACAGTGCTGTTTATTAATGGTAGCTTTCTGGGTTTGCCTTGCAATCCTTTTTGGCTCACTCAGGGATCCGTAGCTTCTCCTCCTCAGCTGTTTCTTGTCCAGCAATCCCAACCTCCTTATATTCCCATCTCTCACTTCTCTGGTTGCCAGATATAGAGCTTTCTGCCTGGACTTCTATACTGACCCACTGGAGCTGTGTAGCTGTGTTCCCTGGTTGTTGTTCCAGAATGTTACCCTCCGGATCCCTGTTGGGCCTTGGTGGTCTGCTGTTGTCGCCCACCTGGGATTATATGTTTGTCTGTATTGTCTGTCTTCTCCTTGGTGTTTTCCTCTTAGTGTCAGTGGTGCGGACTAGTGATCCCACCACCCCGTTCACTACATAGGGCTCATCTTAGGGAAAGCCAGGGTTTAGGCACGTGATCGGCGTACGGGTGTGGAACCCGTCTAGGGACGTCAGGGCAGTCAGGTGCCAGCCGCAAGGTGAGTCAGGGGTCACCATCTTTCCCTCTCCCTTGGACAGGGCCTTCCCATTTCCCTCCCTTTGCGTGGTGCCGGTCATTACAGCTGCACTGTGGTTCAGCTGGGGCTGGGACAGTATTGCTGGCCCTGCCTACTTGTGTTGGACTTGCCTACAATATGGGGCGTCTTTTAGGTTAATTTCTAGGGCCACAGTCAGTCCCTGAGCAGGGGGCATAATTTGGCAACTTCTCCTATGGTTTGACAATCTAGCTATATGCTGTACCTCCATCCTCCATGTACAATACTCAATTCTCCATCTCTTATACCCATTTCTGACTCCTGCAAACCTTAGAAGACATGCTCCCATATAGGATGCCACTGCACACAGCTTCTCATCTAAAGAGTCCATGGAGGCTATTAAAGAAGGGGTTTTATGATCAGACCTTGATAAACATACTCACTTGGATAATTGTATGCTCATTAGGTAATTTAGGCAACAGGTAGCTAAAGGATATGGCAAGCGTAAAAATATATAAAGTAATTAACTCACCCAGATCAAAGAATAAGATAAAACAGAAGACATTTGGCGGCTGCTTTGGAATGGGTTGGATCTTCTATGGCATTTTTCACACCCAACATAAAAAAGGGAGATTATAAGGATTACAGTAGTGGAAGATACATAAATGAAAAGGTTGCATTGAAGTGGTATTGTAAGTTTGACAAATATCATATATTCTTGTTATTTTATTAATCTAATATATAAAGCTGAGTGTATGTACAGTGGATATAAAAACTCTACACACCCCTGTTAAAATATCAGGTTTCTGTGCTGTAAAAAAAAAACTGACTTTTTCCACCTTTAATGTGACCTATAAACTGTCCCACTCAATTGAAGAATAAACTAAAATAATGTGGTTGCATAAGTGTGCACACCCTCTTATAACTGGAGATGTAGCTGTGTTCAGAATTAAGCAATCACATTCAAAATCATGTTAAATAGGAGTCAGCATACACCTGCCATCATTTAAAGTGCCTCTGATTAACCCCAAATAAAGTTCAGCTGCTCTAGTTGGTCTTTCCTGAAATTTTCTTAGTCACATCCCACAGCAAAAGCCATGGTCCACAGAGAGCTTCCAAAGCATCAGAGGGATCTCATTGGTAAAATGTATCAGTCAGGAGAAGGGTACAAATGAATTTCTAAGGCATTAGATATACTATGGAACACAGTGAAGACAGTCATCAAGTGGAGAAAATATGGCACAACAGTGACATTACCAAGAACTGGACGTCCCTCCAAAATTGATGAAAAGAGGAGAAGAAAACTGGTCTGGGAGGCTACCAAGAGGCCTACAGCAACATTAAAGGAGCTGCAGGAATATCTGGCAAGTACTGGCTGTGTGGTACACGTGACAACAATCTTCCGTATTCTTCATATGTCTAAGCTATGGGTACGAAGAAAAACATCCAAGCCAGGCTACATTTTGCAAAAACACATCTGAAGTCTCCCAGAAGTAGGTGGGAAAATGTGTTATGGTCTGATAAAACCAAGGTTGAACTTTTTGGCCATAATTCCAAAAGATATGTTTGGCGCAAAAACAAAACTGCACATCACCAAAAGAACACCATACCCACAGTAAAGCATGGTGGTGGCAGCATCATGCTTTGGGGCTGTTTTTCTCCAGCTGGAACTGGGGCCTTAGTTAAGCTAGAGGGAATTATGAAAAGTTCCAAATACCAGTCAATATTGGCACAAAACCTTCAGGCTTCTGCTAAAAAAGCTGAACATGAAGAGGAACTTCATCTTTCAGCATGACAACGACCCAAAGCATGCATCCAAATCAACAAAGGAATGGCTTCACCAGAAGAAGATTAAAGTTTTGGAATGGTCCAGCTGGGGCCCAGACCTGAATCCAATTGAAAATCTGTGGGGTGATCTGAAGAGGAGGAGATGCACAGGAGATGCCCTCGCAATCTGACAGACTTGGAGTGTTTTTGCAAAAAGTGGGCAAATCTTGCCAAGTCAAAATGTGCCATGCTGATAGACTCATACCCAAAAAGACTGAGTGCTGTAATAAAATCAAAAGGCGTTTCAACAAAGTATTAAAGGGTGTGCACACTTATGCAAACATATTATTTTATTTTTATATTTTTCCCCCTCTACCTAAAAGATTTCAGTTTGTTTTTCAATTGAGTTGTACAGTTTATATGTTTACATCACAGAAACCTGACATTTTAACAGGGGTGTGTAGACTTTTTATATCCACTGTATGTGTGTATGTCCGCTAAAAGAATCCGCACCGTTGCATTTACAGTCACGAAATTTGGCACACAGGTACATCAGGTGTCTGGGAAGGTTCAGCTCTCTAGCACGTACTGTTTCTGAGATATTCCTAAAAAATGCATTAGCCAATAGAAGCCTGGTCACATGACCATTATCAGCCAATAGAAGCTTGCAGGCCCTTAGTCTCCACATACACACAGTTTTACACCAGGTTTCCATAACAACACAGCTATTTTTTTTCCACTGCTGTAGGTCAGCTTTAAAGGGGCAGAGAGCTGTAGAGGACACTGTTAGGGGGCGGAGTACTGTGGAGGTCACAGTTAAGGGGACAGACCACACTCAAAAGACCGACTTAAAAACCCTGCCCCCAGGTCCTGCTAAGCCACGCCCCCGACCCAGTTAGGCTGTGCCCCCTCTCACTCCGCAGCAGCTAAAAATCAACTTCTGTCAACTGCAGGGGTGGGAGGGAAGGTGACTTTCTCCCTGCAGCTCACGCTCAGACAGCACAGTGCTGCTGTCTGAGAGTGAGCTGTTCAAAAGGTCCCTGTGTCCGTCCAGGCCCTGTGCCGGACAGAGGACAGGGAGTCTGAAAGCCAGACTGTCCGTCCTAAAACCACCCTAGGGGCAGGCTTCTGTTGGGGGTCACAGTTAAGGGGACGGTCCGCTATGGAGGTCAGTGTTAAGAGGCAGATTGCTGTAGAGGCCACTGTTAAGGGGACGGGGTGTTGTGGAAATCACTGTAAGGAGATGGGGTATGTGGAGGTCACTAATAAAGGGGCGGCCGCTGTGGAGGTCACTGTGAAAGGGACGGGCTGCTGTGGAGGTCACTGTTAAGGGGGTGGGATGCTGTGGAGGTCACTGTTAAAGGGGCGGGCTGCTGTGGAGGTCACTGTTAAGGGGGCAAGATGCTGTGGAGGTCACTGTTAAAGGGGCATGAGCTGTGGAGGTCTCTGTTAAGGGGGCATGGTTCGGTGGAGGTCATAGTTAAGGGGATGGTCTGCTATGGAGGTCTGTGCTAAGGGGTGGGGTGCTGTAGAGGTCACTGTTAAGGGGGCAGGGTGTTGTGGAGGTCACATTTTAAGGGAATGGAGCTCTGTGTAGGTCACTGTTAAGGGGCGGTTTATTGTGGAAATCACTGTTAAAGAGACGGGGTACTGTGGAAGTCACTAATAAAGGGGCAGCCACTGTGGAGGTCACTGTTAAAGGGGAGGGCGCTGTGGATGTTACTGTTAAGGCGACAGACCGCTGTGGAGGTCAATGTTACGTGAGCAGGGTACTGTAGCTGTCACTGTTATAGTGGATACTGTCGATATCTTTTAACGACACACAAACATTAAATTAAATAGATGAAGTATACCCATGCAAAGCCAAGATTGTCCTCCTGCCGGTCCAGGCTGTTAGAGCAGGGCCGCGGCTCTCATGTGAGAGCTGGGCCCCCGCTGCAAGGGGGACCCATGCAGCGCTTAGACTGGGCTGCCATAAAAAAGTGGCAGCCCTGCCTAAGGCCCCTTAGTGTCTGCCGTAAAAAGGCATATGGGTGGTCACTAAGGGGTTTTCTGCATGTTTAATACTGATGACCTATTCTCAGGATCCGACTACCAGCACCCCCACTGATCAGCTGCTTGAAGAGGTCTCTTTTAAGGTCATTGACAATGTTCTTTGGGTATGTGGCCTAGGCGCTGCTCAGTCCAATTCAAGTGAATAGGCCTGAGCTGTGATACCATGCACAGCCACTATCCAATGGACAGCACTGTGCTTGGTAAGCTGCGATGAGGCAACCGATCGGCAGAGGTGCTGGGAATCGGACCTCCACGGATCACATACTGATGACTTATTATGAGGATAGGTCATCAGTATAAATCACTTGTAAAACCCCTTTAACTTCATTACACAGGTCATTATGATTGCAGAGATACCATATACAGGTGAAACTCGAAAAAATTTGAATATTGTTCAAAGGTCCATTTATTTCAGTAATGCAAATTAAAAGGAGTTGCATTAATTCAGTTTAAAATTTAAATTTTGTGAAAATGTTCAATATTCTAGGCTCAAAGTGTCACACTCTAGTCAGCTAATTAATCCATAACCCCTGAGCAAAGGGTACCTCAAAATTGTGACTTTGGGGCTTCATAAGCTGTAAGCCATAATCATCCACATTATAACAAATAAAGGCTTGACATATCTCGCTTTGCATGTAATGGGTCTATCTTATATGTTAGTTTCACCTTTTAAGTTGCATTTCTGAAATGAATGAACTTTGCACGATATTCAAATTTTTTGAGTTTCACGTGTATATGTATTTTTTTAAAACACTCTTGCTAAATAAAACCATTTTCCCATTAGAGAACTTCATAATCTGATTGTTTCTATAAGCTTTGGAATACTTAGTATACCAAAGCATTATTGTCTGTCTATTAGGCTGTGCCTTTGGCACAGACTAATCAGCATATAGCCTTGGCAGACTTGGTGGCATTTGTTAGTCCCCTAGCTTCCATAAGAACCATGAGCACCTCATTAACACACCAAGGGGTGCCAATAGAAGGACAGAAGGAGCCCACTTCTACTATCTAACTACCTAGTTACTGTGGTTGCACTTGACTGTGGTATCTAAGGAATTAATGCAGAGGTGCTGTCCTGCTTCGTCTTCCCTGTGAATATTGCTATACAGCTAGGAAACTTCAAGATTCAGGACTCCTGAGCTAGTGCAATGCATTGAGTGAACTACAGGGCTTGGCTCGTGCTGGAGCTGATTTTAGCAAATTGGCTTGGTCAATTCAAGTAAATGATCCAACATTTTGCTCAGGGTCCTTGACACCAGTTCATGCTGTCTTCAGATAGGGCAACACAAAACTGGTGACAGGTTCCCTTTACCATTTATGGCCTATCATTAGAACAGTCCATCAATGCTTGATGGCACCATTTCTTCCAGAATTCGGTCACGATCCATGTGGTGTGGGAGACTTAGCTCCTTTCTCACAATGATTCTTGTTTATTCAAACATCGGTGAACTGAATCCACTTTACTAATTTATGTTTTTTTATGCAAAATTGCATTAGTGTTGTGTTCTATTTTGTACTTCACATCAGAACATAAAGTAGCAGAGGACAATCAGTGGCGACAAGCCGACAATTATAACTGATTTCAAAGCATCAACAAGAACATCAACATAACAGTCACCAGTTAATAGTTCATAACAATTCTGTCTGCATAGCCTAAGGTACCATGCTATTTAAAGTATTCGAATAGAAGAGGCCTCCCTCACAGAGATATTACATTAATTTCTAATTACTTTAAGCAGAAAGGACAAAATTACACATATAATTAGGATTATGAATTTATTAGAAAAATGGGAGCCATGTTTCAAAAATAGATTGCCTCAATTCCCTTGTTCATTAAATCTAACTACATCTCTTAACAATAAATAGTTTATATCAGTTCTAAAGCAATAGGTCCACTGTAATTATTCATAATTGCCACAAGAAGAGAATATTGCTTATTAAAGCACTTCAAAACATTTAGAAGTGTAACTCATTCATTGTGATGTGTTGTATGGACACAGAATTATAATGTAATGAAATATAACAGTGTGACATTATTATGCAAAATAATTATCCTTCCTTTAGCTCTTCTGAATTCACAAATTATATGAAGTGAATGCTGTGACATAATGGTTCTAGCCACTTCTGACTGAAGACTTTTTATACATGTAGCTATTCACTCCTTAATAATCAGCTATTTTGTCCATAGGTAGCTATGTGTGTCCAGGGTCTTTCTTGCATTTGTTATTTTGACTCACTACTATATGTTGACTTCAATATAAGATGTAACAATCCATTATAACAGAGAATGTGGGCACTGTGGCTGATTAATCCACGAGTGCCTTTGACTAGTGGGTCCCCCTTAATGTGCTATAGGACTAGTAGCATACTAAGGGATTCAATTTGTCAGGTGGCTGGGAGAGGTTTTACTAATTATACAAGAGGGTGTCTCAGAGGTGGTTCTTTCCTCTTTGACCACACTCCCAGGCAAAGAACAGTAGCTCACTAATACTATAGCTCTTTACAGCTCCCAGTTTTGGCCAGCCTATGTGAATCAACAGAATATAGCAGGCAACACTGCTTTGTTGGCCCTCCTAAGGGAAGGTTCAGGACAGGCTGGTGTGCTCTCTAGTTCCACTCTTAGAGTCAGCAGTCCTCATGACTCCTATCTTGTCTCCTCCTGCTTCCAGCTGGAGAAGTAGGGGAAAGCAAACAAGCATTCCTCCATCCCCCAGGTCTCATTCAGCTATGTCTGTGGAGGTCATAGCTGCCACTGCCAGGCACATCATGGAAAGAAGAAAAGTCTTGCACTTCTTCCTCATCCTCCTGCAAATGTTTTTCTTTATGTTTCAGTAAGTCACAGGTAGCATCTGGAAGGGCCTTGCAGTAGATAGAGGCAGGCATCCAAAGAGGAACCAAGATGTACCAATAAAGACAAGTCTGGTAAACAATCAGTATCTCACCATTCAGGTTACTTCTTCAATCATCATTAGTACTGTAGCTATATTTCAAGTTCCATGTATGAAAGTTTTATGTAAAGTAAATTACAAGCTGTGACTTGCCCTCAGATATTAAAAGTTATCTTGTGCGTTATTTTGTCATGAGAAGGTCTTAATAGTCCCATAACACTTCTCAAATCCATATTTCTGCTTAATACAGTGCAAGTCCTAACCTAGTACCTACTTTATTTAAAGCTGTGAGTCCCAATTTTATATGGGGCATGGGGTTTCATCCACATATTTGTATAGAAAACAAATCACATTTTTAAAAATATGTATTCTAACAGAGGGTGCCCTTAACATTGTGGAGTGTCTTTTCACTGCTCTACTCTTTCAACTGGATGAGGTTTACATATGCGTTGAAGGCTCTGGAGATGCTGCCCTATTTTGTCCAGTAAAATACTGGTCTCCTTGACAGAAACCCATTGAATTCCATTATTGTCAAGGGGGTCTGGTCAGTGACCAGTGATGCTTTTTTTTCTTCAGGAAACAGGCATAGGTCAGGAAGGGAAGAGTATGTGCAAATCCGTGAAACTAGTCTGAGGTCAGGACAGGCAGCAAACAATCAATACTAAGGTCTAAGGTCAGGTCATATAGTGGAAGGTCAGAGTTGATAAACAGGCAGAGGTCGGTACACGGGTAGACAAACAAAACAGCACACTTTCACTAGGGACTAGCAAGCTAGATAACCTAAAGCTCAGGCACCTTCTCCAGGCGGAGATGATGAATTGCAAATAAACCTCCTCTCTAGGTTTTCTCTAATGTAGTCCAATATGGCTTGTGTTTTGGGCTGAGACAGAAGATAAATACCGCCACAGGGATGTGTAGTCCCAGGAACTAGGTCAATAGGGCAGTCATAGGGACAATGCAGAGTCAGGGTCTCAGTAAACCTTGCAGATTTTGTGGTGCTGGTGGAGAATGTGCAGTGGAGAATGTGCAGGCTGTACAGTAGTCAGCTATCGGGATTGACAGACTGAACCCCAACCTAGAATCTACCCGGAGTTCCACTCCAAGACAGGACTTCACAGATGTAGCTAGGGCTGCCTCAGTAGTACAGGACTGGTAGACATAGGCAGGACATACAGTACAAGGAAATATTCTCTGTGTGGAGTTTGCCCACTTGAAGCTCCAAGGGCTTGGTAACATACTGTATGGTCTGTGAAAGAGCCTTCTGTCATGACCATGGTTATGGTCGTGACTCTTTGGTCGCATGCAGTTGTCAGCGGTTTGTTCTTGTTGTCAACCACAGGTGAGGGCTCTGTGTTTGTTGCCTCATGTGTGGTTGCCGTTGGCAACATATGGTTGTTGGCAGTGTAGCAGCTGGAGCTGGGGGCTAGGCGGCTCGCTGTCATGGCATGCGGTTGCCTCGGGCAACGTGTGAGTTTAAGTGTTCACTTTCTATGTTTGGTGTTAGGGAGTTTGTTCTGTTTACACTTCTCCTTTAAGTGACACTTACCTTCTCTGGTGATGAAAGGGTTAATTCCTTTTCTGGTGTGTGTGTGTGTGTGTGTGTGTGTGTGTGTGTGTGGGGGTGTGGCTGCTTGGGCTATTTAGCTCCTGCTGGAAGCCAGAAGTCTGAGGGGTACTCCTGCAATGCTTTATGCTGGAGTCATCCTCCTGGTTCATTTTACCATCTGTCCAGTGAGGGCCACCCTTGTGGTCATAAAAGTTATGCATGATGTTAAGTTGATGTTGTTATCCTTTCTATGTTTATTGCAGCTATGGATGTCCTGGTTACCTGTTTGATTTGTGGTGTGTGCTGTGTCCTTAGTGTTTGTATGGACAGCAGTACTGGTGCATGGGTTCCAGTCAGCGAGGTTGTGGCAGGTAGGTTTGGAACTGCTGTACTTCACCTGCCATATCCATATGTCTGTATATGTTTCCCCTTCCTTGCAGCTTGGCCAGTGAGACTCCTGTTCGTCCGTGTCTTGGAGGAACAGGTCGTCTTACCCTGCTCCTAGCCCAGGGTTTTCCTGAGGGATAGTAGGGACCCTAGGTTCCAGAGTATGAGCCCTCCTACCATCTGGGTTGGCTCATACAGTTAGGAGTCAGGGTCAGTATTAGGGACGCGATAGGAGGTGACCTGCTCCCTGATCCTATGGTCCTGGCCTAGCAGCTACCTGATTCCATAACATCGCATGGATGAGGGTTTCCCCCACTCTCATCAGTGACAGTATGACCACAATGGCTCCTTGCTTGGATCAACCTTCGAAAGAGGGTGCAGCATGCATCGCCATCTGCTTTTGGGCTGCATGCGCGTTCTCCGGAGGGAGAGCGTTATCGGGGGTTTCACAGTTTACGGCGCGGTGACTGGCTTTTCCCCGCCATTCCTTCACCGTCGTCTGTTTTGGTGTCCCCTTACTTTTCATTCCCCACCCTCCTCCCATTGTTTGTTCTGCCCCACCAACTTTGCAGTTTTGTGTTGGGGGGGCTTTCAGCGGTGGGAGTGTCTACGCCTTCGGAAGAGGGCGCAGCATGTGGCGCCTGCCGCTTTTTGGCACGCATGCTTATCCTCCGGAGGGAGGGTGAAAGGGGAACCCTAGTACAGTGCAGTTCTCTGTAGCAGTGGCTGCAGTGTGTATGAACTTGCACTTGTGGTTGGGTCTCTCCTCGTCCACGTCTCAGTGGTTCTCTGACTTGTGTCGATGTGGCTGGCTGCAGTCCTTGTGAGACTGGCTTTGGTGTATGCTAGTGAAGGATGCAGGCTGGCAGCGACCTGGTGGGAACCGTGACCTGAGTGTGGACGCAGTGTCAGTGCAGTCTCTCCTGGCTGTTTGTTGGCTGGCGCCCTGGTTCCTGTGTATTGCTCCAGGGGCTGGCAGCAGTCCAGGGAGACTTGCTTTGCGCTGACACTGATTCTATTACTTTTTCCCCTTCTCCTATCCCCTTGTTGGGTCCCTCACTAGTTTTCCCCTTTTTTTTTTGGTGGGGGGGCTTTAAGGGGTGGGAGTGTTACGACCATGGTTATGGTCGTGACTCTTTGGTCGCATGCAGTTGTCAGCGGTTTGTTCTTTGTTGTCAACCACAGGTGAGGGCTCTGTGTTTGTTGCCTCATGTGTGGTTGCTGTTGGCAACATATGGTTGTTGGCAGTGTAGCAGCTGGAGCTGGGGGCTAGGCGGCTCACTGTCATGGCATGCGGTTGCCTCGGGCAATGTGTGAGTTTAAGTGTTCACTTTCTATGTTTGGTGTTAGGGAGTTTGTTCTGTTTACACTTCTCCTTTAAGTGACACTTACCTTCTCTGGTGATGAAAGGGTTAATTCCTTTTCTGGTGTGTGTGTGTGTGCGTGTGTGTGTGGGTGTGGCTGCTTGGGCTATTTAGCTCATGCTGGAAGCCAGAAGTCTGAGGGGTACTCCTGCCATGCTTTATGCTGGAGTCATCCTCCTGGTTCATTTTACCATCTGTCCAGTGAGGGCCACCCTTGTGGTCATAAAAGTTATGCATGATGTTAAGTTGATGTTGTTATCCTTTCTATGTTTATTGCAGCTATGGATGTCCTGTTACCTGTGTGATTTGTGGTGTGTGCTGTGTCCTTAGTGTTTGTATGGACAGCAGTACTGGTGCATGGGTTCCAGTCAGCGAGGTTGTGGCAGGTAGGTTTGGAACTGGTGTAGTTCACCTGCCATATCCATATGTCTGTATATGTTTCCCCTTCCTTGCAGCTTGGCCAGTGAGACTCCTGTTCATCCGTGTCTTGGAGGAACAGGTTGTCTTACCCTGCTCCTAGCCCAGGGTTTTCCTGAGGGATAGTAGGAACTCTAGGTTCGAGAGTATGAGCCCATCTGGGTTGGCTCATACAGTTAGGAGTCAGGGTCAGTATTAGGGACGCGATAGGGGGTGACCTGCTCCCTGATCCTATGGTCCTGGCCTAGCAGCTACCTGATTCCATAACATCGCATGGATGAGGGTTTCCCCCACTCTTATCCGTGACACCTTCCCATTGACAGATATCATCATCTGGGGCTTCCCTAGGTGCTAGACTGATATTCAGTACTGGTTCACCAAATTCTGATGCAGAAAGTGCCCTGCCGAGCCAGAATCTAAGAAGGCCTCTTCAGTAAACTGTGTAAACTGCAAGAAAATAACACGGCTAGTGTCAATTTTGGAAAGAGCTGGTCTTCATCCAAAGCTGTCTCTCCTATTAACTCTAGGCTCTGGAGTCCCGCCTTATGGGGACATGTGTCACTTGGCTTCACAATACAGACAGAGGTCATTGGAGCACCTATGTCGAAGCGCCTGACTCTGTCTAAAGAGGAGCATCTGGTTGGCCGGGGAGAGCAAGCGGGCGTAAATGCCGGGAGAGAGGAAGCACATGGCACACAGACAAATGGGACAGTTTTAAATACTGTATATCATGTTAGTTTGTGTGTAGCTCTGTTACAAGTAATAAATATTTTCTGCTCTTGGAATACCAGTGCAGCACAAGCTCCTAGAGCAAATATTTGCATTACATACTAAATCATTTAAATACTTAAACTCGTGTTTTCCAACTTGCTTGGCGCAGCTCAGCAGCAGTGTTATTTCCTAAGTTAAACTGTCAAATTTTGGCCTAGCCATAACGTAGTATATAAATTGTTTAAATGATACCAAACTGAATAATTAAAAAATATCCTAAACAAACTAATGAGGGGATCAGTGAAAGCCTTTGTCACTTTACCATGAATACTTACCATTTATTTTACACATACACGGCAGGAGCATACTGGAGTGTCCTTCTTTGAAATTAGAGATTAGTATTCATATATTTAGAAGTGCTGTATTGTTTTAATATTCTAAATTGTTTGGTAGGTGCTTAAAGGGGATGTCCAATTTTCTAACCCCTTTTAAATTTGACCAGTGCTGTGCTGTACGTGAATGAAAAAAATAAACAAAATATTGCAGCAGTGAGAGTCAATCCACACTTTTTCTGGTCACATGTGGCCCCATGTTTACACGATCCTTGGTCAATGTAAAAGGCCCCTAAGATCACAGTTACAGTATGTTACATCCTGCTGCACATATGAATTCATACCACTAATCATAATGTATATTTAAAGTGTACCTGAGTAAAAAAAAAAAAAATATGTCTAATGGCTGTGCTGGTTTTAACAATCATTTCTGTGAAGGAACTGGTGTTGTTTGGCCTTTCCTAAGCCATAATCTAATATATAAAGCTGAGTGTATGTACGTGTGTATGTTCGCTAAAGGAATCTGCACCGTCGCATTTACAATCATGAAATTTGGCACACAGGTACATCAGGTGTTCGGGAAGGTTTTTTTTTTTTTTTTAATTTTTTTAATTTTATTATTCTTTATTTAGTGATTTTTTCCATCAATAAAAGAATAAACATGTTTCATACAATTACATTGTGAGCCAACGGATTTACATAGCTAAACGTCTGATATGTATTGAGACAAAGGAGATCTCACATCATCTCCTGTAACACATGCGGAACCAGTTCCATCACCCTCCGTACCACTCACTAAATGTCTGGTTGTCATCAATAAAAAAACAAGCATGTTTCATAAATTTACATCGTAAATCAACAGTTATACTTAACTAAAGGTCTGAAATGTGTTGAGACAAAGGAAACCTTACATCATCCCCTGGAACACACGAGGAACCAACTCCAGCACCTTTTGCACTATTCACTAAATGTCTGGTTGTCTAATGAAGTCCAGCCACGAATCCCAGATGCTATGGAACTGAGTCATACCTCCTCCAATGCCAGCTCCTATTTCCTCTAATCTCGCCACCTGCCCCACCTTTTGTAGCCAATGTAGCATGGGAGGCGGTTGAGTCTGTCTCCAATATAAGGGTATCATGCCTTTAGCCACTAACACCAACTGCTGCCAGAGGATGGCATTGAACAAAGGCCTACCCTCTGGGAGGAGATTTAAGAATATCAGTCGTGGGTCCAAGGCTGGAGCACCCGGACAAGTTTTTTCCATAACCTTAGTTACCTCTGACCAGAATGGTTTGGTCAAACAGCATTCCCACCATAAGTGCAAATACGTGCCCACCTCCTTTTGACATCTCCAACAGGTGGCCGGAAGAAGTGGGTTCATGGTATGCAAAACTACCGGGGTCTTATACCACCTGCTCACAACCTTGTATGAGATTTCTTGCATAGTCACACATTTGGATGGCCCACAAGAATTTTTGTAAATTGCAATCCTTTCTTCTTTTGAAATGTCAATGTTTAACTCTTTTTCCCAAGCCTTTATATATGCGGGGGGCTTAGCTTCAGTGTGTTTAATAAGTATCTTGCATATGCTTGAAATCAGTTTTGGCATTGCTGTAGTTTGCGCAGCAATCTTTTCAAGATCGCAATGTTCCCTCTCTGGCATGTCCGCTATTTCCTTTGCTGGTATGCGCTTGAAGTTAAATAGAAGCTGTGAATATGTCAGTGGATCTATCTCCATTTGTGTGATTTTCGATTGTAGTGTTCTCATATCTGGAAAGGTTCCATCTATTAAAAAATCTCCCAACCTATAAGTATTTAGTATCCTTTGGCTGCCCATAACATTAGCTTTAAAGGGGTTATTTAGACCCAATAGATCTCCTAAACTAAAGAGTGTTGATGGGTGCTTCCAAATGTGTGAAGGCAACTGCTTCCCTACCCACATCCATAAAGGAGCTTTCGTCAGAATATTCGTATCCCGTGGAGGACGTTTGTCTTGCAGCATCCAAATATGTGCCTGCGTAAGAGAGTATCCTACCGTTTCCTGCTCAATACGTACATATAACTTGGAGTATGGGGACTAATACCAATCTATTATCCTTGTCAGTTGTACAGCTTTGTATAAGTTAGATATGTCTGGGAATCCCAATCCCCCCAACTGTCTTGGTTTACTCAAAGTAGATAACGCCACTCTACACATCCCTTTCACCTATATGTAGCTGAGAAATATTTTCCTAATTTGCGCAAAAAAGGAGTTTGGAAGGTAGATCGGCAAAGTCTGCAGAACATACAGGATCTTGGGGATGATCATCATTTTCAACAGATTTAACCTCCCAACCCATGAGATGTACGGAATCTTCCATTTACTGATTAGCTATTCTATCTGCTTGACTAGCGGCACGTAGTTTAGTTGGAACCAATTTTTGAGGTCTGGGGACACTTGTATACCTAAGTATGTAATGTTTTGGGAGGTCCATTGAAAGTTAGATAGGCTTTTGGCTTTGCTTATTGTTCTAGCGGAGCAGGAGACATTCATTGCCATTGATTTTGCAGCATTTATCTTGAAGTTCGAGAGGCCATGGAATTCCTCAAACATACCAGACAACACTGTGAGTGAAACATCGGGATTTGAAAGTGATAATCAACAGATCATCAGCATACGCTGCCGACTGGTGACATCTATCTCCAATCGTGATACCCTTTACATCCGGGTTCTGCCTAATATTCTGTATAAGTGTCTCCATGGTCAGCACGAACAACAAGGGGGAGAGGGGGCAGCCCTACCTAGTGCCATTACCAATCTGGAATCTTTGTGACAATGTACCGTTTATTTTGAGCTAGGCTGAGGGGCGGTTATATAGTGCAAATACAGCTGTGATGAACGTTTCAGGGATCCCAAACTTCTCTAGTGCCTTCCTCATAAACACCCAGTCAATCGCCTTTTCGGCATCAGTTGAGAGCAGTGCTAGAGGAATACTTTTATTAAGAGTGTATTGGATTAGGTGTAATATCCTAAGCGTGTTATCTTTCCCTTCTCTGCCTTTGACAAATCCCACTTGTTCCTGGTTGATCAGGGAGGTCAGTTTAAGTCTATTTGCCAACATTTTGGCATATGACTTAATGTCGGCATTAAGCAGGGAGATTGGTCGGTAACTACCGCACTGTTTGGGATCCTTCCCCTCCTTATGTAAAACAGATATATGTGCCTCCAACGATTGTGGGGGGAAATCAATTCCCCTGGCAGCTGAAGTGACTGTCTTTAATAACTGAGGCAGAAGGATGTCAGGAAACGCCTTATAATAGGCTATCGTCAGGCCATCCGGGCCCGGGCTATTCCCACCTGGGGTCCCTTTTAGTGCGCTCTGAAGTTCATTTAATGAGAAGGGAGTCGACAGCTGCTCCTTCTGTGCTATAGACACTTCTGGTAGGTGAAGGGATTGTAGAAATATGTCTATTTTATCTTGTCTAATCACGGTATCTTGAGACGTCTCACCTGCTCTTAAGTTATATAAGGCAGAATCAGGGGCGGACTGGGCGGTCGGGCACTTCGGACGTGGTCCGAGGGCCCGGCCGGGATGGGGGCCCGCCGCAGCAGTGCACATAACGTCAGTCGTCACTGTGTTCCTTCTGCACCGCACTGACGTCACACACACCGCCGACACCCGGCAGCGTGTGTGACAGTTTATTTTCAAGTTAGTTAAATATGATTGATTCTTGTCTTAGCGGACCAGGCCCCCTCGCTAATGTGATCTTAATCTTACTGTCTCCTGATGTGTCTGGGATTCGAACCCACAACCTTCATGTATCAGAGGCAAAGCATTTACCCACACAGCCATAAAAGCTGCCTTGCAAATGACTGAAAAAATATGAGACTTCTACTGTTGTAGCTGTACATCTATACACATGACAGCTGCCCCAACACACCCAGCACTGCTATATCTCTATATGACAGCTGTCCCAGCACACCCAGCTCTGCTACATCTATACACATGACAGCTGCCCCAACACACCCAGCACTGCTATATCTCTATATGACAGCTGCCCCAGCACACTCAGCTCTGCTATATCTCTATATATGATAGCTGCCCCAGCACACCCAGCTCTGCTACATCTATACACATAACAGCTGCCCCAACACACCCAGCACTGCTATATCTCTATATATGATAGCTGCCCCAGCACACCCAGCTCTGCTACATCTATACACATAACAGCTGCCCCAACACACCCAGCACTGCTATATCTCTATATGACAGCTGTCCCAGCACACTCAGCTCTGCTATATCTCTATATATGATAGCTGCCCCAGCACACCCAGCTCTGCTACATCTATACACATAACAGCTGCCCCAACACACCCAGCACTGCTATATCTCTATATGACAGCTGTCCCAGCACACTCAGCCCTGTTATATATCTCTATATATGATAGCTGCCCCAGCACACCCAGCTCTGCTCCATCTAATACACATGACAGCTGCACCAGCACACTCAGCTCTACTATATCTCTATATATGACAGCTGCCCCAGCAAACCCAGCTCTGCTACATCTATACACATGATAGCTGCCCAAACACACCCAGTTCTGCTACATCTATACACATGACAGCTGCCCCAGCACACTCAGCTTTGCTATATCTCTATATATCTATCTACTGTATAGCAATACTTAGAGATATATAGATGTAGCAGAGCTGGGTGTGCTGGGGCAGCTGTCATATATAGAGATATAGTAGAGCTGAGTGTGCTGGTGCAGCTGTCATGTGTATTAGATGGAGCAGAGCTGGGTGTGCTGGGGCAGCTATCATATATAGAGATATAGCAGAGCTGAGTGTGCTGGGACAGCTGTCATATACAGATATAGCAGTGCTGGGTGTGTTAGGGCAGCTGTCATGTGTATAGATGTACATTTAGCCAGCTATAACAGTAAAAGTCTCATAATTTTTCAGTCATTGGCAAGGCTGCTCTTATGGCTGTGTGGTTGGGTGCTTTGCCTCTGATACAGAAGGTCGTGGGTTCGAATCCCAGCAGAAACTTTTCTGAAATACAAGCACTGACTCCATATATGGACATACAGGGCGGGACACAGGAAGAAGCTGGATCGCATCGCTGACATGGAGGTAAGTAGAAGTGTTTATTATTATTTTTTTAATACCCGACTGTTACTGCCATGGGGGGAGCGGGAGGCACTTGATATTGGCACATGGGGGGAGCGGGAGGCACTTGATACTGGCACATGGGGGGAGGGTGGTTGGCACCTGATACTGGCACATGGGGGGGAGGGGGGTTGGCACCTGATACTGGCACATGGTGGGGGGGGAGAGAGGCACTATGATACTGGCACATGGGGGGTGGGAAGGAGAGAGGCACTTGATACTGGCACATTGGGGGGGGAGATGGCACTATGATACTGGGACATGTGGGGGGGAGGAGAGAGGCACTTGATACTGGCACATTATTGGGGGGCATTATGGGGGACACTAGGCCGGCAGCCTATCAGAGGCCGGACACTGAGGGGCATCTACTGGGGCACTATATATGGGGCATTTTATACTGGTACATTATGGGGGGCACTAGCAGGAAGGGGGGAGATGAGCACTATGGGGGAATTTACTGGGGGCACTATATAGGGGTATTTTATACTGGGACATTATGGGGGCCCTATGGAGACATTAGCTCAACTGGGGGCATTACAAGGGGGTATTTTTGCACTGTCACATTATAAGGAGAATTATTTCTACTGGGGGCCATTATGGTGGGCTTTATTACTCCCCCATGGTATGACCCCCTAGTAGCAGCACCAGCCTCTCCCTGCTCTGCTATCCCTCTGCCCCTTCTCCAAATCCTATGAAATCTTTCTCATTAGGATAAAACACATCAGCTCCGCCGAGCCCCCGGCCAAAGTGTGGAAGTGGCGTCCGAGATCCCCAAGGGCCAAGCCAAATAACTGTAACTTTTCATGTGAAATATGTTTGTTATACACATATAGCATACACTGTGCCACACAATATACAGTATACCTCTACACTGTGCCACACAATATACAGTATACCTCTACACTGTGCCACACAATATACAGTATACCTCTACACTGTGCCACACAATATACAGTATACCTCAACACTGTGCCACACAATATGCAGTATACCTCAACACTGTGCCACACAATATACAGTATACCTCTACACTGTGCCCCACAATATACAGTATACCGCTACACTGTGCCACACAATATACAGTATACCTCTACACTGTGCCCCACAATATACAGTATACATCTACACTGTGCCACACAATATACAGTATACCTCTACACTGTGCCCCACAATATACAGTATACCTCTACACTGTGCCCCACAATATACAGTATACCTCTACACTGTGCTACACAATATACAGTATATCGCTACACTGTGCCCAACAATATACAGTATACCACTACACTGTGCCCCACAATATACAGTATACCTCTACACTGTGCCCCACAATATACAGTATCCCTTTACACTGTGCCCCACAATATACAGTATACCTCTACACTGTGCCACACAATATACAGCATACCGCTACACTGTGCCACACAATATACAGTATACCTCTACACTGTGCCCCACAATATACAGTATACCTCTACATTGTGTCCCACAATATACAGTATACCTCTACACTGTGCCACACAATATACAGTATACCTCTACACTGTGCCACACAATATACAGTATACCTCTACACTGTGCCCCACAATATACAGTATACCTCTACACTGTGCCACACAATGTACAGTATACCTCTACACTGTGCCACATAATATACAGTATACCTCTACACTGTGCCCCACAATATACAGTATACCTCTTGTTGAGGAACGGTTGAGACGTATGCATATATCCATGCATGCCTGCAAACACGTGCGGTCATGTATGGTATATATCTGCATACATTAACCACAGCATCATGGGACGATGTGCGCAGATGTGCCCAGCATCTGCGCACGTCTGCCCATGGTGATCCCCAGGGGCTCATGGTGGCCCTTGTGGGAAATATGTGGTCCCTGGATGACCGTGTATAAATTGGCCCTGTATGGCAAGTGGGGACATATGCATGTCCCCTGTATGTGATGCCCCAGATATATGCGAGGGTGTGTGTATATATAGATATGTGTGTATGTATTTGCACACGTGTCTATGTATATACACTTATGTCAGCATGACAGTATGTATGTGGGCTTATTGCTGCCCATTCATACCCCCGGTTTTGTATGTGTTTATAGATGTGCCCCAAGCATCTGTGGATATATATATGCAACTTGTGATAAATGAACTGGGCACTCTCAGGATACAGGGATCACACAGATATTTATTAATATATAAGGCAAAAAACGACAATAAAAGAGAGAATATGGCCCTCCTGTAGGAAAGCTATGTATAAAACAACACTTGCTCACTATAACCGGCACTCTGACTCTAGATGGATATTATGAACTACACATGGCATATTCTAACATTAAAACGACAATAAAAAGGTACATCATAGATTATTCACACAATAAAAGAATCGCACAATTAAAACGCATATATATCGCAAATGCTGAATTTTTACTGGGAAAACTACAATTGCGAGTTGTTCCCCAACTCACTGGCGAAGTTCTGAAGCTCCAAGGTAACAGTTAGAGGCACCGTGACGTGATAGTCCCACAACAAAACAGGTATAGCGGCGTCCCGCTCTATATTCAACCAGTAGCGTCCCACTGGGCTAATAGCATTTGAGTCTTGTTAGATCTCTTGTCAGCAAATATTTGATGAAAAAGATAGTCTTACCGGAAAGATTCTCCTCACCACTTCGCTGCACACCGTCGCTCTGCTGGGTCGTGTTTTTAATTACCTCCAGGCTTTTTTGAGCGGTCAGGTTGTTAAAATCCCACGTAGGTAAAAGTTTGGCATGTGCAGCCCGGTCTCTGCTGTAGGCTGTCACGGATTCTTTATACTTGAACCTTATCGTGGTGTTTAGCAGTATGGTGCGAGGTTCCGGCACTATCTATTGGTCCTCACTCCTTAAAAATTCGGGGTCCTGTTAGAGCTAGACGCGTTTCGGGGCTTAAGATTGCCCCTTCCTCAGTAGCTACTGAGGAAGGGGCAATCTTAAGCCCCGAAACGCGTCTAGCTCTAACAGGACCCCGAATTTTTAAGGAGTGAGGACCAATAGATAGTGCCGGAACCTCGCACCATACTGCTAAACACCACGATAAGGTTCAAGTATAAAGAATCCGTGACAGCCTACAGCAGAGACCGGGCTGCACATGCCAAACTTTTACCTACGTGGGATTTTAACAACCTGACCGCTCAAAAAAGCCTGGAGGTAATTAAAAACACGACCCAGCAGAGCGACGGTGTGCAGCGAAGTGGTGAGGAGAATCTTTCCGGTAAGACTATCTTTTTCATCAAATATTTGCTGACAAGAGATCTAACAAGACTCAAATGCTATTAGCCCAGTGGGACGCTACTGGTTGAATATAGAGCGGGACGCCGCTATACCTGTTTTGTTGTGGGACTATCACGTCACGGTGCCTCTAACTGTTACCTTGGAGCTTCAGAACTTCGCCAGTGAGTTGGGGAACAACTCGCAATTGTAGTTTTCCCAGTAAAAATTCAGCATTTGCGATATATATGCGTTTTAATTGTGCGATTCTTTTATTGTGTGAATAATCTATGATGTACCTTTTTATTGTCGTTTTAATGTTAGAATATGCCATGTGTAGTTCATAATATCCATCTAGAGTCAGAGTGCCGGTTATAGTGAGCAAGTGTTGTTTTATACATAGCTTTCCTACAGGAGGGCCATATTCTCTCTTTTATTGTCGTTTTTTGCCTTATATATTAATAAATATCTGTGTGATCCCTGTATCCTGAGAGTGCCCAGTTCATTTATCACAAGTTGCACGTTATTTTTAGTGGACTGGGTGAGTCCACTTTACTGAGTGCACCTCTGCTTGGTCTTTGTGTGTTCCTGTGCGCCTCATTTACTACTTTTTTTACGGATATATATATGCATATATGCAATTCCAACTGTTATCAACAGAGTTGTTCTGATAGCCTGTAGGATAACAGCTGATTAGCATCTAGTCCCCTTTTGTTCAGGCCCCTTACAATCAGACTCTCTGGCACCGTTAGGGCCTTCTAACCAGAGACATCATAACCTGTTTTCCACACCTCTGCCCCATGGCCATGCCCATTACTCCCAGCATTTTTGGGACTAGGAGGGGGGACTAAGGCACACTATGATGTCACATGCCTGAGGAAGGAGGAGGGGGTTGCTTTTGGGCTATAAAACCCCAAACCGGACAGAGGTGCCCTCTCTTGCAACCAGACTACAATCAGAGACGCAGGGGAGAGAGCAGCTTCATGATGACCACCTGGATAAGGCCTAAGTATACCTGTGTAGCCCCTACCTACTCCTCACATATCACCCCTGGTCCTGTTGCCCTGTGTGCTGGTAACCCCTGATGGACCCTGGTGCCATATCCCTGGTCCCTGACCCAGCACCACCTCCCCTGATTAACCCTTTCCCTGCCAGGCTTAACCCCTGGTTTACCCTGGTCCCTGTGTGCTGGTAACCCCTGCTCAAACCCTGCCACACACCCCCCCTCACTGTACACTTGCAGGGTATTTACCCTTGCATTGCTGTACAGTTATGTTATTATCCCCATTGTTAACCCTTTGTGTTTGTGGTCGGCTTACACCCCTGTAAGGCCACCGTTACCCCTGGCTACCCCATTACACCCCTTGTAACCCCTGGTCCCTTGCCTGGTTACCCCTGGTAACCCCTCTCTCCCTCTCTATATTTAGTGCCCTGATTAACCCCTGGTGGCTACCCCTGGTTTCCCTGCTGTGTCCCTGATCACTGCTGTAAAACCTCAGCACTCACTTGCAAGTAACCCTTGCAGTGCTGAATCTATAGTGTCTGTGGCCTGCACTCCCTTGCAGTGCCACCGTTAACCCCGTAGGGACAGTGAGTACAGACGGGTGGGTTATTGTTACTTGTATGTGTGAATTGTCTAGTTAGTTTATGGGTGGAATATGGGAATGTGTAGTGTAGTTTAGGATTGTATATTTAGTGCTGTATTGTAGTGTACTGCGTGCGTAGTGTATTGTAAGTAATAAATACCGTGTTACTTGTAACTATCTGTGTATCGTGTAGTTATTGGCGATAGTTAGTTAGTAAGGCGCATGCAGTTAGCATAAGTGACTAGTGTAAAGTATAGCAAAGGTATTGTGTTATTATTATATAAAGGCATAAATGGGCGGAGTTATCACTAGATGGCTCCTCCCATTTATGAATATTAATGATCGATATTTGCATAAATATTGGTGATTAATATTCCCCCTTTACACCTCTACACTGTGCCCCACAATATACAGTATACCTGTACACTGTGCCACACAATGTACAGTATACCTCTACACTGTGCCCCACAATATACAGTATACCTCTACACTGTGCCACACAATATACAGTATACCGCTACACTGTGCCCCACAATATACAGAATACCTCTGCACTGTGCCACACAATATACAGTATACCTATACACTGTGCCACACAATTTACCTCTACACTGTGCCCCACAATATACAGTATATCTCTACACTGTGCCCCACAATGTACAGTATACCGCTACACTGTGCCCCACAATATACAGTATACCTCTACACTGTGCCACACAATATACAGTATACCTCTACACTGTGCCACACAATATACAGTATACCTCTACACTGTGCCCCACAATATACAGTATACCTCTACACTGTGCCACACAATATACAGTATACCTCTACACTGTGCCACACAATGTACAGTATACCTCTATACTGTACCACACAATATACAGTATACCTCTACACTGTGCCCCACAATATACAGTATACCTCTATACTGTGCCCCACAATATACAGTATACCTCTACACTGTGCCACACAATATACAGTATACCGCTACACTGTGCCCCACAATATACAGTATACCTCTACACTGTGCCCCACAATATACAGTATACCTCTATACTGTGCCCCACAATGTACAGTATACCACTACACTGTGCCACACAATATACAGTATACCTCTACACTGTGCCCCACAATATACAGTATACCTCTACACTGTGCCACACAATATACAGTATACCGCTACACATGGCCCCACAATATACAGTATACCTCTACACTGTGCCCCACAATATACAGTATACCTCTATACTGTGCCCCACAATGTACAGTATACCACTACACTGTGCCACACAATATACAGTATACCTCTACACTGTGCCCCACAATATACAGTATACCTCTACACTGTGCCACACAATATACAGTATACCGCTACACTGTGCCGCATAATATACAGTATACATCTACACTGTGCCACACAATATACAGTATACCTCTACACTGTGCCACACAATATACAGTATACCACTACACTGTGCCCCACAATATACAGTATACCTCTACACTGTGCCACACAATATACAGTATACCTCTACACTGTGCCACACAATATACAGTATACCGGTACACTGTGCCCCACAATATACAGTATACCGCTACACTGTGCCCCACAATATACAGTATACCTCTACACTGTGCCACACAATGTACAGTATACCACTACACTGTGCCACACAATATACAGTATACCTCTACACTGTGCCACACAATATATAGTATACCGCTACACTATGCCACACAATGTACAGTATACCGCTACACTGTGCCACACAATATACAGTATACCTCTACACTGTGCCACACAATATACAGTATAATGCTACACTGTGCCACACAATGTACAGTATAACGCTACACTGTGCCACACAATATACAGTATACCTCTACACTGTGCCACACAATATACAGTATACCTCTACACTGTGCCCTACAATATACAGTATACCTCTACACTGTGCCACACAATATACAGTATACCTCTACACTGTGCCAAAGGAGTGGGGTTTACACAGGAGGAGGAAGGTGCGAAGTGCGCTGGGGGAGCCCTTACAAATATTTGCTGTGGTGCCCAGTCACTTCTAGTTACGCCCCTGCACACCGCAGCGATGCTCGCGCACTCATTGGCGCTGTGGGATTCGCGGGAGAAGGAAGGGAACTCTGAGGAGCGTGGGCACAGAGTTCGCTGAGGTAGTGTTTTTTGGTTAAGTGGTAGCCTAGGCAGCTTTACGTCTCAGCCATGTCTGGTCTGAAAGAAATTGAAAGACTGTGCTGGGCTGGCGGCGCGGCTGTTGCTGTGGGCTGTGGCAGGGCCGGGGTGAAAAGGGGAGAAAAATAGGTTATAAAAAAGTCTGATAAATACCAGTGTAAATGAAGGACTGTTAAAAGGGGTTAATAACTACTGAAGGCCCTTCACAGTAGTTATTAACCCGTTTCAGCAGTCCCCCATTCACAGTATTTATTAACCCCTTTCACAGTATTTATTAACCCCTTTCAGCAGTCCCCTATTCACAGTATTTATTAACCCCTTTCAGCAGTCCCCCATTCACAGTATTTATTAACCACTTCAGCAGTCCCCCGTTCACAGTATTTATTAACCCCTTTCACTAGTCCCCACTTCAGAGAAGGGGGGACTGCTGAAGGGGTTAATAAATACTGTGAATGGGGGACTGCTGAAGTGGTTAATAAATACTGTGAATGGGGGACTGCTGAAGTGGTTAATAAATACTGTGAATGGGGGACTGCTGAAAGGGGTTAATAAATACTGTGAATGGGGGACTGCTGAAAGGGGTTAATAAATACTGTGAATGGGGACTGCTGAAAGGGGTTAATAACTATTGAAGGCCCTTCACAGTAATTATTAACCCCTTTCAAATGTCCCCTGTTCACAGTATTCATTAACCCCTTCAGCAGTCCCCTCTTCACTGAAGAGGGGACTAGTGAAAGGGGTTAATAACTACTGTGAATGGGGGACTCAGGACTGCTGAACTAGGTTAATAATACAGCGCTTTTCCATCCCGCAGAGTACAGTAAAGCAAAAGCGCTATAGTGACGTATTTTTTTTCTTTTTCCGGGCACTTACTGGGAGAGGGGCGTTGTTTATCAGGTTGAGGATGTGGCCTAGAATGTCCTCCTTTTTGGGGTGAAGCAAGTGGCCACCCTAGTCGCGAATCGTAATACTTACCTGTATAGGATAGGACTCAGGAGGGGCCTGGTCCTGTACATGTGGGTGGGGCTTGCGGCAGAACATGGGTGGAGCCTGTAAGGGGGCCCTTGATTTATTTTGCCCGGGGGCCCTGAGGCTTCTCAGTTCGCCCCTGGGCAGAATAAAACTGTTCAAACTGCTCTGCTATATCTTTGGTAGCTTTTACCGTCTCATTCGGCTTATGACAAATTTCCTGTATATACGTTTGTTCATGCCTGCGTTTGGCCATTAAGGCCATTAATCTGGAGCCTTTATTACCATGTAAATATATCTTATGTTTCGCATGCATGTATGCTTTAGTAGCTCTATAGTTTAGCAATTGGTTTAGGCGTTCTCTATGTGACGTGAGCTCAGCTAGCACCCGTCGGGCAGAGGAGAGTTTATGTTTGCGTTCTAAACGTGAGATCATTGTCATTGTGTCGTCTATCTCTTTCTGTCTGCGTTTTTTCTCGTACGTTCCTAACACAATCATTTCCCCCCTGACTACCGCTTTGTGCGCCTCCCATATTACCGTGGGCGATATTTGTTCGGTGTTGTTTCCCTCAAAATAATTACTGATATGGCAGCAATCTTAGTTTTATTGGCATCTGATTTGAGCAGAGACTCATTTAACCGCCAACAGAACGCCTTTTTAGACTGATAATACTAATGTTACCGGGGCATGGTCTGAAATTCCTATTCCAATTTTGGAAGATACTGCCAACTGTAAATGGGTGCTAGATAGGAAAATGTAATCTATCCTTTGGTATGAATCATGTACCTCAGAATAAAAGGAGTAGTCTCTCTCGTTTGGATGCATCATCTGCCAAACATCACATAATTTAAGGGGACTAAGTTGTTGTCTCAAATATCGGATTTTCTTTTGGGACAAGTGAGATTTACCTGAAGTGGAATCTAGCAATGGCTCCATCACCAGATTCAAGTCCCCACCAATGACGCAAATGCCTTCACTAAAGGAGTGTAATTTCTGTAAGGTGTCTGCAAGCCAAGTGACTTGATCTTTGTTAGGGGCGTATAGACCCGCAATAGTGAGTGCCATGTGCGCTATGTGACCTTTCAAAAAGAGAAATCTACCTTCTGGGTCTGCTACACTGGCCTGCAATTCGAATGGTATATCTCTTTTAATAGCAATGGTGACACCCCTGGATCTGGACACACCATAGCAGGAGTGGTACCATTGTGAAAAATGTTTGTGAGATAGTGAAGTAGTCTTACCACTCTTGAAGTGAGTTTCCTGAAGGATTGCTACATCAGTACCTAGCGTGCGCAGATGCTGGAGAATACGTGACCGCTTTTGAGGAGAGTTCATTCTCCGTGTGTTCCATGTGGAGACAGCAATATTGGTCATAGTGAACTATGGTTAACCGAATAAAACACAAGTATATTAAACACAAGTAAATCAAACACAGTGAGTTATAATTGTAACAGCTATTATCAACGGTGTTGTCGCTATCAATTATTCTAATACGACAAGAGGCGTTCCCCCCCCCCCCCCAATGCAAACGGTTTCCACTATATTAGTTAAAACTTGTGAACTAAAAATAATAATCTTCAAAAACAGCAACTTCCTACTTATTCTCCCCCATACCCCTACATGGCAGGAAATAGACAAGGCAAGGCAATGGATCATGTTCATGGTAAGAACAGAACCTGTTTGCAGAGTGCCTCTACAGTTAGGCTAGCTAATAGGGATCTTTTATTCCCCGACATCTTGAGGACATTTGTTGCGTCTGCGGCTTTTGACTGTCCATGACGTTGTCTCAGAAAGTTCTGGTAGGTCAGTCAGTTCTGTAATTTGCAGCCATGACGGTATCTCTGAGGGTGGAAGTCCAATGTCGTCACACAGCGGCACAAGATCTTCCGGTCTTCTAATATATCTGGTGGTTCCATGTATGGAAAATGCTATCCCAAAGGGGAACAGCCAATTGTAAGGAATTTTCTTTGCTTTTAATGCGTCAGTGACAGGTCTCATTTGCCTGCGCTTGTCCAGCGTAACTGGGGAGAGATCTTGGAAGAATGCGATCCGGGAGCCTTCATATGTGATTTCCCTTGCATCTCTGGCTGCCTTTAAAACTGCATCTCTGTGTTGGGAATTCAGGACTTTACAGATGATGTCTCTTGGAGGGTCTCTTTCCCTGGGCTTCGGCCTAAGTGCTCTATGGGCTCTCTCTAGCACCAAGTCTTTTGCCATTTCTGGGCTAAGCAGTGGCCGAAGTATGGAGTATGTTGTTTCCTTTACTGATGAGTCAGGACTCAGGAGCAGTTTCCGGCACCCCCTTAATCCTCAATTTATTTCTTCTCCCTCTATTATCCTGGTCTTCAAGATATGACAGCAGATTATTCATTCTTGCTTGACAAACATGAAATGCCTCGCTCGTAGCGCTTCCAAAGGTTAAGAGGGCAGTTTGCGTCTCTTCTAGTGTGTTTACTCTCTCCCCAATGTCTCTGATATTTTGCTTAATGTCCGAGAGGTCGGATAGGACCGGCCGCAAGGCTGTTTCTATGCTATTCTGCAGCGCCTTTTCTGTAGTGACCAACTGTTGTTCCTTAGTTGTAGACTTGTCTCCACTAGGTCTATCTGTATCTGAGGATTCTCCTTGTTCTGTGGAAGTGGCCGACACCACAGGTTGTTTGTTCTTAGGGTTTGGGGTACCCTTATGAAGGAATTTATCCATTTCGTGATGCGTCTTATTCTGTGTGGAAGCTGGGGTAGCCTCAAACTTTCCCACCTTAACCATTCTGTGAGATAATGTCCCAAATATGTAATCAGAAAGCAGGGATACTCTGCACTCTTGGTCACTTAAGAGGTTACATGAGACTCTGTTGTGAAGAGGAGTGGATAGAAGATAAGTTAAGTCTGCTTATCACAGCTCAGGTGCACACACGTGACATGTATCACGGAGCAGAGTAGACTAGAGTCTATTCCGGAAAAATTGGAGAGCTAATATCTCCCCTCAGCTGGAAACTGAGGTATGGTGTCGGGTATTCCCGCTTTATGGGGTTTTGGCACTGGTGGGACTGTTAAATTGCGGCAGCTGTCGGCCTGCCGGCCTCCTTGATTATCTCTGTGCGGGATTTGGCGCCACCCGATGTCAGGGGGAAGCAGCAGAAGCGACTCACCGCCGTATCACCGACCAGACCACAGGTCCTGCAGGGTAGACAAGCACTCCCATGATGGTTGTAGAGGCGCCTGGGTGTAGGTCTAGTGCGCCTACTGCGTCCGATCTGCGTAGGTCCTGGTCGGAGCTTCCGCGCTCTTGTCTCACTTCCGGTCAGCCGCTCTCATCAGGAAATGCCGGTGCTTGCCTCCTCTGGTAGGCCGCAACCTCCATACTTCACTGACACCCGAAATGCGCCTCCCTGTCGATTCCCCTGCTGCCGAGGGTATCAAAGGGTGAGTTTGAGCTGCTGCCCGCTTTGCCAGAGAAGGAGGATGCCAGTAGAATCAGCTTTTTCTCCAGGAGCTTAGCTGCCGTGCGTCCGCCTCTGTCCTCAGCCTAGGCCACGCCCCCTCTGAGAAGGTTTTAGACGGGGGCTCAGCTCTATAGTATGTACCATTCCTGAGATATTCCCCAAAAAATGCATCAGCCAATAAAATCCTGGTCACATGGCCCTTATCAGCCAATAGAAGCTTGCAGGCCCTTAGTCTCCACATACACAGTTTTACACCAGGTATCCATAACAACCCAGCCATTTTTCTTCACTGCTGTAGGTCAGCTTTAAAGGGGCAGGGTGCTGTGGATGACACTGTTAAGGGAGCAGAGTGCTGTGGAGGTCACAGTTAAGGGGGCAGGTAGGGTGGCCATTAAGACGGACTTAAAACCCTGCCCCCAGGTCCTGCTAAGCCACGCCCCTGACCCGGTTAGGTCCCACCCCCTCCCACTCCTCAGCCGACGGAGATTTAAAAATGAAAAATCAACTTCTTATATACAAACTGAAAAGAATGGCGTGGTATTAAACAGGCAGGAAGTACTCAAACGCACATGCAGTTGTGCATATATACACAGGGGAGCAAATCCTGCACTTGTGGCCCATTGCTAATGACGATCCCCAGCAAAAATGCATACAGTGGAGGATGCCCGCAGCGAACCATAAGTACCACAATAGACATCCTACACAAGATAGCAATTATGTGGATGTGATAATCAATATAACAATATAACAATAGCAAAGACAGGTGCACTCTGCGGTCTGACTAGACCCTCAAACTGATTTTAAAATTGAGAGATTAGCCAACATGTCCTACGGTGTAGGACATGTCTGAGACCGAGCACCGCGCCAAGGTTTCTCAAGTAGATCGGGACCTAACACTCACCTATCTGTGCCATGTGGGCAATACCAGGGGCCAGTGGGCAAATTACAGGAGCATGAGGCCGACTCACAAACAACTCACCAGTTACCTCCAGCATGTAACCATGCTAGCAATGGGAGGAGGGAGGAGTCTGCGAGTCCTGCCTGCACTTCCTGCCTGTTTAATACCACGCCATTCTTTTCAGTTTGTATATATAGAGATGCCTGGAGGTGTATAAACTCCAATTTAAAGAGGACCTTTCACCTTGAAAAACATTGTGAACTAAGTATGCTGCCATGGAGAGCGGTGCCCGGGGATCTCACTGCACTTATTATTACCCCTGGGCGCCGCTCCGTTCTCCCGTTATCCCCTCCGGTATCTTTACTCACTAAGTTATAGTAGGCGGTGTCTGCCCTTGTCCTGTGGGCGTCTCCCCCTCCTAGGCTGCAGTGCTGGCCAATCGCAGCGCACAGCTCACAGCCTGGCAGTTTTTTTTCTCCCAGGCTGTGAGCTGTGCGCTGTGATTGGCCAGCTCTACAGCCTAGGAGAAGGAGACGCCCACAGGACAAGGGCAGACACCGCCTACTATAACTTAGCGAGTGAAGATACCGGAGGGGATAACGGGAGAACTGAGCGGCGCCCAGGGATAATAGTAAGTGCAGTGAGATCCCCGGGCGCCGCTCTCCATGGCAGCATACTTAGTTCACAATGTTTTTCAAGGTGAAAGGTCCTCTTTAAATGTGCCTGCTTTCCATCTACAGGCTACATTTAGGTGCACCTGTGAGGCCTGGGCCATATCAGCCAGTCTTGAGTGGGACTCGCAGACTCCTCCCTCCTCCCATTGCTAGCATGGTTACATGCTGGAGGTAACTGGTGAGTTGTTTGTGAGTCGGCCTCATGCTCCTGTAATTTGCCCACTGGCCCCTGGTATTGCCCACATGGCACAGGTAGGTGAGTGTTAGGTCCCGAGCTACTTGAGAAACCTTGGCGCGGTGCTCGGGCTCAGACATGTCCTACACCGTAGGACATGTTGGCTAATCTCTCAATTTTAAAATCAGTTTGAGGGTTAAGTAAGACCGCAGAGTACACCTGTCTTTGCTATTATTTTGTTATATTGTTAAAAATCAACTTCTGTCAGCTTCAGGGGTGGAAGGGAGGGTGACTTTCTCCATACAGCTCGAGAGTGAGCTGTTCAAAAGGACATCCCTGTGTTCGTTCAGGCCCTCCTCCGGACGGAGGACAGGGAGTCTGAAAGCCGGACTATTCGGCCTAAAACCGGACCTCTGGCCACCCTAGGGGCAGGCTGTTGTGGAGGTCACATTTAAGGGGACGGTCAGCTATGGAGGTCACTGTTAAGGGGGCGCGATGCTCTGGATGTCACTGTTAAAGGGGCAGGCTGCTGTGTAGGTCTCTGTTAAGGGGGCAGGGAACGGTGGAGGTCACAGTTAAGGGGATGGTCCGCTATGGAGGTCAGTGTTAAGGGGCGGGGTGCTGTAGAAGTCACTGTTAAGGGGGTGGAGTGTTGTGGTGGTCACATTTTAAAGGAAAGAAGTTCTGTGGAGGTCACTGTTAAGGGGGCGGGTTCTTGTGGAAATCACTGTTAACAAGACGGGGTACTGTGGAGGTCACTAATAAAGGGGTGGCTGCTGTGGAGGTCACTGTTAAAGGGGAGGGCGCTGTGGATGTTACTGTTAAGGGGGCAGGCCGCTGTGGAGGTCACTGTTATAGTGGATACTGTCGATATCTTTTAACGACACACACAAACATGAAATGAAATAGATGAAATATACCTGTGCGGGTCCTTCTGCTAGTTCTGTATAAACATTAACTATTCCATTCATGCGTCAATAACTTAATTTTCAGTATGGGACTTACAATACGTATATAGCCCCATCCCCACACTCTTCATAAGGTAATATACTTATTGGCCTTTCCTGGGTTACAAAAAGTTGCAAGAGCTGGAGTTATTTATCCATCCATTATCTATATATTATCTATATAAGGCTACATGCACACGAATGTGCCGTTTTTTGCGGTCCGCAAACCGCGGATCCGCAAAAAACAGAAGCCGTCCATGTGCCTTCCGCAATTTACGGAACAGAACGGGCGGCCCATTGTAGACATACCTATTCTTGTTCGCCAAACGGACAAGAATAGAACATGCTATATATTTTTTGTGGGGCCACGGAACGGTGCAACGGATGCGGACAGCACTCCGTGTGCTGTCCGCATCTTTTGCGGCCCCATTGAAGTGAATAGGTCCGCATCCGAGCCGCAAAAATGGCGGCTCGGATGCGGACCCAAACAACGGCCGTGTGCATGAGGCCTAACTACAATGAATATAATATTTTATTTTAGCTGCTATTTGCCTAAAAATATAGGACAAATATATTCACAAAACACCCCACAGATGTACAGATAACAACACAACACACTGACTAAATCTCGACAGGAAAGCAAAGCAGAACTACAGAGTGCATCCTGATGACATTACTGCGTAATGATGATGAATGATAATGCACACAAAGGTTTAAAGCCCAATGTGATATGTAAAAGGCAGTGACTTGGTAGAGTTGTTGACAGTTGTGGTTGGAGAGACAATGGATTATAAATGATTGATATCTTGCTGGAGTGTACAGTACCCAGCATCAACGTGTTCTGCCACTGCCGGCAGGAAAATCAATGCATCAAATAATAGTGTTGTAAAAAGTATGACAGAGGAGCTGGTGCTGAGCTCTCGCAGCTAGGGGAGTAGCTATGAGAGGATTGGGCTACAAGCAATGCTCCTGACTAATCAACACTGCCGGCATTTACAGCCACACCTCTGAAAAAATGTTCCTGCGCAGTGAACACTGTAATGGAAAAAACTATAAAAACACACAATTTATTAGTTACCACCACCCAGAAAATTTGAATAACAGTGATCAAAAAATTGTAGGTACCCCAAAAATGGTACCAATAAAAACTACAGTCTGTCCTGCAAAAAAGCAAGCAAGCCCTCAAGCTCTGTAGAAATATAAAAAAAATTATGGCTCTCAGAAAATGGTGATGCAAAAGAAATTTAGATTTTTTTAAAAGTAATAAAACAAAATAAAAACTATACAAATTTGGTATCATCGTAATCGTATTGAGCCGCAGAATAAGGACGTCATGTCATTCTTAATGCACAGTGATGTCAAAACCTGAAAAACCTTGGTGGAATTTATATATATTTTTTTCAATTTTTCTCCACAATTTTCTTTTTCCAGTTTTCGAATACAAGACATGGTAAATTAAATGGTGCCATAAAAAAATTACACCATGTCCTTCAGAAATTCAGCCCTCATATGGCTATGTGAATGGAAAAATAAAAACGTTATGGATACTAGAATGTTGGTAGGAAAAATAAAAAATGCAAAAATTAAAGTGTAGCTGTCATATTTTTTTTATTTGCTAGTTTATTAGAGCTAGGCATGTATACCTGAGTTAGGGTCCATTCACACGTGCGTAGTGTATTGCGGATCAGCAATACACCCGGCCGGCACCCCCATAGAACTGCCTATTCTTGTCCGCAACTGCGGCGCTCAAGGCAGACCTAGGAGCAGGGAGCCTCCCAGCTAGCAAAGCCGCGCTGGGAACGAGGTCAAACACAGATCCTCACTCCCGAAGCTAAGCAGCAGGTCTGCGGCTGATGGGAGACCGAGTGCGCCTTTGGCACCCCGTTACAGTACCCCCCCCTTTTACGAGGGGCCACCGGACCCAAGACTTCAGGCGGTGGCCTTTCAGTGTGTTCTAAATTAAATTTTCGAACAAGTCTAGGAGCATGAACCTCCCTGGCAGGTACCCAAGATCTCTCTTCAGGTCCATACCCCTTCCAGTGAATCAGGTACTGCAAGGAATTACGCACCTTCCTGACATCAACTATTTTAGACACCACATACTCGACAGCATCATTAACAAGAACCGGCAGAGGCGAGGCTTTCGATGGTACTACCGGTTCAAAATATTTTTTAAGTAGAGATTTCTGGAACACATTATGAATGTGGAATGACTCGGGCAGCTCCAACCTAAATGATACCAGGTTAATCACCTCCATGATCTTATATGGTCCAATAAAACTAGGAGCAAACTTTTTAGAATCTACCTTAAGAGAGAGATTCTTGGAGGACAACCATACCTTATCCCCAACCTGAAAATTCACCCCCCTTGAACGTCTATCGGCCTTCAGTTTCTGAGAACTTTGAGCCTTTTCTAAGTTCGATTGAACCCGGGCCCAAACTGTGCACAGTTCAGAGGAGAGCCTATCCGCCTCAGGGTTAGACGAGGAGACGGATGACCCAGAATGAAAACGGGGATGGAAACCATGGTTACAAAAGAAAGGTGAAACCCCAGCAGAAGAATTGACACGTTCAAAGCAAATTCAGCCAATTGAAGAAATTTAACCCATAATTGCTGGTCATCAGCAACATACAACCTCAAGAATTGTTCCACAGACTGATTAAGGCGTTCAGTCTGCCCATTACTCTCAGGGTGGTAGGCAGAGGAAAAAGACAATGAAATTTGACATTTTTGACAGAAAGCCCTCCAGAATTTGGACACAATCTGCACACCCCTGTCAGAAACAATATTTTCCGGGATACCATGCAATCAAACAATTTCTTTCACAAAAATAGACAGGGTTTTGGCATTCGGGAGTTTAGACAGGGTAATAAAATGGACCATCTTGCTAAACCTATCGACCACTACCCAAACCACAGTCTTACCCTCCACCGGCGGTAGGTCAGTTATAAAGTCGATCGAGATATTGTCCAGGGTCTACTGGGAATGGGTAGGGGTCGTAGGTTACCAGCTGGGCGAGTCCTAGGTGTCTTGGACCTGGCACAAACTTCACAGGCTGACACGTAGGACTTGACATCCCTAGTTAGAGTGGGCCACCAATAAGATCTAGAAACCAGATCCTTAGTGCCCTCAACACCCGGATGTCCACAAAAGGCCGAATTGTGACACTCACCCAACAGCTGGAGACGAAATTGTACAGGAGCAAACAACTTATCTGTTGGGGTGGATACCGGTGCCAGATGTTGTTCAGACCTAATGCGAGCCGAGATATCCTGGGTTAGAGCTGCTATGAAGTTTTTTGCTGGTCAAATACCAGGAGGGATGCGCAGTACAGGAGGAGCAGGCAAAGGATCATCAGGGAACAGGATCAGGTAAGTATACAGGTATCCAACAAACGCCAGGAACCTAAATTAACAGTCAACCTGTGGACAGCATGCTGCCTGTATTTATAGTGGGGAGTGAGGGTCATGTGACGTGGCCAGCGTCACATGACCGACAGACCGACCAGTCGAGCACCGAGTGATCAGCTCGGCGCTCAAGGCAGACCTAGGAGCAGGGAGCCTCCCAGCTAGCAAAGCCGCCCTGGGAACGAGGTCAAACACAGATCCTCGCTCCCGAAACTAAGCAGCAGGTCTGCGGCTGATGGGAGACCGAGTGCGCCTTCGGCACCCCGTTACAGTATTGTAATGCATTGCAGAGAAGATTAGACGCCAGACTTTGAAGTCCCAGAGTGGGACAAAAAAAAAAAAAAAAGTGTTTTTCACTTTCAAATTAGCCCCTACATAAAACAATTGGGCAAAAAAAAAAAAAAACTATGGCTCTCAGAATATGGAGACAATAAAACATGATTTATTTTGTTTCAAAATGCATTTATTGTGTTAAAAGTGAAAATAGACATATTAGGTATCGCCGTGCCCATAACAACCAGGTCTGATAAAATATGACATGATCTAACTCCTCAGGTGAACATCGTAAACAATATAAAAATAAAAACTGTCATCTTACATCACAAAAAGTGTAATACCAAGCGATCAGAAAGTCATACGAACCCCAAAATTGTACCAATCAAACCGTCATCTCATCCCACAAAACAAATTAGACCCTACCTAAGACAATTGCCCCCCAAAAAAAACTATGGCTTTCAAAATATGGGGACACAAAAAAATTTTTTTTTTCATATTTGGTATTTTCACGTCTGTAAAAACCTGCTCTATAAAAATAGCACATGATCTAACCTGTCAGATGAACATTGTAAATAACAAATGATTAAAAACAGTGCCAAAACAGCTATTTTTTGTTACCTTGCCTCACAAAAAGTGTAATATAGAGTAACCAAAAATCATATGTACCCTAAAATAGTAACAACAAAACTGCCACCTTATCCTGCAGTTTCCAAAATGGGGTCACTTTTTTGGAGTTTCTACTCTAGGGGTGCATCAGGGGGTCTTCAAATGTGACATGGCAAAAATTATCCCAGTGAAATCAGCCCTCCAAAAACCATATGGCATTTCTTTCCTTCTGCACCCTGCCGTGTGCCTGTACAGCAGTTTACGATCACAAATGGGGTGTTTCTGTAAACCACAGAATCAGGGTAATAAATATTGAGTTTTGTTTGGCTGTTAACCCTTGCTTTGTTACCGGAAAAAAATGTATTAAAATTGAAAATCTGCCAAAAAAGTGAAATTCAGAAATGTCATCTACATTTTACTTTAATTCTTGTGGAACACCTAAAGGGTTAACAAAGTTTGTAAAATCAGTTTTGAATACCTTGAGGGGTGTAGTTTCCAAAATTGGGTCACTTTTTTGGAGTTTCTACTCTAGGGGTGCATCAGGGGGTCTTCAAATGTGAAATGGCAACTTAAAATTATCCCAGTGAAATCTGCCTTCCAAAAACCATGTGGCGTTCCTTTCCTTCTGCGCCCTGCTGTGCAACCGTACAGCAGTTTACAACCACATATGGGGTGTTTCTGTAAACTACAGAATCAGGGTAATAAATATTGAGTTTTGTTTGGCTATTAACCCTTGCTATGTTACTGGATAAAAAGGATTAAAATGGAAAATCTGCCCAAAAAGTAAAACTCTGAAATTTCATCTACATTTTACTTTAATTCTTGTGGAACACCTAAAGGGTTAACAAAGTTTGTAAAATCAGTTTTGAATACCTTGATGGGTGTAGTTTCTAAAATGTGTTCATTTATGGATGGTTTCTATTATGTAAGTCCCACAAAGTGGCTTCAGACCTGAACTGGTCCTTAAAAAGTGGGTTTTGGAAATTTCCTGAAAAATTTAAAGATTTGCTTCTAAACTTCTAAGCCTTCTAACGTCCCCAAAAAATAAAATGGCATTCACAAAATCTTCCAAACATAAAGTAGACATATGGGAAATGTAAAGTAATAACTATTATATAAGGTATCACCATTTGTTTTAAAAGTAAAGAAATTAATATTTGGAAAGTTGCAAATTAAAAAAAAAAAATTGTACATTTTTTTTTTATAAAAATGAAAAGTATTGACTGAAATTTACCACTATCATGAAGTACAATGTGTCACAAGAAAACAATATCAGAATGGCTTGGATAAGTAAAAGCGTTCCAAAGTTATTACCTCATAAAGTGACACATTCTAAAAAACGGCCTGGTCCTTAAGGTGAAAAATGGCAAGGTCCTAAAGGAGTTAAAGCTACATGTATTAAAGATACATAAAGTTAAGAAGCTAGTAGTTGGATCTTTAACCGTGGCCTAATACTGACACTATGTAACTCAACAACTAACAGAAGCCATTCGCTATCATAAATTTCGCTCCACTGCACAATTGAACTGGTAGAAATATTTAACCGTGGCCTAATACTGACGCTATGTAGCGCAACAGCTAACAGAATGCATTTGTTATGATATATTTGCCTCCACTGCTTATTTGAACAGGGCTATTTATTTAACCGTGGCCTAATACTGATACTATGTAATGCAACAGCTAACTTCGGGTGCTTCCATTCACTCAACATTAGTGTTGACGCAGGGCCGTCGTGCCAACATTAGCATGCTTATGTCCCCCAGCGACCTGCTAAAAAATTCCCACACTACCAAGTATGCCATTTTCCCTCCACCACTGCATGATGCCTGTCTGCTGATGCTTTAATGAAACCTTGCACTGCTAGTGGGTTCCTCACAGGTAGTCTCCTGAGTAGCAGATGCTGTACACCTGCGTTTGGCTGCAGATCTCCCACTGCTTCCACCCTGCTGTCTCACAGGCATGCTTCCACTCTGCTGTCTCACAGGCACGCTGCCACCCTGCTGTCTCATGGGTACGTGTTTACCCTGCTGTCTCACAGGCATGCTTCTACCCTTGCCACCTGATAATGACAATGCCCCCTCTTCGCCTGGCTCCCATGTGTGATCAACTACATCTACATTGGTTTGTTCCTCTCTAATGGCACCCTCACCTGTCTCTTGTTCATGTCCCTGACCAAAATGTGCTCTCACCCAACTGTTAGTTGCATGCCTGGAGGAGTCTGTAGCTGCTGATACCACTAACCCTTCTTCTGCTACTACTTGTGGCGACAACAGCTACATTTTTGCCACTGTCCATTCCTTTGGAGGGCCCAGGCAACTGTCTGTTAGCCATAGTGTACAGTAACTGAATCAGTAATGTAACTATGTAACTAAGTATGAATGGGGCAGAAGGTGAATAAGATAAACACGATGATATATATTAGACTGCCTGTTAAGACTGAGTCTGCCATATATATACTGGGGTTGTCAGTGCTGAACCCGGACACAACCCGATCTGCACTCATTCACCATGAATGAGTGGAGCATTGGAGCTTTTCACGCTCCAATGCTCCCCCTTGCCCTGCGCTGAATTTTCTTGAGATCCAGTGACTGCTTAGCAGTGAGCACTAATGGGCAGTCTTTAGCGCTGCCATAGCCTGTTTTACAGGCGTTCTCACCATCATGAAATGGCGAGACTGCGCGGAACTTTTTATAGGGCTGTGACATCACAGGGGATGGTTATCTGCTGATTGGCTAGCTGCACGCATTATGAGTCATATATCGTTCCCAGGTTTCTTATTTTCACTTTGTAACACGTGCTTCGATTCGCTTAACACTAGTGGTAACATTAGCCACAAACTGGTCATTTTTTTGATATTTTTGTCAGATATTTCTATAGCATACTGAAGTACAATTACCATGTATTCGGAAAGTCTTCAGACTCTTTCTTTTTCACATTGTACATTGCGGCCTTGTACTAAAATAAATTACCATTTTCCACCATAAATCTGCACTCAATACCCCATAATGAAAAAGTGAAAACAGAAATCTAGATATTTTTTCAAATTTATTGAAAAATAACTAAAATGTTGCTTGAACATAATTATTCAGATTTTTTTGTTATAACACTGGAAATATAGCTTTGGGGCCCTCACATTTCTCTTGATCATATCTGAGATGTTCCTACATCTTTATCAGAGTCCAACTGTGGTAAATTCAGTTGATTGGACATAATTTGGAAATACATGTTCCTGTCTATAAAAAACAAGCCATGAGGAAGAAAGAACTGCCTGTAGAGCTCAGAGTCAGGATTATGTGGAGGCACAGATCTGGAGAAGGGTACAAAAAAAATTTCGCTGCACCAAGAGCACAGCAGCCTTCATAATTCTTAAATGGAAGAAGTTTGGAACAACTAAGTCTCCGCCTAGAGCTGGCTGCCCCACCAAACTAAGTAATATGGGGAGAAGGGCATTGGTAAAAGGGGTGGCCAACAGATGTGCAGATGAGAGATGCCACCAGAAGGTCAACCATCACTGCAACTTCAGCACTTCACCATGCATCAGGACTTCATGGCAAGGTGGCCAGAAGGAAGCCTCTTTATAATAAAAGACACATGAAAGTTTGAAAAAAGGCACCTGACTTTTGGCCTTAATTCTTAGGCCTCTTTCACACGAGCGTGATGGATTAGGTCTGGGTGCATTCAGGGTGCGTTCAGTTAAACTCGCACCATTTTGCAAGCAAGTTCAGTCAGTTTTGTCTGCGATTGCGTTTAGTTGTTCAGTTTTTTCCACGCGAGTGCAATGCGTTATGATGCGTTTTTCACACGCGTGATAAAAAACTGAAGGTTTACAAACAACATCTCCTAGCAACCATCAGTGAAAAACGCATCGCATCCACACTTGCTTGATGCAATGCATTATTCACGCAGACCCATGCTTTTCTATTGAGCCAGGGCAGCGTGAATAACGCAGAATATAGAACATGCTGCGATTTTCACGCAACGCAGAAGTGATGTGTAAAAAACAACGCTCATGTACACAGACCCATTGAAATAAATGGGTCAGGATTCTGTGCGGGTGCTTTGTGTTCACGTCACGCACTGCACCCGCGCGGAAAACTCGCTCGTGTGAAAGGGGCCTTAATGTCATATCAGGGTTGAGAGAAAGCTGAATGGAGCAAAGTACAAAAATATTCATAATGAAAACCTGATCCAAAATGCGTTGGACCTCAAACTGGGCCGAATGTTCACCTTCTGACAAGACAAAGATCCTAAGCAAATAGCAAAGATAACACAGGAGTGGCTTAGGGACAACTCTGTGAAAGTTATTGAGTGGCACTGCCAGAGCCCTGACTTGGACCCAATTTAATATCTCTGGAGAGACCTAAAAATGGCTAACCACCAATGATCTCCATCCAACCCGACAGGGTTGGGAGGCTCTGCAGACAAGAATGGCAGAAAATCTTCAAATCCAGTTGCACAAACCTTGTAGCATTATATCCAAGAGGACTGGAGGCTGTAATCTCTGCCAAAGGTGCTTCAACTAAGTACTGAGTAAAGGGTCTGAATACTTATGTCAATGCAAGATTTTAGCTTTTCCTTTTCAATAAATTAAAGATTTCGAACATTCTATTTTCACTTCACCTCATTATGGGTACTGAGTGCAGAATGATGAAAAAATAAATTTTTTATTTTTTTATTTTACCACAAGATTGCAATATAACAAAATGTGAAAACAGTGAAAGGGTCTGAAGACTTTCTGAATGCATTGCATAAGCATTTTTATAAGCTTTTTTAAAGGGAATCACCACATACTTCCATAGTAATCCAAGAACAGTGTCAGATGTACGCAGGTCTACTGATTCAAATGCTGTTGCCGCCATCCCTGAGAAATCAGTGATTTTGTGTTATGGAAATTAGCTGTTTGGCGCAACACAAAGAATTAAATGTTACCATGTTTTTATTGAACACACAATGTAAACATTCACAGTGCAGGTGGAAAAAGTATGTGAACCCTTGGATTTAATAACTGGTTGAACCTCCTTCGGCAGCAATAACTTCAACCAAACGTTTCCTGTAGTTGCAGTTCAGACGTGCACAACGGTCAGAAGTAATTCTTGACCATTCCTCTTTACAGAACTGTTTCAGTTCAGCAATATTCTTGGGATGTCTGGTGTGAATCGCTTTCTTGAGGTCATGCCACAGCATCTCAATCTCAAATGGAGAAAGTTCAGCACTGCTGCTACTTTCCCTAGGAGTGGTCGTCCTGTAAAGATGACTGCAAGAGCACAGCGCAGCCTGCTCAATGAGGTGAAGAAGAATCCTAGAGTGTCAGCTAAAGACTTACAAAAGTCTCTGGCATATGCTAACATCCCTGTTAGCGAATCTATGATACGTAAAACACTAAACAAGAATAGATTTCATGGGAGGATACCACAGAGGAAGTCACTGCTGTCCAAAAAAAACATTGCTGCACGTTTACAGTTTGCACAAGAGCATCTGGATGTTCCACAGCAGTACTGGCAAAATATTCTGTGGACAGATGAAACCAAAGTTGAGTTGTTTGGAAGAAACACACAACACTATAGCTCAAGTCAGAATAATGGAGTGAAAAAGTCGCAAATTTTTGCGCAATCACTTAAATTGCGCAAAAATTTGCGAGTTTTATTGGCTCTGCACTATGCTCGCCAGTTTTCTGAAAGTGACCGTGTTTTCTTATGTAAATGAATCTCTAGACAGATTTACTATTGCGACCATTTAAAAAGTCGCAAAAAAGTCACAACAAAATGTGCAAAATCACTCCAGTGCGGACCATGCTTATCTTATGCGACTTTTTACAAGAACATGCGACTTTTCGTAAAGACGTGCGACTTTTGTAAAGCTGCTTACTGGCGGATAAAATGCTACCGTCAAACCATATGTGAAAGTGGAGTGAGCTGTCAGAGTAATGATAAATCTGGCCCTATGTGTGGAGAAAAAGAGGCACAGCACACCAAAATCAAAACCTCACCCCAACTGTGAAGTATGGTGGGGGGGGGGGGGGGGGGCATCATGGTTTGGGGCTGCTTTGCTGTGTCAGGGCCTGGACGGATTGCTATCATCGAAGGAAAAATGAATTCCCAAGTTTATCAAGACATTTTGCAGGAGAACTTAAGGCCATCTGTCCACCAGCTGAAGCTCAACAGAAGATGGGTGTTGCAACAGGACAACGACCCAAAGCATAGAAGTAAATCAACAACAGAATGGCTTAAACAGAAGAAAATACGCCTTCTGGAGTGGCCCAGTCAGAGTCCTGACCATAACCCGATTGAGATGCTGTGGCATGACCTAAAGAAAGCGATTCATACCAGACATCCCAGGATATTACTGAACTGAAACTGTTCTGTAAAGAGGAATGGTCAAGAATTACTCCTGACCGTTGTGCACGTCTGATCTGCAACTACAGAAAACGTTTGGTTGAAGTTATTGCTGCCGAAGGAGGTTCAACCAGTTATTAAATCCAAGGGTTCACATACTTTTTCCACCTGCACTGTGAATGTTTACATGGTGTGTTCAATAAAAACATGGTAACATTTAATTCTTTGTGTGTTATTAGTTTAAGCAGACTGTGATTGTCTATTGTTGTGACTTAGATGAAGATCAGATCACATTTAAGAACCAATTTGTGCATTCCAAATGGTTCACATACTTTTTCTTGCAACTGTATATCACCTGTAACTTTGATTAGATATTGTCTTCAGGAAACCATTTTGACAGTGAGTCTTTGCAGCTGGTAAACTGAATGACAGCGTAAAGGTACTTTCACACTAGCGTTTTTGTTTTCCGGTATTGAGTTCAGTCACAGGAGCTCAATACCAGAAAAAAACTGATCAGTTTTATCCTAATGCATTCTGAATGGAGAGCAATCCGTTCAGAATGCATCAGTTCAGTCCCTCTTAGGTTTTTTGGACGGAGAAAATACCGCAGCATGCTGCAGTTTTCTCTCCAGCCAAAGATACTGATCACTTGCCGGAATGCATTACATTAAAGTGTATTAGTGCCGGATGCGGCATTAAGTGTTCCGGCAAAACGGATCCGGCTTTCCGGTCTGCGCATGTGCAGACCTTTAAAAATGCTAACGGATCCGTTTTTCCTGATGACACCGGAGAGAAGGATCCGGTATTTCAATGCATTTGTCAGACGGATCCGCATCTGGATCCGTCTGACAAATGCCATCAGTTTGCATCCGGATTGCCTCTGTCGCAAGTGTGAAAGTACCCTAATAAGGTTATATGATCCTAAACAATTTGTGACCATCTAACTGAACAGTAAAACGATGCTCTGTTGTTCCATGTAAGAATCAAATAAAATGTTACTACTTATCTATGTGAATAATAGTGTGCAGTTTAACCCTTTAAGGACCCCCGCAGTACGTGTAGGGTGGGCTGATCGGGCGGGTGCAGGAGCTGCGCCTGCCCGATCAGCGGCAGGGGTCCAGCAGTCACTGATAGCCGGACCCCTGCCGTATGCTCCAGCATCGGTGAAAACACCCATGCCGGCGTATTAACCCTCACACTGCCGCGGGCAGCTCTGACCACGGCACGTGCGGGATCCTGCCGGGTTCGGGTGGCCATTGGGTCCCTGTGCTGCTGTGACGATGACCCGATAGCAGGGAAGGCAGCCCAATGGCAGGGAAGGCAGCCCGATGCATCGTAGCTGTCTTCCGTGACACCCTGTGAGATCCAGCCCCCTGGATCTCACAGGCAGGAAGCTGTAAGTAGGTTCCTTTTTGGTCATGAACCGAACTAAAAGAGGTCTGAAACGCATAACATTTTTGTCCTGCTATGGAAATTTTAAACCGCTTAAATAAAGATTTTCCACTTTTATGCATTGAGCTGGACATCCAGTGTTTTTTTGGATTTGTTCAGTCCGTGCACTGCAGAGTGTGAAACAGGTGAGAGCTGCCTCTACTTTTATTTATAGAATTATTCTAATGCATTGTAAAGGGGATCAAACCCCCATAAGTTGAAATCCCAGAGTGGGACAAAAAATAAAGTGAAAAAAGAACTTAAAAGAATAAAGTTTTATAATTTTTTTTTAAAGTTTCAAGTAAAAAAAAAAAGCGTCCTTTTCCCAAAATAAAGTAAAAAAAAATTGTAAAAAATAAAAGTACACATATTAGGTATTTCCGCGTCAGTATCAAAAAAAGTCTCTATAAAAATATCACATGACCTAACCCCACTGTCAAAAAAAATAAAATAAAAACTTGCTAAAAAAACATTTTTTTGTCACCTTACATCGCTAAAAGTTTAACACCAAGCGATCAAAAAGGCGTAAGCCACCCAAAAAAGTAGCAATCTAACTGTCACCTCATCCCACAAAAAAAGAGCCCCTATCTAAGACAATCGCCCAAAAAATAAATAAATATGGCTCTCAGACTATGGAGACACTAAAACATTATATTTTTTTTGTTTCAAAAATGGTTTTATTGTGTTAAATGTAAAAATAAAATAAAAAAAGTATACATATTAGGTATGGCAGCATCCATAAAAACTGCTCTATAAAAATACCATATGACCCCTCAGGTGAATACCGTAAAAAATATAAAATAAAAACAGTGCAAAAAAAGCAATTTTTTGACACCTTACTTCACAAAAAGTGTAATAGCAAGCGATCGAAAAGTAATATGCACCCCAAAATAGTGCCAATCAAAATGTCATCTCATCCCCCAAAAATTATGCTTATCAATTATCTTTTTTAAACACCAAGTCTTTTTATCATCACATTTGCCCCCATTTCTTATTGCTTGGGGCCTATTGTTCTGAGGTATCTTGGTGACCAGCATCTGATCATCATTTTTTCCCTGACTCCTGGTGTGCTGACCTCTCGGCCCCTCCTTGGGTCCTATTCCTCTCCTTTTGTGTTCCACCTTTGTGCTGCCTTTTTTACCATCATGTATGTATTTTTACATTGTTAATAAAGTTTATTCATGTTTACTATGTGAAGTTTTTGTCCTAATTTTTTGGTGATAGTTAAGGCTCCTTGTGGGTCGGCAATTTTTGCGATTATTTCTGTCCGGTAATAATTTGGTAGTTAAAATTAACCCAGTGAAATCTGCCCTCCAAAAACCATATGGCGTTCCTTTCCTTCTGCGCCCTGCCGTGTGCCCGTACAGCAGTTTACGACCACATATGGGGTGTTTCTGTAAACTACAGAATCAGAGCAATAATAAATATTGCGTTTTGTTTGTCTGTTAACCCTTGCTTTGTTACTGGAAAAAATGGATTAAAATGGAAAATCTGCCAAAAAGTAAAATTCTGAAATTTCATCTACATTTTCCTTTAATTATTGTGGAACACCTCAAGGGTTACAAAAGTTTATAAAATCAGTTTTGAATACCTTGAGGGGTGTATTTTCCAAAATGGGGTCACTTTTTTGGAGTTTCTACTCTAGGGGTGCATTCAGGGAGTCTTCAAATGTGACATGGCAACTTACAATTATCCCAGTGAAATCTGCCTTCTAAAAACCATATTGCATTCTTTTCCTTCTGCGCCCTGCCGTGTGCCCGTACAACAGTCTTTAATACCTTGAGGAGTGTAGTTTCTAAAATGGGGCCTTTTATGGGTGGTTTCTATTATGTAAGCCTCACAAAGTGACTTCAGACCTGAAGTGGTCCTTAAAAAGTGGGTTTTGGAAATTTTCGTAAAAATTTCAAGATTTGCTTCTAAACTTCTAAGCCTTCTAAAGTCCCAAAAAAAGAAAATGTCATTTATAAAATTATCCAAACATGAAGTAGACATATGGGAAATGCAAAGTAATAACTATTTTTGGAGGTATCACTATCTGTTTTAACCCTTTCATGACCAAGGGTCATTGATGCCCCAGTGTCCAGGTCAAAATTTACAAATCTGACATGCGTCACTTTATGTGGTAATGGCTTTGGAACACTTTTATTTATCCAAGCCATTCTGAGACTGTTTTCTCGTGACACATTCTACTTCATGACAGTCCTAAATTTGAGTCAATATATTTCACATTTATTTATGAAAAAATCCCAAATTTACCAAAAATTTAGAAAAATTTGCAATTTTCTAAATTTCTATTTCTTTGCTTTTAAAACAGAAAGTGATACCTCATAAAATTTTGATTAATTAACATTCCCCATATGTATATTTTATGTTGGCATCATTTTGGAAATGTCATTTTATTTTTTTAGGATTTTAGAAGGCTTAGAAGTTTAGAAGCAATTCTTAAAATTTTAGGAAAATTTCCAAAACCCACTTTTTAAGTACCAGTTCAGGTCTGAAGTCACTTTGTGGGGCTTACATAGTGTAAACCCTCCATAAATGACCCCATTGCAGAAACTACACCACTCAAGTTACTCAAAACTGTTTTTACTAACTTTGTTAACCTTTTAGGTGTTCCACAAGAATTAAAGGAAAATGGAGATTACATTTCTAAATTTCACTTTTTTGGCCGATTTTCCATTTTATAAAAAAAATTTCTTTAACACATTGAGGGTTAACAGCCAAACAAAACTCAATATTTATTACCCTGATTTTGCTGTTTACAGAAACACTCCACATGTGGTCGTAAACTGATGTAAGGGCGCATGGCAGGGAGCAGAAGGAAAGGAGCGCCATATGGTTTTTGGAAGGCAGATTTTGCTGGACTGGTTTTTAGATGCCATGTCCCATTTAAAGCCCTCCTGATGCACCCTTACAGTAGAAACTCCCAAAAAGTGACCCTATTTTGGAAACTAGGGGATAAGGTGCCAGTTTTATTGGTACTATTTCGGGGTACATATGATTTTTAATTGCTCTATATTACATTTTTTTGTGAGGCAAGGTAACAAAAAAATGGCTGTTTTGGCAGCGTTTTGTTATTTATTTATTTTTTACAAGATTCATCTGACAGGGTAGATCATGTGCTATTTTTATAGAGCAGGTTGTTACGGACGCAATGATATCAAATATGTCTACTTTCTTTGTTTGTTTCAGTTTTACATAATAAAGCATTTTTGAAAAATAAATTATGTTTTTGTGTGTCCATTTTCTGAAGGCCAAATGTTTTTAATTTTCTGCCGATCGTCTTGTGCAGGGGCTCGTTTTTTGCAGAAAGAGTTGAGGTTTTTAATGGTACCATTTTTGGGTACATGGGATATTTTGATCATTCATTATCACACTTTTTGGGGCAAGGTGACCAAAAACTTGGCTGTTTTGGAGCATTTATATTTTTTTTTACAGCGTTCATCTGAGGGGTTAGGTCATGTGACAGTTTTAGGGTCCATTCACACTTCCGCAATTTCGATCCGCACTTACAGGTCCGCAATTCCGATCCCGAAAAAAAATAGAACATGTCCTATTCTTGTTTGCAATTGCAGACAAGAATAGGCATTTTCTATTAAGTGCTGGCAATGTGGGGTCTCCGATGTCCGTGTTTTGCGGATCCACAGATCCGTGGATACGCAAAACACACACGGACGAGTGAATGGACCCTTAAAGAGCAGATAGTTACGGATGTGGCAATACCTAATATGTATACCTTTTCTTATTTATTTAAGTTTTACACAATAATAGCATTTTTTAAACCAAAAAAATGATGTTTGAGTGTCTCCATAGTCTGAGAGCCATAGCTTTTTTATTTTTTGGGTGATTGTCTTAAATAGGATATCATTTTTTGCGGGATGAGGTGACGGTTTGATTGGTACTATTTTGTGGGGCATACACCTTTTTGATCGCTTGGTGTTGCACTTTTTGTGATGTAAAGTGACAAAAATTGGCTTTTTTGGCACTATTTTTATATTTTTCTTTTTACGGTGTTCACCTGAGGCAGGGCTGGCCAAACTGCGGCTCTCCAGCTGTTGCAAAACTACAACTCCCAGCATGCCTAGACTGCTTACAACTATCAGCCTACAGCAGGGCATGGTGGGAATTGTAGTTTTACAATAGCTGGAGAGCCGCAGGTTGGCCAGCCCTGACCTGAGGGGTTAGGTCATGTGAAATTTTTATATATATTTATATTGTAACGGACGCGGCGATACCTAATATGTACACTTTTCTTTATTTACTTCACTTTAACACAATAATAGCATATTTGAAATTAAAAAGATGATGTTTTAGTGTCTCCATGTTCTGAGAGCTATAGTTTTTTTTATTTTTTGAGCAATTTTCTTATGTAGGGTCTAATTTTTTGCGGGATGAGGTGATGGTTTTATTGGTACCATTTTGTTTGACATACGCCTTTTTGATCGCTCGGTGTTGCACTTTTTGTGATGTAAGGTGACAAAAATAGCTTTTTTTGACACAGTTTTTATTTTTATTTTTTTATGGTGTTTATCGGACGAGGTCGATCATGTGATATATTTATAGAGACTGGTAAATTTGGTATTTTTTTATTAAAAAAATGAAATATTTTGACTCATATTTACCACTGTCATGAAGTACAATATGTGACGAGAAAACAATCTCAGAATGGCTTGGATAAGTAAAATCATTTTAAAGTTATCACCACATAAAGTGACACATGTAAGGCCCCTTTCACATGGGCGATAATTCCGCGCGGGCGCAATGCGTGAGGTGAACGCATTACACCCACACTGAATCTGGACCCATTCACTTCAATAGGGCTGTTCAGATGAGCGGTGATTTTCACGCATCACTTGTGCGTTGCATGAAAATCGCAGCATGTTCTATATTCTATGTTTTTCATGCAACGCAGGCCCCATAGAAATGAATGGGGATGCGTGAAAATCGCATGCATTCGCAAGCAAGTGCGGATGCAATGCGATTTTCATGCATGGTTGCTAAGGAGACAAGGGATGAGTTACCCGGGACCCCATTTACTTTATTATTTTCCATTATAACATGGTTATAATGGAAAATAATAGCATTCTTTAATTCAGAATGCCAAGTAAAAGGTCCATTGTGGGGCTAAAAATAAAAAAAATTTAACTCACCTCATCCACTTGATCGCGAAGTTGGGCTGGTCTTCTTTCTTCTTCTTCTTGCAGGACCTGGCTGGAAAAGGACCTTCGGTGACGTCATCACAGATCCTGCTGAATAAAGATAGAATTCTTCTATCTTCATTCAGCAGGACCTGCGCTGATGTCACTGCGCTCACCACGTGGTGAGCGCGATGACGTCACTGAAGGTCTTTTTTCAGCCAGGTCCTGCAAGAAGAATAAGGAAGAAGACCAGCCCAGCTGCACGATCAAGTGTGTTCTGTTCCAGTATCTTGCATTGTGTATTGGTATGCTCCTCTCTCCCCCCCCACTGTTCTCAGGCTTCTAATTAGTTTAGCCTAGCCACTCCCTGTTTTCCCAGTGATGCCTTGCTCATAGTGTGCTCAGCTTCCTGTCACGAGGGTATCAAGAGCCACGTCTGACTCCGTTATATCCGGGGTCAGGAAGTCGCAGCGGGTGGCTGCGCGCTCTATATCTAAAGATCACGGTGTTTCTTAGTTATTGTTTTCTGTGTTTGCCTTGCTATCCTTTTTGTCTCTCTCAGGGATCCGTAGCTTCTCCTCCTCAGCTGTTTCTTGTCTGCCACTCCCTACCTCCTTATATTCTCCCCTCACACTTCTCTAGTTGCCAGTTATAGAGCTTCCTGCCTGGACATCTATACTGACCCACTGGAGTGGTTAATCCTGGTTGTTGTTCCTGTGTGCTGCCCTCCGGATCCCTGTTTGGCTTATTGTTGTCTCTTGTTGTCGCCCACCTGGGAATATATGTTGAGTCTGTGTTGTCTGTCCTCCCCTTGGTGTTTTCCCTTAGAGTTAGTGGTGCGGACTAGTGTTCCCATCGCCCTGTTCACTACCAAGGGCTCAGCTCAGGGAAAGCCAGGGCTTTAGGCACGTGATTGGCGTACGGGTGAGGAACCCGTCTAGGGACGTCAGGGCAGCCAGGTGCCAGCCGCCAGGTGAGTCAGGGGTCACCATATTCCCTCTCACTTGGGCAGGGCCTTCCTCTTTCCCTCCCTCTGTGTCACGTATGTGATAGCCACGCCGACCGTGATATTATAACTGGCCGATAAGAAACGGTCGCCAGGTCCGGACCTAGGAGTGAATGACTATGTGTGGTTGTCTACTAGGAATATTAAGTTGAAGGTTCCCTCTTGGAAACTGGGTCCTAGGTTCATTGGTCCCTATAAAATAGTAGCCGTCATTAACCCTGTGGCTTTTCGCCTGGAGCTACCTCAGACTTTTAAGATCCATAACGTCTTCCATAAATCGTTACTCAAGAAGTATGTTCCACCTCTAGAACCATCGCCGCTGCCACCTCCTCCTGTTATTGTGGATGGTAATCTGGAGTTTCAAATAGCCAGAATTGTTGATTCTCGTCGGGTCCGCCGCTCTCTTCAGTATCTGGTGCATTGGAGGGGTTACGGTCCCGAGGAAAGAATGTGGGTTCCAGCGTCAGAGGTAAACGCCAACAGGTTAATTCAGACTTTCCATGCCTCTCATCCGGAGAGACCTGGTCCTGAGTGTCCGGAGGCCCCTCGTGAAAGGGGGGGTACTGTCACGAGGGTATCAAGAGCCACGTCTGACTCCGTTATACCCGGGGTCAGGAAGTCGCAGCGGGTGGCTGCGCGCTCTATATCTAAAGATCACGGTGTTTCTTAGTTATTGTTTTCTGTGTTTGCCTTGCTATCCTTTTTGTCTCTCTCAGGGATCCGTAGCTTCTCCTCCTCAGCTGTTTCTTGTCTGCCACTCCCTACCTCCTTATATTCTCCCCTCACACTTCTCTAGTTGCCAGTTATAGAGCTTCCTGCCTGGACATCTATACTGACCCACTGGAGTGGTTAATCCTGGTTGTTGTTCCTGTGTGCTGCCCTCCGGATCCCTGTTTGGCTTATTGTTGTCTCTTGTTGTCGCCCACCTGGGAATATATGTTGAGTCTGTGTTGTCTGTCCTCCCCTTGGTGTTTTCCCTTAGAGTTAGTGGTGCGGACTAGTGTTCCCATCGCCCTGTTCACTACCAAGGGCTCAGCTCAGGGAAAGCCAGGGCTTTAGGCACGTGATCGGCGTACGGGTGAGGAACCCGTCTAGGGACGTCAGGGCAGCCAGGTGCCAGCCGCCAGGTGAGTCAGGGGTCACCATATTCCCTCTCACTTGGGCAGGGCCTTCCTCTTTCCCTCCCTCTGTGTCACGTATGTGATAGCCACGCCGACCGTGATACTTCCTGAGTAGCAGCATTCATCTTCTGAGCTAGGAGTTATTGTTGGCATAATTCTTTTACCATCTGGATTACCCTGCAACATCTTGTAATACAATCCCTGGATTAAAAGGCTACTTGATTAACGCCTGGGTGTCTAATGTGTAAGCTGTAAGTGGAGAAAGTCAAATTCAACAAGTCACTCCCGTGCGCATAGAGGTTGCTCTACACAGGTGCGTGATTGTATGTAGCTGACTTTGGAAATGCCACAGTAAAAGAATTAGTACTCTCCTTCTCTTGCTAAGGATAGAATATTCCCCTCCTCCAAGTAATAAGACATCATCATTAGTCTCCTGCTTGCTGCAGTGGATGTTGATTGCACCGCTTGTGTAAGACATTTTTTTATCATATCCTGCTCTGCACTGCATTCACTGAGGATCGCAGAAGCTTCTAGCAATTGCAGTTTTCATACAGGCAAGGAACTGCATTCAGCCCTGTTTTTCTGAGGCAAATATCATCTGACAGCTATCAAGTTACAGGGCAGAGCCCATCATATTGATACATTGCAAGGCTTAAAACAAACACCACCTGCAGTAGGAGGTCATGTGACTGCCTTTCTGGCAACATTGCAAGCTACTAAAAGACTGAACTAACCATTAGAGGTAGCTGCTGTGTTACAAATGGAAATGGAAGACAGAGCTATAAGGATTTCCAAGCCCTCATTAAAAATGAAAGAGGCCCTCCTAACAAAATTGAGATATGCAATAACTTATCCAGTTTGTGGGAAAAGACTAAACAATGTATGGATGCAGCACATGGATGATGATAATAATAATAATAATGATCAGGCTATAATGAAGATTAGAGTTGAGCGAACCCGAACTGTAAAGTTCGGGTTCGTACCGAACTTTAGTGTTTTCAGCACCCAGACCCGAACCCGAACATTTACGTAAAAGTTCGGGTTCGGTATCCGGCGATTTTTATGGCACTTTTTGAAAGGCTGAAAAGCAGCCAATCAACAAGCGTCATACTACTTGCCCCAAAAGGCCATCACAGCCATGCCTACTATTGGCATGGCTGTGATTGGCCAACTGCAGCATGTGACCCAGCCTCTATTTAAGCTGGAGTCACGTAGCGCCGCCCGTCACTCTGCTCGGATTAGTGTAGGGAGAGGCTGCAGCTGCTGTGAGGGAGAGATCAGGGAGAAATCTCATCAAGAACTGGTTTATGTACTCAGCGATCTACAGAAAAAGTGTTTTGTGGGTGCAGTGCACAATTCTTTTAAACTTGCCCATAGCCAACTACTGCTGAAAACGAAAAAAAATTTCTTCAGTTAGTCAATATCAATACATGATCGGCAGCCATTTTATGCAATGATAGTGCACCAGCATAGGCTATCTGCAAGTCCAGAAATACAGCTTTAGCATACTGGGGAGAAAAAATCCTCTAATATACTGCACATCTGGGATTACACATGCATAAGTGACTGTCACATTTAGGACAGAAATACAGCTTTTTGGTTAGGGGGAAAAAAACCTCTAATATACTGCACATCTGTGATTACACGTGCATAAGTCACTGCCACATTTAGGACAGAAATAGAGCTTTTTGGTTACTGGGGTCAAAAAAAACCTTTAATATACTGCACATCTGGGATTACACGTGCATAAGTCACTGTCACATTTAGGCCATAAATACGGCTTTGGCATACTGGGGTGAAAAAACCCTCTAATATACTGCACATCTGGGATTACACGTGCATAAGTTACTGTCACATTTAGGACAGAAATACAGCTTTTTGGTTACTGGGGTGAAAAAACCCTCTAATATACTGCACATCTGTGATTACACGTGCATAAGTCACTGTCACATTTAGGACAGAAATACAGCTTTTTGGTTAGGGTGAAAAAACCCTCTAATATACTGCACATCTGTGATTACACATGCATAAGTCACTGTCACATTTAGGACAGAAATACAGCTTTTTGGTTACTGGGGTGAAAAAACCCTCTAATATACTGCACATCTGTGATTACACGTGCATAAGTCACTGTCACATTTAGGCCATAAATACGGCTTTGGCATACTGGGGTGAAAAAACCCTCTAATATACTGCACATCTGGGATTACACGTGCATAAGTCACTGTCACATTTAGGACAGAAATACAGCTTTTTGGTTACTGGGGTGAAAAAACGCTCTAATATACTGCACATCTGTGATTACACGTGCATAAGTTACTGTCACATTTAGGACAAAAATATAGCTTTTTGGTTACTGGGGTGAAAAAACCCTCTAATATACTGCACATCTGGGATTACACGTGCATAAGTCACTGTCACATTTAGGACAGAAATACAGCTTTTTGGTTAGGGTGAAAAAACCCTCTAATATACTGCACATCTGAGATTACACATGCATAAGTCACTGTCACATTTAGGACAGAAATACAGCTTTTTGGTTACTGGGGTGAAAAAAGCCTCTAATATAGTGCACATCTGTGATTACACGTGCATAAGTCACTGTCACATTTAGGCCAGAAATAAAGCTTTTTGGTTACTGGGGTCAAAAAAAACCTTTAATATACTGCACATCTGGGATTACACGTGCATAAGTCACTGTCACATTTAGGCCATAAATACGGCTTTGGCATACTGGGGTGAAAAAACCCTCTAATATACTGCACATCTGGGATTACACGTGCATAAGTCACTGTCACATTTAGGACAGAAATATAGCTTTTTGGTTAGTGTGAAAAAACCCTCTAATATACTGCACATCTGTGATTACACGAGCATAAGTCACTGTCACATTTAGGCCATAAATACGGCTTTGGCATACTGGGGTGAAAAAACCCTCTAATATACTGCACATCTGGGATTACACGTGCATAAGTTACTGTCACATTTAGGACAGAAATACAGCTTTTTGGTTACTGGGGTGAAAAAACCCTCTAATATACTGCACATCTGTGATTACACGTGCATAAGTCACTGTCACATTTAGGACAGAAATACAGCTTTTTGATTAGGGTGAAAAAACCCTCTAATATACTGCACATCTGTGATTACACGTGCATAAGTCACTGTCACATTTAGGCCATAAATACGGCTTTGGCATACTGGGGTTAAAAAAGCCTCTAATATACTGCACATCTGTGATTACACGTGCATAAGTCACTGTCACATTTAGGACAGAAATACAGCTTTTTGGTTAGGGTGAAAAAACCCTCTAATATACTGCACATCTGTGATTACACATGCATAAGTCACTGTCACATTTAGGACAGAAATACAGCTTTTTGGTTACTGGGGTGAAAAAACCCTCTAATATACTGCACATCTGTGATTACACGTGCATAAGTCACTGTCACATTTAGGCCATAAATACGGCTTTGGCATACTGGGGTGAAAAAACCCTCTAATATACTGCACATCTGGGATTACACGTGCATAAGTCACTGTCACATTTAGGACAGAAATACAGCTTTTTGGTTACTGGGGTGAAAAAACGCTCTAATATACTGCACATCTGTGATTACACGTGCATAAGTTACTGTCACATTTAGGACAAAAATATAGCTTTTTGGTTACTGGGGTGAAAAAACCCTCTAATATACTGCACATCTGGGATTACACGTGCATAAGTCACTGTCACATTTAGGACAGAAATACAGCTTTTTGGTTAGGGTGAAAAAACCCTCTAATATACTGCACATCTGAGATTACACATGCATAAGTCACTGTCACATTTAGGACAGAAATACAGCTTTTTGGTTACTGGGGTGAAAAAAGCCTCTAATATAGTGCACATCTGTGATTACACGTGCATAAGTCACTGTCACATTTAGGCCAGAAATAGAGCTTTTTGGTTACTGGGGTCAAAAAAAACCTTTAATATACTGCACATCTGGGATTACACGTGCATAAGTCACTGTCACATTTAGGCCATAAATACGGCTTTGGCATACTGGGGTGAAAAAACCCTCTAATATACTGCACATCTGGGATTACACGTGCATAAGTCACTGTCACATTTAGGACGGAAATTTAGCTTTTTGGTTAGTGTGAAAAAACCCTCTAATATACTGCACATCTGTGATTACACGAGCATAAGTCACTGTCACATTTAGGCCATAAATACGGCTTTGGCATACTGGGGTGAAAAAACCCTCTAATATACTGCACATCTGGGATTACACGTGCATAAGTTACTGTTACATTTAGGACAGAAATACAGCTTTTTGGTTACTGGGGTAAAAAAAACCTCTAATATACTGCACATCTGTGATTACACGTGCATAAGTCACTGTCACATTTAGGACAGAAATACAGCTTTTTGGTTAGGGTGAAAAAACCCTCTAATATACTGCACATCTGTGATTACACGTGCATAAGTCACTGTCACATTTAGGACAGAAATACAGCTTTTTGGTTACTGGGGTGAAAAAACCCTCTAATATACTGCACATCTGTGATTACACGTGCATAAGTCACTGTCACATTTAGGCCATAAATACGGCTTTGACATACTGGGGTGAAAAAACCCTCTAATATACTGCACATCTGGGATTACACGTGCATAAGTCACTGTCACATTTAGGCCATAAATACGGCTTTGGCATACTGGGGTTAAAAAAGCCTCTAATATACTGCACATCTGTGATTACACGTGCATAAGTCACTGTCACATTTAGGACAGAAATACAGCTTTTTGGTTAGGGTGAAAAAACCCTCTAATATACTGCACATCTGTGATTACACATGCATAAGTCACTGTCACATTTAGGACAGAAATACAGCTTTTTGGTTACTGGGGTGAAAAAACCCTCTAATATACTGCACATCTGGGATTACACGTGCATAAGTCACTGTCACATTTAGGACAGAAATACAGCTTTTTGGTTAGGGTGAAAAAACCCTCTAATATACTGCACATCTGAGATTACACATGCATAAGTCACTGTCATATTTAGGACAGAAATACAGCTTTTTGGTTACTGGGGTGAAAAAACCCTCTAATATACTGCACATCTGTGATTACACGTGCATAAGTCACTGTCACATTTAGGCCAGAAATAGAGCTTTTTAGTTACTGGGGTCAAAAAAAACCTTTAATATACTGCACATCTGGGATTACACGTGCATAAGTCACTGTCACATTTAGGTCATAAATACGGCTTTGGCATACTGGGGTGAAAAAACCCTCTAATATACTGCACATCTGGGATTACACGTGCATAAGTCACTGTCACATTTAGGACAGAAATATAGCTTTTTGGTTAGTGTGAAAAAACCCTCTAATATACTGCACATCTGTGATTACACGAGCATAAGTCACTGTCACATTTAGGCCATAAATACGGCTTTGGCATACTGGGGTGAAAAAACCCTCTAATATACTGCACATCTGGGATTACACGTGCATAAGTTACTGTCACATTTAGGACAGAAATACAGCTTTTTGGTTACTGGGGTAAAAAAACCCTCTAATATACTGCACATCTGTGATTACACGTGCATAAGTCACTGTCACATTTAGGACAGAAATACAGCTTTTTGGTTAGGGTGAAAAAACCCTCTAATATACTGCACATCTGTGATTACACATGCATAAGTCACTGTCACATTTAGGACAGAAATACAGCTTTTTGGTTACTGGGGTGAAAAAACCCTCTAATATACTGCACATCTGTGATTACACGTGCATAAGTCACTGTCACATTTAGGCCATAAATACGGCTTTGGCATACTGGGGTGAAAAAACCCTCTAATATACTGCACATCTGGGATTACACGTGCATAAGTCACTGTCACATTTAGGACAGAAATACAGCTTTTTGGTTACTGGGGTGAAAAAACGCTCTAATATACTGCACATCTGTGATTACACGTGCATAAGTTACTGTCACATTTAGGACAAAAATATAGCTTTTTGGTTACTGGGGTGAAAAAACCCTCTAATATACTGCACATCTGGGATTACACGTGCATAAGTCACTGTCACATTTAGGACAGAAATACAGCTTTTTGGTTAGGGTGAAAAAACCCTCTAATATACTGCACATCTGAGATTACACATGCATAAGTCACTGTCACATTTAGGACAGAAATACAGCTTTTTGGTTACTGGGGTGAAAAAAGCCTCTAATATAGTGCACATCTGTGATTACACGTGCATAAGTCACTGTCACATTTAGGCCAGAAATAGAGCTTTTTGGTTACTGGGGTCAAAAAAAACCTTTAATATACTGCACATCTGGGATTACACGTGCATAAGTCACTGTCACATTTAGGCCATAAATACGGCTTTGGCATACTGGGGTGAAAAAACCCTCTAATATACTGCACATCTGGGATTACACGTGCATAAGTCACTGTCACATTTAGGACAGAAATATAGCTTTTTGGTTAGTGTGAAAAAACCCTCTAATATACTGCACATCTGTGATTACACGAGCATAAGTCACTGTCACATTTAGGCCATAAATACGGCTTTGGCATACTGGGGTGAAAAAACCCTCTAATATACTGCACATCTGGGATTACACGTGCATAAGTTACTGTCACATTTAGGACAGAAATACAGCTTTTTGGTTACTGGGGTAAAAAAAACCTCTAATATACTGCACATCTGTGATTACACGTGCATAAGTCACTGTCACATTTAGGACAGAAATACAGCTTTTTGTTAGGGTGAAAAAACCCTCTAATATACTGCACATCTGTGATTACACGTGCATAAGTCACTGTCACATTTAGGCCATAAATACGGCTTTGGCATACTGGGGTTAAAAAAGCCTCTAATATACTGCACATCTGTGATTACACGTGCATAAGTCACTGTCACATTTAGGACAGAAATACAGCTTTTTGGTTAGGGTGAAAAAACCCTCTAATATACTGCACATCTGTGATTACACATGCATAAGTCACTGTCACATTTAGGACAGAAATACAGCTTTTTGGTTACTGGGGTGAAAAAACCCTCTAATATACTGCACATCTGTGATTACACGTGCATAAGTCACTGTCACATTTAGGCCATAAATACGGCTTTGGCATACTGGGGTGAAAAAACCCTCTAATATACTGCACATCTGGGATTACACGTGCATAAGTCACTGTCACATTTAGGACAGAAATACAGCTTTTTGGTTACTGGGGTGAAAAAACGCTCTAATATACTGCACATCTGTGATTACACGTGCATAAGTTACTGTCACATTTAGGACAAAAATATAGCTTTTTGGTTACTGGGGTGAAAAAACCCTCTAATATACTGCACATCTGGGATTACACGTGCATAAGTCACTGTCACATTTAGGACAGAAATACAGCTTTTTGGTTAGGGTGAAAAAACCCTCTAATATACTGCACATCTGAGATTACACATGCATAAGTCACTGTCACATTTAGGACAGAAATACAGCTTTTTGGTTACTGGGGTGAAAAAAGCCTCTAATATAGTGCACATCTGTGATTACACGTGCATAAGTCACTGTCACATTTAGGCCAGAAATAGAGCTTTATAAGTCACTGTCACATTTAGGCCATAAATACGGCTTTGGCATACTGGGGTTAAAAAACCCTCTAATATACTGCACATCTGTGATTACACGTGCATAAGTCACTGTCACATTTAGGACAGAAATACAGCTTTTTGGTTAGGGTGAAAAAACCCTCTAATATACTGCACATCTGTGATTACACGTGCATAAGTCACTGTCACATTTAGGCCATAAATACGGCTTTGTCATACTGGGGTTAAAAAAGCCTCTAATATACTGCACATCTGTGATTACACGTGCATAAGTCAATGTCACATTTAGGACAGAAATACAGCTTTTTGGTTAGGGTGAAAAAACCCTCTAATATACTGCACATCTGTGATTACACATGCATAAGTCACTGTCACATTTAGGACAGAAATACAGCTTTTTGGTTACTGGGGTGAAAAAACCCTCTAATATACTGCACATCTGTGATTACACGTGCATAAGTCACTGTCACATTTAGGCCATAAATACGGCTTTGGCATACTGGGGTGAAAAAACCCTCTAATATACTGCACATCTGGGATTACACGTGCATAAGTCACTGTCACATTTAGGACAGAAATACAGCTTTTTGGTTACTGGGGTGAAAAAACGCTCTAATATACTGCACATCTGTGATTACACGTGCATAAGTTACTGTCACATTTAGGACAAAAATATAGCTTTTTGGTTACTGGGGTGAAAAAACCCTCTAATATACTGCACATCTGGGATTACACGTGCATAAGTCACTGTCACATTTAGGACAGAAATACAGCTTTTTGGTTAGGGTGAAAAAACCCTCTAATATACTGCACATCTGAGATTACACATGCATAAGTCACTGTCACATTTAGGACAGAAATACAGCTTTTTGGTTACTGGGGTGAAAAAAGCCTCTAATATAGTGCACATCTGTGATTACACGTGCATAAGTCACTGTCACATTTAGGCCAGAAATAGAGCTTTTTGGTTACTGGGGTCAAAAAAAACCTTTAATATACTGCACATCTGGGATTACACGTGCATAAGTCACTGTCACATTTAGGCCATAAATACGGCTTTGGCATACTGGGGTGAAAAAACCCTCTAATATACTGCACATCTGGGATTACACGTGCATAAGTCACTGTCACATTTAGGACAGAAATATAGCTTTTTGGTTAGTGTGAAAAAACCCTCTAATATACTGCACATCTGTGATTACACGAGCATAAGTCACTGTCACATTTAGGCCATAAATACGGCTTTGGCATACTGGGGTGAAAAAACCCTCTAATATACTGCACATCTGGGATTACACGTGCATAAGTTACTGTCACATTTAGGACAGAAATACAGCTTTTTGGTTACTGGGGTAAAAAAAACCTCTAATATACTGCACATCTGTGATTACACGTGCATAAGTCACTGTCACATTTAGGACAGAAATACAGCTTTTTGGTTAGGGTGAAAAAACCCTCTAATATACTGCACATCTGTGATTACACGTGCATAAGTCACTGTCACATTTAGGCCATAAATACGGCTTTGGCATACTGGGGTTAAAAAAGCCTCTAATATACTGCACATCTGTGATTACACGTGCATAAGTCACTGTCACATTTAGGACAGAAATACAGCTTTTTGGTTAGGGTGAAAAAACCCTCTAATATACTGCACATCTGTGATTACACATGCATAAGTCACTGTCACATTTAGGATAGAAATACAGCTTTTTGGTTACTGGGGTGAAAAAACCCTCTAATATACTGCACATCTGTGATTACACGTGCATAAGTCACTGTCACATTTAGGCCATAAATACGGCTTTGGCATACTGGGGTGAAAAAACCCTCTAATATACTGCACATCTGGGATTACACGTGCATAAGTCACTGTCACATTTAGGCCATAAATATGGCTTTGGCATACTGGGGTTAAAAAAGCCTCTAATATACTGCACATCTGTGATTACACGTGCATAAGTCACTGTCACATTTAGGACAGAAATACAGCTTTTTGGTTAGGGTGAAAAAACCCTCTAATATACTGCACATCTGTGATTACACATGCATAAGTCACTGTCACATTTAGGACAGAAATACAGCTTTTTGGTTACTGGGGTGATAAAACCCTCTAATATACTGCACATCTGTGATTACACGTGCATAAGTCACTGTCACATTTAGGCCATAAATACGGCTTTGGCATACTGGGGTGAAAAAACCCTCTAATATACTGCACATCTGTGATTACACGTGCATAAGTTACTGTCACATTTAGGACAAAAATATAGCTTTTTGGTTACTGGGGTGAAAAAACCCTCTAATATACTGCACATCTGGGATTACACGTGCATAAGTCACTGTCACATTTAGGACAGAAATACAGCTTTTTGGTTAGGGTGAAAAAACCCTCTAATATACTGCACATCTGAGATTACACATGCATAAGTCACTGTCACATTTAGGACAGAAATACAGCTTTTTGGTTACTGGGGTGAAAAAAGCCTCTAATATAGTGCACATCTGTGATTACACGTGCATAAGTCACTGTCACATTTAGGCCAGAAATAGAGCTTTTTGGTTACTGGGGTCAAAAAAAACCTTTAATATACTGCACATCTGGGATTACACGTGCATAAGTCACTGTCACATTTAGGCCATAAATACGGCTTTGGCATACTGGGGTGAAAAAACCCTCTAATATACTGCACATCTGGGATTACACGTGCATAAGTCACTGTCACATTTAGGACAGAAATATAGCTTTTTGGTTAGTGTGAAAAAACCCTCTAATATACTGCACATCTGTGATTACACGTGCATAAGTCACTGTCACATTTAGGCCATAAATACGGCTTTGGCATACTGGGGTTAAAAAAGCCTCTAATATACTGCACATCTGTGATTACACGTGCATAAGTCACTGTCACATTTAGGACAGAAATACAGCTTTTTGGTTAGGGTGAAAAAACCCTCTAATATACTGCACATCTGTGATTACACATGCATAAGTCACTGTCACATTTAGGACAGAAATACAGCTTTTTGGTTACTGGGGTGAAAAAACCCTCTAATATACTGCACATCTGTGATTACACGTGCATAAGTCACTGTCACATTTAGGCCATAAATACGGCTTTGGCATACTGGGGTGAAAAAACCCTCTAATATACTGCACATCTGGGATTACACGTGCATAAGTCACTGTCACATTTAGGACAGAAATACAGCTTTTTGGTTACTGGGGTGAAAAAACGCTCTAATATACTGCACATCTGTGATTACACGTGCATAAGTTACTGTCACATTTAGGACAAAAATATAGCTTTTTGGTTACTGGGGTGAAAAAACCCTCTAATATGCTGCACATCTGGGATTACACGTGCATAAGTCACTGTCACATTTAGGACAGAAATACAGCTTTTTGGTTAGGGTGAAAAAACCCTCTAATATACTGCACATCTGAGATTACACATGCATAAGTCACTGTCACATTTAGGACAGAAATACAGCTTTTTGGTTACTGGGGTGAAAAAAGCCTCTAATATAGTGCACATCTGTGATTACACGTGCATAAGTCACTGTCACATTTAGGCCATAAATACGGCTTTGGCATACTGGGGTTAAAAAACCCTCTAATATACTGCACATCTGTGATTACACGTGCATAAGTCACTGTCACATTTAGGACAGAAATACAGCTTTTTGGTTAGGGTGAAAAAACCCTCTAATATACTGCACATCTGTGATTACACGTGCATAAGTCACTGTCACATTTAGGCCATAAATACGGCTTTGTCATACTGGGGTTAAAAAAGCCTCTAATATACTGCACATCTGTGATTACACGTGCATAAGTCAATGTCACATTTAGGACAGAAATACAGCTTTTTGGTTAGGGTGAAAAAACCCTCTAATATACTGCACATCTGTGATTACACATGCATAAGTCACTGTCACATTTAGGACAGAAATACAGCTTTTTGGTTACTGGGGTGAAAAAACCCTCTAATATACTGCACATCTGTGATTACACGTGCATAAGTCACTGTCACATTTAGGCCATAAATACGGCTTTGGCATACTGGGGTGAAAAAACCCTCTAATATACTGCACATCTGGGATTACACGTGCATAAGTCACTGTCACATTTAGGACAGAAATACAGCTTTTTGGTTACTGGGGTGAAAAAACGCTCTAATATACTGCACATCTGTGATTACACGTGCATAAGTTACTGTCACATTTAGGACAAAAATATAGCTTTTTGGTTACTGGGGTGAAAAAACCCTCTAAAATACTGCACATCTGGGATTACACGTGCATAAGTCACTGTCACATTTAGGACAGAAATACAGCTTTTTGGTTAAGGTGAAAAAACCCTCTAATATACTGCACATCTGAGATTACACATGCATAAGTCACTGTCACATTTAGGACAGAAATACAGCTTTTTGGTTACTGGGGTGAAAAAAGCCTCTAATATAGTGCACATCTGTGATTACACGTGCATAAGTCACTGTCACATTTAGGACAGAAATAGAGCTTTTTGGTTACTGGGGTCAAAAAAAACCTTTAATATACTGCACATCTGGGATTACACGTGCATAAGTCACTGTCACATTTAGGCCATAAATACGGCTTTGGCATACTGGGGTGAAAAAACCCTCTAATATACTGCACATCTGGGATTACACGTGCATAAGTCACTGTCACATTTAGGACAGAAATATAGCTTTTTGGTTACTGTGAAAAAACCCTCTAATATACTGCACATCTGTGATTACACGAGCATAAGTCACTGTCACATTTAGGCCATAAATACGGCTTTGGCATACTCGGGTGAAAAAACCCTCTAATATACTGCACATCTGGGATTACACGTGCATAAGTTACTGTCACATTTAGGACAGAAATACAGCTTTTTGGTTACTGGGGTAAAAAAAAACTCTAATATACTGCACATCTGTGATTACACGTGCATAAGTCACTGTCACATTTAGGACAGAAATACAGCTTTTTGGTTAGGGTGAAAAAACCCTCTAATATACTGCACATCTGTGATTACACGTGCATAAGTCACTGTCACATTTAGGCCATAAATACGGCTTTGGCATACTGGGGTTAAAAAAGCCTCTAATATACTGCACATCTGTGATTACACGTGCATAAGTCACTGTCACATTTAGGACAGAAATACAGCTTTTTGGTTAGGGTGAAAAAACCCTCTAATATACTGCACATCTGTGATTACACATGCATAAGTCACTGTCACATTTAGGACAGAAATACAGCTTTTTGGTTACTGGGGTGAAAAAACCCTCTAATATACTGCACATCTGTGATTACACGTGCATAAGTCACTGTCACATTTAGGCCATAAATACGGCTTTGGCATACTGGGGTGAAAAAACCCTCTAATATACTGCACATCTGGGATTACACGTGCATAAGTCACTGTCCCATTTAGGCCATAAATACGGCTTTGGCATACTGGGGTTAAAAAAGCCTCTAATATACTGCACATCTGTGATTACACGTGCATAAGTCACTGTCACATTTAGGACAGAAATACAGTTTTTTGGTTAGGGTGAAAAAACCCTCTAATATACTGCACATCTGTGATTACACATGCATAAGTCACTGTCACATTTAGGACAGAAATACAGCTTTTTGGTTACTGGGGTGAAAAAACCCTCTAATATACTGCACATCTGTGATTACACGTGCATAAGTCACTGTCACATTTAGGCCATAAATACGGCTTTGGCATACTGGGGTGAAAAAACCCTCTAATATACTGCACATCTGGGATTACACGTGCATAAGTCACTGTCACATTTAGGACAGAAATACAGCTTTTTGGTTACTGGGGTGAAAAAACGCTCTAATATACTGCACATCTGTGATTACACGTGCATAAGTTACTGTCACATTTAGGACAAAAATATAGCTTTTTGCTTACTGGGGTGAAAAAACCCTCTAATATACTGCACATCTGGGATTACACGTGCATAAGTCACTGTCACATTTAGGACAGAAATACAGCTTTTTGGTTAGGGTGAAAAAACCCTCTAATATACTGCACATCTGAGATTACGCATGCATAAGTCACTGTCACATTTAGGACAGAAATACAGCTTTTTGGTTACTGGGGTGAAAAAAGCCTCTAATATAGTGCACATTTGTTATTACACGTGCATAAGTCACTGTCACATTTAGGCCAGAAATAGAGCTTTTTGGTTACTGGGGTCAAAAAAAACCTTTAATATACTGCACATCTGGGATTACACGTGCATAAGTCACTGTCACATTTAGGCCATAAATACGGCTTTGGCATACTAGGGTGAAAAAACCCTCTAATATACTGCACATCTGGGATTACACGTGCATAAGTCACTGTCACATTTAGGACAGAAATATAGCTTTTTGGTTAGTGTGAAAAAACCCTCTAATATACTGCACATCTGTGATTACACGAGCATAAGTCACTGTCACATTTAGGCCATAAATACGGCTTTGGCATACTGGGGTGAAAAAACCCTCTAATATACTGCACATCTGGGATTACACGTGCATAAGTTACTGTCACATTTAGGACAGAAATACAGCTTTTTGGTTACTGGGGTAAAAAAAACCTCTAATATACTGCACATCTGTGATTACACGTGCATAAGTCACTGTCACATTTAGGACAGAAATACAGCTTTTTGGTTAGGGTGAAAAAACCCTCTAATATACTGCACATCTGTGATTACACATGCATAAGTCACTGTCACATTTAGGACAGAAATACAGCTTTTTGGTTACTGGGGTGAAAAAACCCTCTAATATACTGCACATCTGTGATTACACGTGCATAAGTCACTGTCACATTTAGGCCATAAATACGGCTTTGGCATACTGGGGTGAAAAAACCCTCTAATATACTGCACATCTGGGATTACACGTGCATAAGTCACTGTCACATTTAGGACAGAAATACAGCTTTTTGGTTACTGGGGTGAAAAAACGCTCTAATATACTGCACATCTGTGATTACACGTGCATAAGTTACTGTCACATTTAGGACAAAAATATAGCTTTTTGGTTACTGGGGTGAAAAAACCCTCTAATATGCTGCACATCTGGGATTACACGTGCATAAGTCACTGTCACATTTAGGACAGAAATACAGCTTTTTGGTTAGGGTGAAAAAACCCTCTAATATACTGCACATCTGAGATTACACATGCATAAGTCACTGTCACATTTAGGACAGAAATACAGCTTTTTGGTTACTGGGGTGAAAAAAGCCTCTAATATACTGCACATCTGTGATTACACGTGCATAAGTCACTGTCACATTTAGGCCATAAATACGGCTTTGGCATACTGGGGTTAAAAAACCCTCTAATATACTGCACATCTGTGATTACACGTGCATAAGTCACTGTCACATTTAGGACAGAAATACAGCTTTTTGGTTAGGGTGAAAAAACCCTCTAATATACTGCACATCTGTGATTACACGTGCATAAGTCACTGTCACATTTAGGCCATAAATACGGCTTTGTCATACTGGGGTTAAAAAAGCCTCTAATATACTGCACATCTGTGATTACACGTGCATAAGTCAATGTCACATTTAGGACAGAAATACAGCTTTTTGGTTAGGGTGAAAAAAACCTCTAATATGCTGCACATCTGTGATTACACATGCATAAGTCACTGTCACATTTAGGACAGAAATACAGCTTTTTGGTTACTGGGGTGAAAAACCCTCTAATATACTGCACATCTGTGATTACACGTGCATAAGTCACTGTCACATTTAGGCCATAAATACGGCTTTGGCATACTGGGGTGAAAAAACCCTCTAATATACTGCACATCTGGGATTACACGTGCATAAGTCACTGTCACATTTAGGACAGAAATACAGCTTTTTGGTTACTGGGGTGAAAAAACGCTCTAATATACTGCACATCTGTGATTACACGTGCATAAGTTACTGTCACATTTAGGACAAAAATATAGCTTTTTGGTTACTGGGGTGAAAAAACCCTCTAATATGCTGCACATCTGGGATTACACGTGCATAAGTCACTGTCACATTTAGGACAGAAATACAGCTTTTTGGTTAGGGTGAAAAAACCCTCTAATATACTGCACATCTGAGATTACACATGCATAAGTCACGGTCACATTTAGGACAGAAATACAGCTTTTTGGTTACTGGGGTGAAAAAAGCCTCTAATATAGTGCACATTTGTGATTACACGTGCATAAGTCACTGTCACATTTAGGCCATAAATACGGCTTTGGCATACTGGGGTTAAAAAAGCCTCTAATATACTGCACATCTGTGATTACACGTGCATAAGTCCCTGTCACATTTAGGACAGAAATACAGCTTTTTGGTTAGGGTGAAAAAAACCTCTAATATACTGCACATCTGGGATAAGACGTGCATAAGTGAGTGTCACATTTAGGCCACAAATACCGCTGTCATATAGAGTTAAAAAAAAAAATAGAGTGCAATACCCTACATCAGGGTTTATATTGGCGGTTAATTATTTTTAACATACTTAACCACTTTTTACTTTGCTTTGTGAACGCTAACTATGAGGCAAACATCTAATAAGGGACGCGGTCATGGTCGTGGTGTTGGTGGAGCCTCTGGTGCAAGGAGAGGACGTGGCCGTTCTGCCACAGCTACACGTCCTACTGAACCTACTACCTCTGGTCCTAGTAGCCGCCAGAATCTACAGCGATATTTGGTCGGGCCTAATGCCGTTCTCAGGATGGTAAGGCCTGAGCAAGTACATGCGCTAGTGAATTGGGTGGCCGACAGTGGATCCAGCACGTTCACATTATCTCCCACCCTTCTGCAGAAAGCGCACAGGTGGCGCCTGAAACCCATGCCCATCAGTCTGTCACATCACCCCCATGCATATCGGGGAACCTGTCTGAGCCTCAAGTCATGCAGCAGTCTCTTATGCTGTTTGAAGACTCTGCTGGCAGGGTTTCCCAAGGGCATCCACCTAGCCCTTCCCCAGGGGTGGAAGACATAGAATGCACTGACGCACAACCACTTATGTTTCCTGATGAGGACATGGGAATACCACCTCAGCACGTCTCTGATGATGACGAAACACAGGTGCCAACTGCTGCGTCTTTCTGCAGTGTGCAGACCGAAAAGGAGGTCAGGGAGGAAGACTGGGTGGAAGACGATGCAAGGGACGATGAGGTCCTAGACCCCACATGGAATGAAGGTTGTGCCACTGACTTTCAGAGTTCGGAGGAAGAGGCAGTGGTGAGACCGAGCCAACAGCGTAGCAAAAGAGGGAGCAGGGTGCAAAAGCAGAGCAGCTGTCGCCAAAACAGTTTGCCTGCTACTGGCCACCGTCAACAGGGACCGAGCACACCAAAGGCAGCTTCAAGGAGTTCCCTCGCATGGCACTTCTTCACACAATGTGCTGACGACAAGACGCGAGTGGTTTGCACGCTGTGCCATCAGTGCCTGAAGCGAGGCATTAACGTTCTGAACCTTCGCACAACCTGCATGACCAGGCATCTACATGCGAGACATGGGCTGCAGTGGAGTAAGCACCTTCAAAACCAAGAAAGGGCTCAGGCCCCTCCTGCTACCTCTTCTGCTGCTGCCTCGGCCTCTTCCTCCGCCTCTGCTGGAACATTGGCACCTGCCGCCCAGCAAACAGAGGATGTGCCACCAACAACACCACCTCCGTTACCAAGCATCTCCACTATGTCACATGGAAGCGTTCAGCTCTCCATCTCACAAACCTTTGAGAGAAAGCGTAAATTCCCACCTAGCCACCCTCGATCCCTTGCCCTGAATGCCAGCATTTCTAAACTGCTGGCCTTTGAAATGCTGTCATTCAGGCTGGTGGAGACGGACAGCTTCAAACAGCTCATGTCGTTTGCTGTCCCACAGTACGTCGTTCCCAGACTTCTCCAGGAGAGCCGTGCCCTCCCTGCACAACCAAGTATCGGATAAAATCAAGTGTGCACTGCGCAACGCCATCTGTGGCAAGGTCCACCTAACCACAGATACGTGGACCAGTAAGCACGGCCAGGGATGCTATATCTCCCTAACTGCACACTGGGTAAATATAGTGGCGGCTGGGCACCAGGCGGAGAGCTGTTTGGCGCACGTCCTTCCACCGCCAAGGATCACAGGGCATCATTCTTTGCCTCCTGTTGCCTCCTCTTCCTACTTGGCTTCCTCCTCCTCTTCTACCACCTCCTCATCCAGTCAGCGACAGACCTTCACCACAAACTTCAGCACAGCCAGGGGTAAACGTCAGCAGGCCATTCTGAAACTGATGTGTTTGGGGGACAGGCTCCACACCGCGTAGGAGTTCTGGCAGGGTATAGAACAACAGACGGACGAGTGGTTGCTGCCAGTGGGCCTCAAGCCCGGCCTGGTGGTGTGCGATAATGCGCGAAATCTCGTTGCCGCTCTGGGACTAGCCGGTTTGACGCACATCCCTTGCCTGGCGCATGTGCTGAATTTGGTGGTGCAGAAATTCATTCACAACTACCCCGACATGTCTGAGCTGCTGCATAAAGTGCAGGCGGTCTGTGCGCGCTTCCGGCGTTCTCATCCTGCCGCCGCTCGGCTGTCTGCTCTACAGCGTAACTTCGGCCTTCCCGCTCACCGCCTCATATGCGACGTGCCCACCAGGTGGAACTCCACCTTGCACATGCTGGAGAGACTGTGCGAGCAGCAGCAGGCCATAGTGGAGTTCCAGCTGCAGCACGCACGGGTGAGTCACACTGCGGAACAGCACCACTTCACCACCAATGACTGGGCCTCCATGCGAGACCTGTGTGCCCTGTTGCGCTGTTTTGAGTACTCCACCAACATGGCCAGTGGCGATGACGCCGTTATCAGCGTTACAATACCACTTCTATGTCTCCTTGAGAAAACACTTAGGGCGATGATGGAAGAGGATGTGGCCCAGGACGAGGAGGAGGAAGAGGGGTCATCTCTAACACTTTCAGGCCAGTCTTTTAGAAGTGGCTCAGAAAGAGGATTTTTGCAACAGCAGAGGCCAGGTACAAACTTGGCCAGCCAAGGCCCATTACTGGAGGACAAGGAGGAGGAGGATGAGGAGGAGGATGGGGATGAAGCATGTTCGCAGCGGGGTGGTATCCAACGCAGCTCAGGCCCATCACTGGTGCGTGGCTGGGGGGATACGGAGGACACAGACGATACGCCTCTCACAGAGGACAGCTTGTCCTTACCTCTGGGCAGCCTGGCACACATGAGCGACTACATGCTGCAGTGCCTGCGCAGCGACTGCAGAGTTGCCCACATTTTAATGTGTGCTGACTACTGGGTGGCCACCCTGCTGGATCCCCGTTACAAAGACAATGTGCCGTCCTTAATTCCCTCACTGTAGCGTAATCGGAAGATGCGCGACTACAGGCGCACGCTGGTAGACGCGCTCCTGAGAGCATTCCTGACTGACGCCGGGGGACAAGTGGAAGCACAAGGTGAAGGCAGGGGAGAAGGAAGAGGTTGCCAACGCAGCTTTGTCAGCGCCAGCACCTCAGAAGGCAGGGTTAGCATGGCCGACATGTGGAAAAGCTTTGTCACATCGCCGCAACAACCGGCCCCAACTGCTGATATGGAGCATGTTAGCAGGAGGCAGCATTTGAACAACATGGTGGAACAGTACCTGTGCACACAACTACACGTACTGACTGATGGTTCTGCCCCATTCAACTTCTGGGTCGCCAAATTGTCCACATGGCCAGAGCTTGCCCTGTATGCCTTGGAGGTGCTGGCCTGCCCTGCAGCCAGTGTACTCTCTGAACGTGTATTTAGCACGGCGGGAGCCGTCATTACAGACAGACGCAGCCGCCTGTCCACAGCCAACGTGGACAAGCTCACGTTCATTAAAATGAACCAGGCTTGGATCCCACAAGACTTGTCTGTACCTTGTGCAGAATAGACATTTATACCACCATCAAACATACATTCTTGTACTCAAGTCAAGTGCAATGATTCTTTGTTTTATTTATTTTTTATTTGTCCCAATATTTTGGGGGCTACCTACCCCAATAAAAAAAAAATAAAAAAAACATTGTTGGCTACCTGTTCCTCCTCCATTGCTGCCTCCACCTACAACACCACATTCACCGCCTCCTCAACCTTCGACTCCATATCCACCTCCTTCTCTGAGTTGCAGGTTAATAATTTGTAATTTTTAGTTATTTTACTTAATTTTAAGTTATTTCCCTATCCACATTTGGTTACAGAGCACTTGCCATGCTCTTAAGCACATTTTACTGCCTTTTACAGCCCTCTAGCCTTTTCAAAAACTATTTTAGAGCCATTTTAATAAAAAAAAGCCAATTTTAGTGCCCTAAATTGAAAAAATTCTTATTTTCAATTGTCGGGTGCCATTTTACCACTTTTGGCGTATACAAACCCCTGCTGTGCCTGGGTGACAGGGGCCTAAATCTCTCAAAATCCTCTGTTGTATTGCTGGGTGACATGAACCCCCTATTGCCGTGAATGAACCCCTGCTCTGCATTGCTGACAGGGGCCTAAATCTCTCAAAATCCTCTGTTCTATTGCTGGGTGACATGAACCCCCTTTTGCCGTGAATGAACCCCTGCTCTGCATTGCTGACAGGGGCCTAAATGTCTCAAAATCCTCTGTTCTATTGCTGGTAGACATGAACCCCCTTTTGCCGTGAATGAACCCCTGCTGTGCCTGTGTGACTGGGGCCTAAATCTCTCAAAATCCTCTGTTGTATTGCTGGGTGACATGAACCCCTTTTTGCCGTGAATGAACCCCTGCTGTGCCTGGGTGACTGGGGCCTAAATCTCTCAAAATCCTCTGTTGTATTGCTGGGTGACATGATCCCCCTTTTGCCCTGAATGAACCCCTGCTCTGTATTGCTGGGTGACATGAACCCCCTTTTGCCGTGAACGAACCCCTGCTCTGCATTGCTGACAGGGGCCTAAATCTCTCAAAATCCTCTGTTCTATTGCTGGTAGACATGAACCCCCTTTTGTCGTGAATGAACCCCTGCTCTGCATTGCTTACAGGGGCCTAAATCTCTCAAAATCCTCTGTTGTATTGCTGGGTGACATGTACCCCCTTTTGCCGTGAATGAACCCCTGCTCTGCATTGTTGACAGGGTCTAAATCTCTTAAAATCCTCTGTTGTATTGCTTGGTGACATGAACCCCCTTTTGCCGTGAATGTGCCCCTGCTCTGCATTGCTGACAGGGGCCTAAATCTCTCAAAATCCTCTGTTCTATTGCTGGGTGACATGAACCCCCTTTTGCCGTGAATGAACCCCTGCTGGGCCTGGGGCCTAAATCTGCCGTGAATGAACCCCTGCTGTGCCTGGGTGACTGGGGCCTAAATCTCTCAAAATCCTCTGTTGTATTGCTGGGTGACATGATCCCCCTTTTGCCCTGAATGAACCCCTGCTCTGCATTGCTGACTGGGGCCTAAATCTCTCAAAATCCTCTGTTGTATTGCTGGGTGACATGATCCCCCTTTTGCCGTGAATGAACCCCTGCTCTGCATTGCTGACAGGGAACTAAATTTAGTGAAAACATCTGTTACTGATCGGAAGATGCTCGACTACAAGCGCACGTTGATGATAGCATTCCCACCTGACAGCGGGGGCACAGTGGAAGCACAAGGCGAAGGCAGAGGAGGAGGAAGAGGTAGCCAACGCAGCTGGGGAACCACCAGCACCTGAGAAGGCAGGGTTAGCATGGCCAAAATGTGGAAAAGCTTTGTCAGCCTTGGAGGTGCTGACCTGCCCTGCAGCCAGTGTATAGTGTGAACGTGTGTTTAGCACGGCAGAGAGCATTATCATCGGCTGCAGCCAATGTGGGCAAGCTTACGTTTATTAAAATGAACCAGGCATGGATCCCACAGGACTTGTCCGTACCTTGTGCAGAATAGACATTTATACCAGCCTCAACCATCCATTCTTGTACTGAAGTGCACTTATCTTGTTATATGTCCCAATATTTTGGGGGATACCCCAATTTAAAAATAAAAAATAACACAAATCAGTGTTGGCTACCTATTCCTCCTTCACCGCCGCTTCCACCTACACCGCCACATCAACCTACACCGCCACATCCACCCATCCACCGCCTTCTCAACCTCCTACTCCTAGATCCAGATTATTATTTTTTATTTTTCAGTATTTTATGTTATTTCCCTATCCACATTTGTTTGCAGAACAGTTGTCATGCTCTTAAGCACATTTTGATGCCTTTTGCAGCCCTCTAGCCATTTCCAAGACTATGTTAGAGCCATTTTAGTGCCCAAAAGTTCGGGTCCCCATTGACTTCAATGGGGTTCGGATTCGGGGTCAAGTTCAAGTCAAGTTTCGGGTCCCGAACCCGAACTTTTTTTTCAAGTTCGGACGAACCTGCCGAACCCGAACATCCAGGTGTCCGCTCAACTCTAATGAAGATCAATTAAAGGCCATGTGTACAAAATTGAATAAGACCTATGAAAGTTATAAGAGACTGTCTGAAAAATATTCTTCTCTGTTATCAAGTCTCGACTCAGAGCAATTCATCCTAGAATTAAAGACCCACACTGCACTTGATGATGAAAGATATAGCAGATTTGTGGCAGTCAAGTCAATGCTAGAGGACAAGATATCACAACAATATGAAACTGTGTCCCGCCATTCTAACTTTTCAAGACACGCCAAGGCTTCATCCCGTTCCTCGAAATCTATTGCTCAGTTCTTATCGCTAAGTTCTCACTCACAGCACTCTTTGCTGAGTAACTCACTGGTGTTAGCACGCGCAAAAGCAGAAGCAGCGAAGGTACAAGCTCACTGCATTAGAAAGGAAGCAGCCATTAAGGCACAAGTCGCAGAGACACAAGCCCAATCTCAAGCTAATCAAGCAGCTATACAGGCTCAAGTGCAAGCGACCAAAGCCAAGGCCGAAGCTGAGTTGGAGGTCCATCAGAAGGAAAGGGAAGAAGCAGTAGCCATGGCTGAACTCAGAGTTCTAAGCTGCTGAAGAAGAAGAAGCTTATCATCCTATGTCCAAGATATCTAATAACTCAGAAAGTCAATGCATGTGCACCAGAAGATTCGGCCTCTGCACACCAGCCTGCTGAACTCATGCGAGTAGAAAAAGAGGCAGGCGATAACTATACCGTTGACCCCAGTTCAGTGGACATTTCTCTTTCTTTCAAACCTCTAGCACCTTACACAGTATTTCAGGCACCATTAGAGACCAAGCCGCTTCAAGCTCATCAAATCACATTAAAACCTCCGGAGACTAGTCGCATAGCGACCAAGACGCTGGCACCAAGATTACCAGATGTGAAGCCTTCACTTACGCTCAACCCAGCTGCCACTCCATTCCATCTTCCAACCCCCAAACATAGGGTATCAGATGGTGCCAATAACACCAGCGAGGGAGAAGTTCCCGTTGCCATGATGCAGGAAATAAATGACACATCAGAAATTGCTAAGTACTTCACCCTCAGGGACCTCATCAGTACTAGCCTTACAAACTTTGATGATCGCCCAGAGAACTATAGAAGTTGGAAGGACACCTTCAAGACAACAGTTCAAACTCTCTCTTCCAACTCTTATTGAGTGTGACGAATTGCCAGACGCAAGGGATGAGATTCCCACACCTGAAGCTGCACAGCATCACCCTCATCTCAGGAACATAGCCAGAGAGATTCCTCCCCTTGATAACCATGCCGAGATCTAACTCCTGCTAGGTAGAGACATTCTCGAGGCTCATAAGGTCCTTGAACTTCGGAATGGCCCTTTCAACGCTCCATATGCCCAGAAACTTACAGTGGGTTGGGTCATCATGGGGAATGTATGTCTGGACAGAACCCGCAAACCCAGCCAAGTACACTCCTTCAGAACCAATGTATTAAGAGGGGGACAAACTTCTTATTTCAGGCAGTGTCCCAACCACTACTATGTGCAAGAGAGCCCCAAGCTGAAAACCAAGACATTCAGAGAGACAGACCCCTTCGTTAGGCAGGAAGAATTAAATAACGGGATAGGGAAAATGGTTTTCCAAGTTACTGCTAAGGATAATACATAAGCTCCTACAGCGGAAGATAAGGAATTTGTTACCCTCATGGACAGAGAGTTCTTAAAGAATAATACCAAAAGTTGGGTAGCACTTCTGCCCTTCCGAAATCCAAGAGCGACCCTCCTGGAGCAGCCAGCAAAGCCCTGCAAATATACCTTAGACCCTGCAGGACATGATGGACGGAATAGACGGTATCTGGAGTATATTCCCACAGTCCCAGCTCCTGGATGCAGGTCCCACAAATACGTCATCGATCATTCCAAACCTTCCACAGACATTGTGTATGACCCCATGGTGAACTACTCCGCCAGGCTCCTCAGCAAAGAGAAACCTGACAAGGCGACCAAAAGAAGCCGGGCCCATAGTCAAGGAGAAGACCATATAGCCTCTAAAAGAAGTAGAACTCATAGTCAAGGTGAAGGCCAAACAGCTTCTACTGAAAGAAGTATGACCTATTGTCTGGGTGAAGGCCATACAGCCTCTTCTAAAAGGAGTAGAACGTCTAAGATAATGGTGGAAGCTAAATGTTCTTCTGACTCGGATCCTCCATCTCCAGATGTAAATGAAGGAGGAGACATTGTTGCACAGTACGATTTGACAATGATGTAAACTCCTTGCAGTCGTTTAAAAAAACTAGACAAAGATCTAAAGCCAAAATCCGGGAAGAGCGAGCATATAAAAGAGCACAACTTTTATAAGTTTCGGTGGAAGCAGGTACAACATCTCGCCAGTCAGTTCTGGAAAAGGTGGAGAAGAGAGTACCTCTGCCTCTTGTAAGAATGCAGAAGGTGACAAGAACCAAGGCCTTATTTAAAGGAAGGAGATTTTGTTCTGTTAAGAGACAAACAAGTTGATCGTCTCGACTGGCCTACTGGACTTATTACTAAAGTCGTTTCCAGTTCGGATGGGAAGGTTCGTAAGAACCGCGAGAGGTGGAGTAATCAAGACCTTCTTCCACCCTGTTACAGAAGTTGTGTCACTCATGCCTGCAGAACTTCCATGTTAAGATCCCATCTACCAAAGATGCTCAACATCTTCTAAGACTGTTTCCAATACCAGCTCTATGGCGTGAACTGAAGACTTATACTTTTTTGATTTGATTAATGTTCATTGCATGTTTCCTTTTCAGGTAGATGGACATTATTTGCATCTACAAGCTATAGTTATTTTATACAATTCCATCGTATGCATATATATAGTGGTACCAGATACCAGACGGGGAGTGTTCTGTTCCAGTATTTTGCATTGTGTATTGGTATGCTCCCCCCCCCCCCCCCCCCCCCCCCGTTTTCAGGCTTCTAGTTAGTTTAGCCTAGCCACTTCCTGTTTTTCCAGTAATGCCTTGCTCATAGTGTGCTCAGCTTCCTGAGTAGCAGCATCCATCTTCTGAGCTAGGAGTTATTGTTGGCATAATTCTTTTACCATCAGGATTACCCTGCAACATCTTGTAATACAATCTCCGGATTAAAAGGCTACTTGATTAACGCCTAGGTGTCTGATGCGTAAGCTGCAAGTGGAGAAAGTCAAATTCAACAAGTCACTCCCGTGCACATAGAGGTTGCTCTACACAGGTGCGTGATTGTACATAGCTGACTTTCGAAACGCCACAAAGTGGATGAGGTGAGTTATATATATTTCTTTTTTATCCCCACAATGGACATTTTACTTAGCACTCTGAATTAAAGAATGCTATTATTTTCCATTATAACCATATTATAACGGAAAATATTAAAATATACAGAACACCGATCCCAAACCCGAACTTCAGTGAAGAAGTCCGGGTTCGGGTCTGGGTACCACAGTCAGTTTTTTATCACGAGCGTGCAGAACGCATTGCACCCGCGTGATAAAAAGTGAACATCGGAATGCAAGCGCAGTCAAAACTGATTGCAATTGTGTATCTACTCGCACAATTTTCCATGATCGCAGACGCAACGCATCCGGACCTAATCTGGACACGCTCGTCTGCAAGGGGCCTAAGATTTGCCAAAAAATGGCCTGGTCCTTAAGGTGAAAATGGCAGGGTCCTGAAGGGGTTAATAAACTATGGCTACATTTTCTTTATAAAGACAATTAAATTTAGACAGTGTGATTTTTTCCATTGTGCTTACTGTACAATTGTCAAATGTTCACTTGACTGCGGTACAAACAAGTGGAACATCAAGAAGAACCAGTGCCCTGGAGTAATGTTCCAGCTGAGTCATTAGACACTTCTTACGGAGCAGTGGGAACATTTCCTTTTTTTTTTTACACATTTCAGTTTGTAACGAAAAGATTTTGCTAGGATGTGTTAGGTTTCCAATGTTTGCTTTCTGGTCTGCTGACTGGTTACACTTAACATCTTTACTCAACCTTTTTTTTATCATTTTATGAGGCTGGTGCTTTAATGAAATAACAAATAAGCGTGGTAACTTTAAAAAAAATAGGTGCCCTACTTATTTTGTTGGGTAGCAGGTGCAGCATGGAAAGCAGACACTACTTGCAGAGGGAACGAGTGCCAGATTTCAATAACACTCGATAATTCATTATGTGAAACATGCTGTAAATCTTTTTTAACTAGTGGAATAACATAAAAATGAAGTCTGAAGTTTACTAATTTATAAACTAGCTTATAGCAAATGTTTC